>NW_015165837.1:219928-267314 GCF_001447785.1 Gekko japonicus | reverse complement strand
CCCCCCCCCAGCCTCTGCCTAGGGAAAGGGCAGTCTTTCCCTGCAGTGGGAACCAAAGCAGCTGACATCATTCTCCTCTCCCCCATATGATCCGCACACCTACCCTATGAGGTATGTTAAGGTTGAAAGTGTGTGAATGGTCCATAATTCCCCAGGCAGCTTTTAAAACATGAACCTGGGACCTGCACACCATCTGTGGCAGTAATGGGGTGACTGCTGGCACCTTTAATATCATTTTTTGCCTTGAGGTATTCTGCTTGTGGTGTGATCTGTCTTCTTTGTGGTGTGGCGTGATTGTGTTATTGGGTTTGTTTCTTTTAAAGGGGAAGTGATGTGTTGTGAGTGAGGACATATGTTACCTCAGAATACAGTAGTTCCCATATGCAACTGAAAATTCCAACTGCCTTGTGGGGAGGGGGAGTTTGAGGTGTGGAATGGAGTGAAGTCCAATCAGCTTCCATATGCAAAAGACCTTGAAATGCTGGGTGGGACTGCACAAAGCAGCCAGTCAACCCAGCCAGTGTCTTCTGAGTGGCAGTTCTTCCGGTCAAACACTAAAGGCGGGCATTTTAGAACGTTGGTCCCCACTACTGCTTTATTATAAGGGAGAGATTCTACATAGTGGCAGTTTATCTTGAAAGAACTCTTTAAACTGGGGGAATTGTCTTATTGCCTACTTAGCATAACTACCTTTTCTTTTTTTTAATAGTGACAGTTGCTTTCTTTGTTTCTGTTTGTGTGTGTGTGTGTGTGTGTGTGTGTATCAACTGAAATGCCAGAAAGAAAAACTGTTTAGTGAATTATTCTCATTTCCTACCCTAAAAGTGTTGTAGCCATGTATTCTTGTGCACATTTGAACATAGCACTACACTGAGAATATTTAACCTGCAGTTTAGATACTTTCAAATCCCTTACATTGAAGATTTAGTGGTGAAAACCTTATTACTGCATTTGACTTGGGAACCAAAGAAAACTTGATGTCAGAAGAATACTAGCCACTGTCAAGCCCCAATAATAATCCAGTCAGAAGTTCTTAGTCTAGTGATACTTTCAAATATTTTCAGACTACACAACGTCTTTGAGCATTCACTCTAGGAGTGAAATCTGGGAGTCTGCCAGACTCCCAGAGGCCTTTGTACAATACATCTTCTGATTCTTCCATCTTCCATGTACACCAAAATAAACTGGTGAATGCTGTAAAGCACACAACCATGGAACAAGTTAACACATGGAAGAAGCTGAGAAGTTTGTTTCAACTTTTCTGAAGGCCATGAAGCTCCAAGTCCAGAACTTTTCAGACACTGATTCTGATCAGAGAAATGAAAATGCTAGAATAACTTAAGATGAAGAGTTTGTCATGTAATGCAATGTAGCAGGATATAAATACAGTTTATTAAAATGGATATAACCCTTTGTCCCTACTATTCCAAGCTTGTTGGGCTGGTCGGTCTAACCTAACACACAGGGCTGTTGTGAGGATGAAATGAGGACATGAGAACCATATATGCTATCCTGAGCTCCCAGTGGGAAAGACAAAGTAAATATTTATTGAGAGTTTTTTTTAAAAACCCCCACAAGCGATTCATTTGCTTAGATGTATTAATAGGATTTCCAATCTATGGGTATGATATACCAGTGAATATTTTATGTACTTAAATATGTATATGCTGCCTTTCTGACCATCTGTGATGGGTCCAAAGGGGTTACAATTAGCCAGGACCAAACAGGCAATACTCAAAATATTTAGAACATGATAATGACTATGAACAGTCAGACATAGAACAACAGACAGAAGCCTCATCTTCTGTCAGAAGCCTTCTTAAACAGGGAAGCTTTGTAGTACTTCTAAAGCCTGCCTAATGTAGAGATAGAAGACTTCTGGAAGCTTTGAAACCATGGGGGGGGGGCAGCATTTCCTTGTTTGAGGTGGAGCAAGGACTGAAATTTTTGGAAAAAATTGCAATGTATGCAGTACCTTATTATCAGTCCTAAACACCATTCATAACTTAGCATATTTATAAAACCACAACATATAAATGCATTAGATTCAGGTGTTGGTCTAAAGCAACAGAACATTGTTTGAATCCAGTGGTACCTTTAAGACTAACAAAAGTTTAATTCCGGGTATAAGCTTTCGTGTGCATCTGAAGAAGTGTGTATGCACACAAAAGCTTATATCCAGAATGAAACTTTTTTGGTCTTAAAGGTGCCACTGGACTCAAACTTTGTTTTACAAATGCATTAGTTTTTACTGGCAAAATTACAAATATATCTGTATGTTAGAGAGAGTGCAGCAAAATTTAATATGGGAAAATATGGCAGGGGAAAAAATACTGCGGTAACATACCTATTTACACAAAAGTAAAATCCATTTAGGGCTGCAGTTTTAGGGTGCAGCAGCTCACAGCTCCATCACTTATGTATACAGTTATACATAATTCTACATTAAAGTAGTAATGTAAGTTTGAGTTTGATGAGAAGATATCGTGCGTATGTCCATTTTCCCAAGTCTTTCTCTCCCCTCCCCCAAAGTCAACCATGCCTGCACAAAATGTCTATTTCCACTCACACCCTCTCTCTAAAAATTGCCAGAATTTTACATTTAAAAAACCCTATTATATCTGAGCTGGGTTTTGTGTTCATGTTCATTTTGGCTTTCTGAATAAATAGAAAGGATTGGTAGCTTTTCTGTTGCCTAGTAGCTGTGGGCAGATACTTGAAGTGGTATTTCCGCTCCTTATGACTCTCAGCACTACCCTGAACACGCCCTCTCCCTCTGGCAGAATGGAGAACTTAGCCTGAATCCTTCTGTTCCACATGTAAGTGCCACAGGTAAGCTAGCTATGATGAGGGAGAGCCATAATCAGGGTCTTCTAAAACCAACATGGGCTGAAACTGGATTGGGGAAGCAGTGCTGGGATGTTTAATGCTTTCTCCCAAGCCAGGTTCCCAAATTAAATCACATTTTCCTCATCTGTGGAGGGGCAGAAACATATAGGTTCTGTGTGAGTCCTGTGTATTTTCTCCAAGGTCATATGGGGAATGCCAGGAGGCATGGGTGCACAGAATGATTTTAATTGGAGAAAAGTGCTGGGGGGGGGGAAGGATTAAGCACCCTATGTCACTTCCTATGCCCAATTCTGGCACCCCTGCAGCTGCTTTAATCTTATCTCGCCCCCCCCCCTCCAGTAGATGTTGATTGTGATCTTCAGTATCAAGTTTGGCTATGAAAGGATAGCCTATGAGCATGTTTTTTGACTAGGAATGTGACTAAAGGAGAGTACTTAAAGCATCTGGATTTCCCTTGTACATTTTATCTATACATTTATCCATAGAATGTTATGCTTAGAGCAAAATATATTCCAACAGCTTTCTCAGTCTCTCAATGCTCAACTACAGCTGGGTATTTCAAACTGATACGTGGCATTCAGCACCCTCCTCTGACTATTACCTACCCTGCCCCTTTGCTACTAGTAGCATAATCTCTTTTGTCCTAAGTCCTTGTGTCAAGTTTTTATTTCTTCTCCGGCCAACCGTTTTCTTCCCTTGCAGAAGCTGCACCAGTAGTCTGAATTCTCCCTCCCCCATGAGTTAAGAGTGTCTGTGAATATTCCATGACATCACATCAGTTTAACCTATTGGGCATTTCTTTCTAGTTCTTTTCTTGGGCAAAATTATATCTTAAGAATTGGCAGCTGCCGTAGTTCTGGAACCTTACAGTTAGTAAGCATAGTAATGTATAATTACATTACTGCTGAATACGCACTACACTAAGCTGTGCTTGATGGCTGTCAGGAAGATTTAGCAGGTGCAGAATGTACTGGGCAGCGTCCTGATGCGGATGGGATGCTGGGAGCATTTTATTCCAGTGTTCCTGCATCTGCACAAGTTTTCTGCTTGTCGTCCTGGAGTGGTTCAAGGTACTGGCTTTAATCTATAAAGCTCCAAAGTTTCATACCCTTGTTGTGCCATAAATGTCCAGTTTCCATGGAAAGGTATTCTTCGTGACTGTCTTATCAGAAGCCCAGTTAGCAGTGCCATCCTAAACAGAGTTAAACCAATGGGTTTAGAAAGGTATAACCCTGTTTGGGAGTAAGTTGCCAGTCTTGTTTCTTATTCCACTGACTGTCCCGAATGACCCCAGTAGTTTGTTACTAACTTTTACCTGGCATGAAGAACAAAGGACTTACTAGGATTGGCTTTGTATTGCCACATTGCTGTTCACTGCCTGCTGGTGCCTCTTCTTCCCTTGAATTCCAATCATTTCAGTAGTGCTTATCGTTTATCATCTCAGGCTCTGAGCACTTCACTGAATTTGAGGGATTGGAATTTGATTATAGTACTAGACTAAGGAAGGTGCCTAGTTAGCTATTAAGAAGAGCAGGTGATCCTTTTTACAGGATGGATGCTGCTATTCTGGACTTCAAATCCTCAGCCGCTTTATCGTTTCTCTGCCCTATTTGTCTGATCAGACAAATCGGAATATAGTACACTTGTCTGCGTTCTGCTTGTAAACCTGCTGATTGCATTTTTGTGACACAGTTCTGGCTGCATCAGTTCATCACTTTATACCGCAATCAAGGTTCTTAACTTGGACTCTGACAGTGCTGGGGGGAAAAGGACAAGTGCTATCCATTCAGAAGAAGATCCTGGCAACCAGTTGCATTTGGGGTTAAGCAGAAGATGGGGAGACAGGTATACACTGTTGAGTTTTGTGCATCTGTTTTAAAAAACCCTGAGGCAGGATAAGAGCATGTAAGCCACCCCAGGCTACATGGAGGAAAGGCAGGATAAAAATGTAGGAGACCCAAAACCACCCTTGGATATTTGTCCACAATAGGTTTTCTCCCCCAAGAAGTATGAGCTAGCGCCTAGTGCAACAAAGCTTTTATAGTGATTGCAACACAGATTCAGGAAAGTTCATTATAATACAATATACTAAAGAAGATCGTGGCTTTATATATCCTTGTAACGATTCCTTGTTTCTGTGTGTGTGTGTCTCTTTAAAAGTTTGGTTGCATAGCTGTGATAGATAGACTAGAGTGGTTGAGAGAGGCAAGTGTGGTATGATTGGTGGTTGACAGAGAGGGGGAGAGGTTTTGGAAGGGAATCTGGTTGGATGAGTATGTGAGTCAGTCAGGAGTTTCAGTTAGATGTTGACAGTTGATGTTCAGTTAGACAGGGAGTCTGTGTTGAAGCAGTTATAAGCTGACAGCTGCGGTTGTTCAGTGAGACAGAGAGAGAAAGCTGAAAGTTGAATATTAGGAAACAGTAAAGTAAAGTTTAAGTGACCAAAAGTTAAAGGAAAGTCTGAGAGTCATAACAAACTGTAGTGAAACAGTGAACACATATGGCATTGAGATAAACAGGTGTTACAAAGTTACATGAAAAGATCCCTGTCAGTGAGGGAGAAGATTGTGTGTGATACCAAAGCAATTGTTCATCATTGACACATTACTAGTTACATTGTACCACCCTCTTATTTAGTATTTATTTCAGTAAATCCTCTTTTATCAAAGTTTATACCAGCTCTGAATGACATACTTCCCAGGACCACATAGTTCCTCGTGAGCCTTGAACTCGGTCTACCAAACCAGTAAGAGCAAAAGTAAAAACATAAAGGTTTGGAAATCCTTAAAATTTCCTGGTGGCAGCAGATTCTACCCCGTTAAACAAAATATAGAGAACTTTTAAAGTGAAACTAGTCCTCTCCAATAAGGAGGACGTCACAATCCTGAACTGTAAAAAGCAAATTTAAGAACCTGTTCCGAAGTACTGTTTCTACAGATATTCTTGCATTGCTGATACTGAAACAGGTTCTGTTGAGTACAGAATGGGTTCTGTTGTTTGTTGAAGTGGCTTTCTGTGTTCCATGGAATCTTGGAGCTGTCCCCAGTCCTGATGTGCCTCACCCAGCCTAGCCATCTAGAATGCGGAAACTGCTACCTTTGTATTGGGCACATGGCACAAATCTGTCTCTTCTAGGAATTGCTGTGCACCATGGAGTGTCACTGCTTCGCTACATCAAGCTACCTTGTTGTGGCTTGTGATTTTGAGGGAATGCTGCAGTCTGGGCAAGTATTGGAGTTGGTAAACCATGACCCAAATAAATATTGGATCCAACTTTGCATAGGTATGCCCTCTTGATTTCCATCTGAAAGAATTCTCTGAAATTGGTGTAACTTAATCATGCCTTGCAGTTGGCTGCTGCTGCTTTTAGTTATGGGTCTTCTATCTATTCTTCCATTCTGATTGTTTCCATAGTTGGGGAATTTGGCATTAAAGGAAAAATGCCAACTGATTTAGCGCTGGACTCCCATATCTAGTTGGGCTCTTTTATAAGACGTTGAGTGGGTGTTGGTAGAGAGGCAAGCTCTTTTGGGTGTGTGTATAATTTATTTAGTTGTTACAGATTTCATGAATTTAGGTCCAGTCTGTGATAGAGAGCACAGAGCCTTGTGAATGGATTCTTGAGCAAATAACTGTTTTAGGGCAAGATTATGACACTTAGGACAGCATGTACACTTGGATAACACACATTTTCAAGCTAGCTACCCCACAATTGTTCGTGCCATTTTAGTGAGTTTTAGAAGGAGGAAAGCTACCAAACATCATTAACCCCGCACAACTAGCATCCAGTAAGTAGACTGGAAGCATGTACTTTCCAATTCGCTGATGCCTCTTGCTGCACAATATGTAGTTCTAATGAGTAGCATGTGGCTAAAGTGATAGAATGTTCATTGAGTGCTTTTCCACAATAGGAATTTCAACTGTTCTTTGAATTTCTTACAAGATAAAGTTATGTATCCTCCAACATTTATTTTATTTATTTATTTATTTAAATTTATAACCCGTCCTCCCCGCGAACATTAATATGTCTGGACCAGTGTTCCCTCTAAGCTGAGTTAATGTGAGCTAGCTCACAGATCTTCTTCGTAGTCTCTGTGCATCACACCCTTGGGATACACTGCGCCTGCGCTGAACCTTCTCGGTACCGATAGCTAGCAAATAGGGATTTTCGCGCCTCTCCCAGGTCACGCGCCGACTCCACTGCGCATGACCAAGGAGGGGCATGCAGATCTTTTCGAACCAGACGAGAAAAAACAGGGCAGCTCGTCTACACTTGGCCCTGATGGAGAAGGCACTATCTCCACAGTCCTCTTCACCGTTGGACACGTCCGGGCACGCCTCGATGTCCACCTTGGCTGCGGACACTTGTCCTCCCGTTCCGGGATCATCGACGTCGACGGTCGCAATCGATGCTTCGGCACCGAAACGATCGACGCCGATAAAGGACCACCCCGTACCTTCCAAGATCCGGAAGCAGGGCAAAGACTCACAGCAGTCGAAGAAACCTAAAACGGACAAACCCAAAGTCCATAAGGTTTCGGCTAGTCAGGGTCGAGATCCCACGCAAGAACCTCACCCGATCGGTTCGGATCTCGACATCGACCTTACTCAACAGACAAATCAGTCGCAATCTGATATGTCGAGCCGTCAATCCTCTCATGCCTCCCCAGAACGTGGAGTCGAGGATCGGCACCGACCAACTTCTCCTCCCCTGACTTGGGATGAGAGGCAATGGCATTATTTGTACGGGAATCGATACCCATACCCTTGGGCACTCCCGATACCACCCCCACCTGAATGGGATCGTCAGTCGGTGTCATCCCGCATTTCGCGCTTTCAAGATCGACCATCGGTATCGAAGCAGTCGATACCGACGCATCCACCAGACCCGGTTGTGCCCCCGATTAACACACCGGCACCGTCTCAACCTGAATTACTCGAATCATCTCCAGAACCATCCAATGTATCCTCCGATTCAGATGGCTTTTCTGAACATATCGAGGATGTAGATGCACAGCCCACCTCGCAAGATGTGGAAGCGGATTTACCTATTTCTCCATCAGAGGATGTTAAGTCTTATGGAGATTTTATTCAACGCATGGCATTAGATCTATCTATGACTCCTACTCTCGTTGCCAGTTTTGTGGATGATAACGTTTTTGACATTATGCACTCTAACACTTCGCCCTCCGTGGCTCTACCAATGACAAAAGTTCTCTTGCAAACTACCAAGGACTTTTGGACTCGTCCAGCCTCCATTAATGTCTCTAATAAGCGTCTGGATCACATGTACAAGGTCCAGGAATCAGGGGCTGAGTTTTTATACACACATCCTAAGCCCAATTCTTTGGTCGTTTCCTCGTCCACGAAAGGAAAAGCGAGCCACTCTACTCCATCAGACAAAGAAGGAAAAAAGTTGGATTCGGTTGGTAGAAAATTCTACACTGTCGGTGCAATGGGCATTAAAACGGCGAACTATGCCGCCTGCATGGGCCGTTATCAATTCAATTTATGGAAGCGTTTGAATGATTTCCTCCCGCACGTGCCCAAAGAGTGCCAACCTCAGATTAAAAGGATTCAGAATGAAGGGATGGTCTTGGCTAGACACCAAATTAGTGCTGCCAAGCATTCCCTGGAATCCGCTAGTAAGACTCTAGCAACCTCTGTAGCGTTACGCAGACATGCCTGGCTCCGCTCTTCATCATTGCCATATGACACCAGATCCTCGGTGGAAGACCTTCCCTTTGAAGGTTCTGGATTGTTTAGCTCCACCACTGACACGGTTCTGCAGGAAATGGATAAGAGTATCAAGACGTCCAAGAGTTTGGGGATCTCCCCCACGACCAAATACTCGAAATCCAAGCAGTGGCCTAGGCAACCTTGGTCGACCAGGCAACCGTACAACAAATCACCTACGGATCAATGGCAAAGACCTCCCTCTCAGTCACGGTCTTTTCCCCCGAAAAATAAGGGACAATCGTCCGGTGCCTATAAGTCGAAATTCCCTAAGAATCCCAAACAGGGACTTTGACTTCAACCTTACTGCTCAGACTCGCCTTGCACCCTTCCTGCACGCATGGCTCGCCATTTCTACGGACAAATGGGTGCACTCTATAATAAGAGATGGCTATCTCATAGAGTTTTCTCTGACTCCCAAAATCTCCCGTTTTATCAGAACCCCGGCGTCTCCTGCCCTGCTACAGGAGGTACAATCGCTGACACAAAAAAACGCTATAGAGAAAGTCCCGATGGCGGATTGTTGCCGCGGGATTTATTCCAAATATTTCACGGTCCCCAAGAAGGACGGAGGACTTCGTCCAATCATGGACCTTCGTTTTCTCAATCGGTTCATCATTTACAGAAAGTTTCGCATGACCACGTTGCAAAGCATTTTACCACTCCTGTCTCCAGGGACTTGGATGGTCACTTTAGATCTCAAAGACGCTTATTTTCACGTCTCCATCCATCCTCGTCACAGAAAGTTCCTCAGATTCGCAGTCGGGGAGGACCATTACCAATTCAAAGCCCTTCCATTCGGGCTCTCTACCGCCCCCAGGGTTTTTACGAAGGTAATGGTGGTTGTCGTCGCTCATCTTCGCCTTCAGGGCATTCAGATCTTTCCGTATATAGACGACTGGTTGATGGTGGCAGATTCAAGAGAATGTCTCCTTCAGCACATCACCATCACATTGTCGGTCCTATCCTCCCTTGGAATTCTGGTGAATTTACAGAAATCCATGCTGCAACCTGCAACTCGCGTGCAGTTCATAGGAGCTGTCATAGACTCCCTAGCCACTCGGGCGTACCTTCCTCGCCAACGGGCAGATACCATTCGTCTGGAAATTCAACGTTTGTTCCAGTCCAACGTGACATCAGCGGTCCACATTCAGCGGATCTTGGGTCTCATGGCAGCCACCACTTCCGTGATCGAATATGCACGCCTTCGCATGCGCCCGTTGCAGCTGTGGTTTCTAAAGAAATTTCGCCCTTCCATCCATCCTCCGAGCCTTCAACTGGTAGTGCCTCCGCAGGTCCTCGTCTCCCTGCAGTGGTGGCTCGTGGACACCAATCTGTTGGCGGGTGCACCGTTCCAACCGATCGTTCCCGTAATGTCCATCACCACAGATGCCTCCCTGTGGGGTTGGGGTGCTCATACAGACGACACTTGTGTGGGTGCTCCATGGCAACCCCTTTGGAAGAGTCATCATATCAACTATCTGGAACTGCTGGCCGTAAAATTTGCCCTCAGATCCTTACTCAGACAGGTTGTAGGAAAAGCTGTGTTGATTTTTACGGACAACACAACTGCGATGGCTTATATCAATCGCCAGGGCGGGACCGTGTCCAGGTCCCTTTGCAGGCTAGCTATGGACATATGGGAAGAGTGCCTTCATTGGAACATCACTCTCCAAGCTGCCCATCTGCCAGGAACTTTGAACCAACAAGCGGATTTCCTGAGCAGAGGGGGAGCATCGGACCACGAATGGGAGTTGAACTCAAAGTATCTCCTTCCTCTTTTTCAACATCTGGGACATCCCCACATCGATGTTTTTGCAACTCGATTGAACAAGAAGTGTCCCAGGTTTTGCTCCAGAGCGGGGTTGGACCCTCTGTCAATGGGGGACGGTCTGTTGATGTCGTGGGCTCACGACTTTCTATACCTATTTCCTCCGATTCCGCTGCTCCACAGGGTGCTTGTGAAAATACAACAGGACAAGCCCCATTGTCTCCTGGTAGCCCCCTGGTGGCCTCGGCAGGTGTGGTTTCCGACACTGCTGCGGTTAGCCAAGGGATCCTTCGTACACTTCCCGCAGGAGTTGGATCTCCTCCAAGCTCAGGAAGGCCAGGTCCTTCACTACGATCCTCTGAGTCTCAAGTTGACTCTATGGGAAATACGCTTTCAGTGATGGATGACCGTATCAATGAGGTCCTGTTGAATTGTCGTAAACTGTCTACTAGGACGTCTTACGCAAAGAAGTGGGATTTATTCCTACAGTACTTGAGTTCTTCCAATTTACCTCCTCCGCCAGTGGATTTGAGGTCTATTTTTGCGTTTATTTTGTCCAGAATGGACTTGGGACTCAGTTTTTCTTCAGTTAAGGTGTATTTAGCTGCGGTGTCAGCTTTTCATCCATCTATTGATGGGTTTTCAGTTTTCTCGCATCCTCAGACGAAACAGTTTTGTAAAGGTCTTATTCGCCTGTACCCTCCCCGTCGTTCTCCGACTCCGGCCTGGGATTTGGCTTTAGTTTTGCGGTTTTTGATGGGAAAACCCTTCGAACCACTGGCCACTTGCTCTCTAAAGTTGTTATCGCTCAAGACTGCGTTTCTGGTGGCCATTACTTCTGCTCGTCGAGTCAGTGAGTTGTCTGCTTTAAGGTGTGATCCACCATACTTGATTTTTTCCCCTCATGGGGTGTCGTTGTCTTTGGACATCTCCTTCTTACCGAAAGTCGTTTCGGAGTTTCATCTACGTTCAGATATAGTTTTGCCGTCATTTTTCCCGTCTCCTGCCAATGAAGAGGAACGGAAATTGCACTCTCTGGATGTTAAGAGGGCGTTGCTGTTCTATTTGGGCAGGACCAAGTCTTTTCGTCAGTCTCCTGCCTTGTTTGTTGCTCACAGTATGCCCTCCCTGGGGAAGAAGATCTCTTCCCAGACGCTGTCCAGGTGGATTGTGGAAGTAATCAAGCTATGTTACGCTTTGGCTAAGAGACCTCTTCCAGGTCAACTTCGCGCCCACTCTACAAGGGCGGTGGCGGCTTCCACAGCTTTCCTGAGAGGGATGCCATTGGAGGACATCTGCAACGCTGCGACTTGGGCTACTCCGCTCACCTTCGTGAAGCATTATGCCCTTGATGTCCGGTCTACTCGTCGTGTGGCGTTGGGTCGGTCTATTTTGCAGACGGCGCAGGTGTAGGGCCTCGGCCCCTCCTCCAGGTAAGAGTTATTGCTTGCTATTCTCCCAAGGGTGTGATGCACAGAGACCACGAAGAAGATAGACAGGTTGCTTACCTGTAACTGGTGATCTTCGAGTGGTCATCTGTGCATTCACACCACCCGCCCTCCTTCCCCTCTGCTCTCGGCCCTTCATCTTGTTTCTTTGAAGGCTGTTGGGCGGCGGTCAGAAGGAACTGGCGGGATCTGCGTGCCCCTCCTTGGTCATGCGCAGTGGAGTCGGCGCGTGACCTGGGAGAGGCGCGAAAATCCCTTTTTGCTAGCTATCGGTACCGAGAAGGTTCAGCGCAGGCGCAGTGTATCCCAAGGGTGTGAATGCACAGATGACCACTCGAAGATCACCAGTTACAGGCAAGCAACCTGTCTTTTTTTAGCCTCCAGGTCACACATTTTTGTCTTAGCTCAGGAAGGATGGCTCCAGAGCAATCTGATTTATGCAGTAGACAAATCACTTGCTCACAACTTTAATGCCAGTAGCTCACAAAGTACAATTTTTGCTCACAAGACTCCACAGCTTAAAGGGAGCATTGGTCTGGTCTCTTGGAAATATACCTGCTCAATATTGGGGTAGAAGAGGCCATATTCCCAGAAGAATAGCTTGGATGTTGGTTTGTGCTAAAAGCCATGATGAACAATAGAATGTGAATCTGTAATGCTGAAGGTTCATGGGCATAGGATGATATTCTCGCATAGGGCCAGATCATTCAAAGTAAGTAGGCATCTTCCAGGACTACTTCTCTCCATTGTTAGCTGTTTTGAGCAGGTCTCTGGAAAGAAAATATGTACAACATTTTCTAAATAAATAAATATAAATTGTCTACTTCTCTGTCACATGCTGTATACATGCATTTTTAAAAGTCTACACTAACTACAACAAATAGTGTTGTTAATGTTCTGACAACAACTTCAGATTGGACTCTTTGCCCTCTGAAGCAATATTAGCATGCAAATAAGTTGGTTGTAGAGGTCCAGAGTTTAAAGTTCAGACAATTTTATGGTGAAACAGTCATAAATCTACATGAGACCATTGTCTTCATAAACTACTAGAAGCTAAACTATGGCCCCGGCCACATGGGCTGGAAAATGCGGGGGGGAAACGTGGCTGTTTGCCCTAGGGCAAACTAACGCGCAACTGTGCGATCAGACGTCCGGTTGAGGTCCCGTCGAGGTCCCGTGGCTAGGGGGGAGGTGCCGATCACACCACAGGCAAAGAAGCGGGGCAGCACGGCAAACAGGGTTGTTGTTGGGTTTTTTTACTTTTTAAAACTGAAGTGTGCGCATGCTCCGTTGGGTGCTTGTGCGCATCCGTGGAGCCTTGAGGGGAAAAAAATCACCTGTTTGCGAGGGGATATGGGCGGGCGCCGGATGCCACCGGAAATGCGATCAGACGCCCGCCCTTGCCCCGCGGTTTCCGGAAACTAGTACCTTGGTGGTACTAGTTTTTTGCCCCGGATCTTCGGCGGGAAGCTTCGGGTGAGCCACGGGAGCTCTACGCTTCCCTGATGTGGCGGTGAGATCGCGCCCAGAAAGTCCGCCTATCTTCCGTCTCTGTAGTGTGGCTGGCTAATGCTTCGTGTGACCGCAGCCTATAATATCTTTCCTGATTTCGCATTGCAGAAGCGAAAGGACTACTTCTGTTTCTTTTTTGGTCCTTGGTGTTCATAGGCATAATACTGTTTCCCTTTGTAAGAGAGAAGCAGGATTATTGGCGAAAGCTGTGGATGGCAGATTTTTAAAAGGAATGTTGAGTGCATTTGAAACATTTTAGAAAGAAAGGATAAGTTTGATGTAAATGATGACTTGGTTTAACACAAAAGGTTTGCGATTCTAAACTACGTTTTATAGTACGAACTCGACTCTGCATGAGGACTTAGAATAGCTTCTCCTCAGGACTGCATATGCATCATGGTAGTTTACAAGCATGTACTCTTTGTTCCTATATGCATTTGCCAGAATGTTTGCATACAACTTGGGTATGTATAGACTTTGTAAATACAATCACATATGCCTTTTCAAGGTTCTGCTGTCGAAGCACAACATATTCATAGCCATTATGTACATACATAGGCTCTTCCAACTGTTATGCATAGAGCAGGAGAGAGGCTACCAAGTGCAGTTCTGCTCTTCTCCTATGTGCATAGGCTCCACTGGATATTCAGTCCCCATGAGGTTACTGTGAAAATTGTCCAGGATCCTCTAACTCAGGGGTGTCAAACATGTGGCCCGGGGGCCGGATCCGCCCCCCCGGAGGGCTTCTGTCAGGCCCGCAGCGGAACTGGTTGTCTTCTGCTTCTTCTTCCAGTTCTGCTGCTGCTGTGTCATTTTAGGCTTGCAGCTTACAGATACACACCTGAACAGCATACTCAAGATTGCAACAGCACAGACATTATAATTCAGAGCAAGAGGTGTCAGTTATCAGACACCATTAAATAAACAAAATATTGCAAGAGTGCTAATGTTTTAAGCCTGATTTTATTTTAAGTAAAAAAAAACCCTTTGTGTTTGTGTCCTATATAAAGTTTATATCTCCGCTACCTGGCATTACATTTTATGACACACATGGCCCGGCCCAACAAGGTCTCATTTATGTCAGATCCGGCCCTCATAACAAATGAATTCAACACCCCTGCTTTAACTGCTGCTTCATCAGTCACATCCTTGAATTGAATGTGCCTCTAGAGTGACATTGTTGCTTCGACAACTGATACAACATGGTTTTTAAACTGGACCTGTATCCATTAGTTCTCTCTCTCTCTGTTTACATGTGCACAGGTTACTTTTGACAACACAAAGGTGTCACAGGTGGATTTTTTGTAAGCTGCTTTTGACTTATTCATTTTAGAAAAGTGATCATTTCAGTTTAGTACAATAATATTTAATTTATTTTTAGGACATTTGAATATTTTGGGGAAGGACAGAGACTCAACGGTATTTAGAAAATTTGTTTGCCATCTCTTCCCAGACTGGCTTTAGGTTGTGCATAAAGTTAAAGCAACACAATAAAATTATAAAATCAGTAGCACCAAGAGTGGCTTGGGAGGAGAATCTTCATGGAATGCTGGAAAGTAAGGGAGGAGGCAGGCCTTCAAGTATCCCAGGTTGTATCCAGCCCCCAACAATATCCTGACTGCCGCAGTTTGGACCGGTTGAAATTTCTGGACAGTTTTAGCACGTGCTATGCATGTAGAAGGTCCCAGATTAACATGAACACAAAAAAGCTGCCGTATACTGAGTCAAACCATTGGTCTATCAAGGCCATTATTGACTACTTGGACTGGTTGTGGCTCTCTAGAGTCTCAAATGGAGGTAATTAATATTACCTAGTACCAGGGGTCATTTCGTAGAAAAAGAGCTAGGGGGACTCATTAGCATAACTCATTAGCATATGCCACACCCCCTGACATCACCGGAAGTGTGTCCTCCCCACAGCCGGTGGCGACCTCCAGCGGGCACCAGCAGGGAGCTCCAGGCCCCGCCCTCCTGCACCTCACCCGGGGGGATGGCGTCCCCCCGCGTCCCCCCCCAAATGACCCCTGCCTAGTACCAGATTCTTTTAAATGGAGATGCTGGGGATTGAACTTGAGACCTTCTGCTTGCTGAGCCACAGACACTTCTCCACTCCATTCATTAAAGCCTTGAGTAACATGTGTTGGCGAAGAACCTTTTTTGTGTGTCTGACCCTGAAGAGCTGCTGCTTGTCAGAGTGTACCATATTAAACTAGATAGACTTATTGTTGTATGGGTGAAAGGCAGCTTCATGGGTTTAACCTATTTTTTTCCTTCAGTGAAAGAAAAGGAACTTCCCTCAGTTGATTTGTGCATACAGGTGTATCCAGACATGTTACCCTTAAATGTATAACCCTTAAATGTAACTATTAAATGAAGTGATACATGATGATGGACATGTTCTGGAATGAGCTGATCTCTTATATGCTGAGGATGGGAAAAGTCACATGTCACCTAGTCATATGCTTTTATTTACTCAGAAATGTGGGCTATTGAAATGGAAATTAAGTCCTCCAGTTATCCACTGTTGTGATGACAAAACCTTCCACTTATTTAAAATAGTTCAGTAGCAATGCCAGGAAAAACATCAAATAATTGAACATAAATGTTAAGTATTTGTTTATTTCTCACATCAACTGCTATCTGGTTTATCTGAGGTGAACACTTAAAAAATTCCTTACTCAGTCTTTTGTTTGAATTATTCTTTCAAATGACATTTTGACATCTTTTGTATAGACTATGCATATTAATATAATTGTATTTACTTGTAGGTGGCTCTAACCAAGAGAGCGGATCCAACTGAATTGAAAACAATATTTTTAAAGGTATGTTAAAAGTAAATATTTTATCCTTTTTAAAGCCTGATTTTTTCATATCTTTAGCTCTTACTGCATTATTCATCTCTTGATAGTCTAGTTCTAACCATTAATCATTCACTGTATTATTACCATGTTAGATTTAAATACCACTATCAAAAATTGAACAATGCACTCCAAGAAGTCAAATACATTCTTGAGTGATTATTGTATAGACTCAGGGAAATATAACTATCTTGAAATTAAAAAGGTATCCCCCCCATAAAACAGAAATTTAGACATTTCTTAGACAGAAGAGGGGAAAAAAGATTCCCTTAAAATGTCTAGGTATTAGAACTAAAATCTATAACCATTTTAATTACCTGTTTCTTGGATGATATGATTCGTGGATGAAGATGGTACAGATATATTTTTATTCATGGAGTTGGTGGCACGAATGTCGACAGTGTGCACATTGCCTCTGCAAATACTTATCATGGAGGTGGTACAGATGTAACTCTAGCCAAATGCTAACAATTTGTTCAGCAATCAGAAGCAGGTTTTGGAATGGCATGTTCCCCCTCCCAGACGTTGTGCTTGTGTACCTGCTGTGTCCCTTATCAATACTTTGCTGCTCTATTCCACTGTTAATACGATTATTTATTTATTTGGACTTCTAGGCTACCCTTTCCTGGGAGCAGGGCTCAGGGTGGCTTACAACAGAAAGAGACAATAAATAATCTGGGTTAAGTTAAAACCAATAATAAAACACAGTACAGAATCAATAAATAAAACAGGCTATTCCAAGGTGACAAGGAATTTTGACAAAAAATTGCACTTCCCATAGCCTCCCAAGGGAGGGCAGGTGAGAGGGAGTGGGAGACCTGATAGTGCCAGACTACTTGCTTTCCCATCACTGTCCTTAACCAAATGCCTGGTGGAATGATTAAGGATGCTTCTAAACTGGGAGCTCATTAAATTGGTTTCTACATTGCAGTTTAAAACCTGTTGTGATGGACCACACATTAAAAACAGGTTTCATAGTGCAGCTAAATCAGAGAACCTGCAGGTAAAGAATTAACTTTTCCCTGGAAGGGAGAGTTTGAGTGACAGGCTGCTCCTCTTCTCTGATTGGCCAGCGTAGGCAGAGGAAAATATATGATCATCTGAGTGCTGAGGGAAGTGGTCAGTTGTCAGCCTGGAGATTACAGTTTAAAGTTGGAATCATTGTGAAGGCAGTCAGTGGGTTTCTGACAGAGTTTTGGAGTCAGTGAGTCTGACAAGATGAGTCAGACAGGTTCACCTGTAGAGTGAAAGAAAAAGACTCCTTGCCTTAACTGTAGTATTCCTAACCTGAGAAAGAATTTACCATAAGAATTCAAAGTCTAGGTGTCAATATAAGCTGAAGTCCGCTTTATTCAGACACCAGGACTGGGAGAGAGATTTGGCAAGAGTGATTGGAGTAGTGTGTGTAAACTCCTTTTCAAGGCAAAAAGGAATAGGGTTAATTCCTCTGAGGAGAAGATTAATCCATGCCCGGTGTCTCTGAGGGTTTAGCTCTGAGGAGGACCATAGTCTGTTGTAAGGGAAAACGGGTTTAAACAACTCAGGAAATAGAAATAAACTGTAATTTAACCAAGGAGTAAGTTAGGTTCACAAAGTCAGTGACCAACTCCAGGAAACCTGAACTGACATAGGAAACTCTCTGATGAAACATTGTTGCTGTAATTAAAATACTAAGTAAAACAACTAAGAACTTAGAATACCTGAAAATAAGCTTTAATGACATTTTGCCTGCTCAAAGAAGTGAATTCTGTATTATCAACAATTTTTACCTCAGCAATCCCAATCCCTGACTCACCTATTCAATCCCTGCCTGGTGAATAAACTTGTTCATTTGTTTTACTGTTACTGTTTCCAGTGATATTTCATAAGGGAAATAAAGAGGGCTCCTGCTTTCCCACAACAAGTTCCTTGGGCTGGGCTAAAAACAAATTATATTCTGTAGAACAGAAATCCTTTTAAAAACCTGTATTATTTACACACTACCAAGGGCTGCTTAGTCACAGCAGGGAATCATTCCACTAGCCCATTTGTGGTCTCTAAAGCTGTGTGTGAGAAGCATGGTGTCTTCACTGGACTTTGGACATTACATGATTTTGCCCATTGCTTTTGAGTAAGCCATTTTTGTCTAGTGCTTTACCCCCCATAAATATTCTCTTGCTAGAAGTGTTGGTAAAGCAAAATAGGTTTATGAAGATGAATTCCATCTGAGGTTTATGTTACTGCCCTTTCATCTTTTGGAATGATGTGAAAAAGCAGATGCAACAAAAAATAAAACTGTGGGGTGTAAGAATTTATTCATTTGGGTTGAGGAGTCTCAGAAGCTGGTATTCTGCTTTTACACATTAGTCATCTGGGAGGCTAAGATTTCTTCGATATTCTGTCTATGCCTGCATTCACTACAAGCTCCAATTGAACTCTGATTAAATTTCTTATCCGGGACAAAAACAGTTTGTTGCTGTGCTTGTGCTTCCTCCTTAGTCCTCCCACTGTCCTTTGTGTGCAGAGACATTCTCAGCTTGATTTTAAGATACAGTTTGTTGTGGTATCTGAATACAGGTGAATTGGAGCTTGTGTACCGGGAGTTAAAGCAAGCTTGTGTGGTGTATAGAATCCCAGTTTGTGAAGAGTAAATTCTATGGTGAATTGGGGCTTGCTGAAGTTGGGCAGTTGCATAAGCACATTTTATAGGATTTGGGCCTCCAGAATGCACTGCTCACATGCAATGAAGCAGCATCTCCAAGAGCTAGGTTAAGAGAGAAATTGTCAGTGGGCAGCTTACATGGAATAAGGGATAAAAATTAGAGAAGGTTGCAGATCTATTTCAATAAGAGATCAATCAGAGATCGACATGCAGATAACTAATGTCTAGGAACTGGCAGGTACAAAGCTCACTCCAAATCTGTTCACTCCACATTTTGTGCTAATTTATTACCATAGCATGTCTTAATGTGGTTGGATGTTCTTCCATCTCTGAGGCTAAGTAGATTAGGGTGTGGTGTTTTCTTCCATTTGGCTGGGAAATTTCCTGGGACATTCTTGCTGCTCAGAGCAGTTAGGAAGAAGGGTAAGATAAAAGTGTAAATCTGGCACGTATTTTTGAACAAGGCTGACAAAAATGCGTTTATTTTTGACATTTTTAATAGCATTTGCAAAAGAAACATAGTGTGTAACAAATACCTAAAACAGGAATAATTATTTTAGTTCTAGAACATCCTCCCACCAAGTTCACTTGGGACAGTTGTAACCGACATTAGGCTGAAATAGGCAATTAAATTTTTTTTGGGGGGGGGAAGAAAGGCAAATTACGATGCAACTAATGTAGCATATTATCACATCATTTCCCATTTAATTTAAACATGTTGCAATCAGTGTGAAATCCCTTGGTTATGTATTATTTGCTCTAGAGATACTTTACCCAATACTTTTAAAAAATTCAAGTATTATATTTGTATAGACTTAAATGGGTTTCAACTAGTTAATGCTTGAGTATTTAAAATATATGATTATCCAGTGTGAATTTTGAAGGAACTTACCAAAAAGCCATTAGGCATTATTGTGTAATATAAAATTCTCTGTGGGTATAATTATCAAAGTGGGGAAAAATACATGACTGCATAGAACCACCTTTTTGAAAGTCTTTATTCCCAAACTAATAGAATTGATGGTTTTTTCCCCTTTTGTCATGATAATTTTCCTGAGTAACACTACTTCATGTAACTCTCCTACCATAACCTAAGAGATTAGACTTCAGTCAAAATGAGCAAGCTGACATTTTCAAGGTCATTTTCTATATGTAGTGTGGGGGGTACGTGATTAGATTTCAAATACACAAGAA
The DNA here is from genome assembly GCF_001447785.1 of Gekko japonicus. Taxonomy (NCBI): domain Eukaryota; kingdom Metazoa; phylum Chordata; class Lepidosauria; order Squamata; family Gekkonidae; genus Gekko; species Gekko japonicus. Next base: position 247,304 of record NW_015165837.1, on the reverse strand, counting down.
TAAATCACAGTGGGTAGAAACAGGGGGACACTGAAACCTTGCGCTGCTTTCTATTATTGAGTGTCTTAGCAGGGGGCTATCCTGGAAAAAAAAATGAAACGTAGAGGTGTTGAATGGCTGACTTATTTGATTTGTTTCTCAGTAACTGTTGTGTTAAAAAGTTTTGCAGCCTAAGAGAAAGATTCTCTCTCACAAACAATTACATTGAAATTGATTGGTCGGTTTGCTGTAAAAGTGTGAGGCTGGAAATTCTGCTCAGTGTACAATCTACTAATCAGGCTTGTCATGACACTCCTTCTGCTGCTTATGTGCTCTTTGTGAAATTGGCTTTAATGTTGTATTTCTGGGTTTTAAAAAAAATTCTCCATATTTTGCTGTCATGGTTTTGTTGGTTGGATGGCTATTGGGCATGAATAAGACACATAGATTAAAATGTTAAGTGCCCTTTTAAAATAGCAACATTAAATTGCAACCAAGTGATAATTAAAATTCTAAACAATATAAATATGATATTGCTAAAGATTCAGGGTAGACTTGTTTCTTTAATAAAGCACTTGCCTGGAAAAAATTACTTTACCTGTATATATAAATCTATGGGCAGTTGGGGGGAAATCCCATATGCCCTCTAATTGTCAGAGAGAAAGCAACCCATATGTGCTGTCCAAAGATACATATTTATTTAAAATATTTATATCTCACCATTCCACAACACCCAAGGCAGCTTACAAAATATAAACATATATCGTTAAAAACATAACTGAAACTTATTCACGTTAAAACTGCATCAAGTATATCAAATTAAAACTGCAACTCCTGCAACTGATATCACCACTGGCTGCATTGGAAGTAATTCTGCTTTGTACCTTTAATGGAAGACTGTGGGAGCTTTCTTTACCATATTTAAGGCTCTTTGTCATGTTCTGCTGTGGCTGTATGGAATGTATACTGATGGCAGACTTCACTCTGTAGCAGATATTGCCCCATCATGCAGAGCATGAACAGACCCTTATTGGTTACTCGATGTGGATAATGATCTGTAGAGAATCATAGCAAATGTTTATTGGGATGTCTCAAAACAAAAATATGTCACAGCATTTAGTAATTTTATTTTCCTGTTCAGCTCACATCGTTTGCCATGATTGTCTGCCCCCCCACCCCATGCAGCTAGGGTAGAATTTTTCCCCAATCAGGCAAAAATTCTGGAGTTTTCCTTATGTGAGGAGCATCTGGAGTATAAGAAAACTATACATTGCTGTTATATTGGGGGTTGTTAACAGTGTCCTAAAAGGACAAAAATGTAGAACCATTTCTCTGTGCATTCTGCAAAAAAATGTAAACAAGGGATGACATTTCCCCAGGTGATCTCTTGAGTGGGTAGAACTAGTCACATGACACTTTGATGCCAAATCAATGTGTTTTGATATGGCTCTGCTTCTGTCTCAAGGCTAGTAATAGAAAATTGAAGTCAGACTTGAACACATGAAGCTGCATTATACTGAATCATACCATTAGTCCATCAAAGTCAGTATTGTCTACTCAGACTGGCTCTTCAAGGTCTCCAGTGGAGACCTTTCACGTCACCTGCTACCCAATTCTTAACTGGAGATGACAGGGATTGAATTTGGGACCTTCTGTATGCCAAGCAGATACTTTACTACTGAGCCACAGCCCCTCCCCTTAGCCTGCGTACCTAAAGGGTTTTAGACTACAAGAGAACCACTAATCCTGTTCTGTGTACTGATATACAAGATTGCATAAGAGTTAACACTTTCTCTATTGGCTGTTACAATCAACACCATTGTTATATGCACTTGAACAACCTACTAAAATGATTATTTCTGATTTTCTTAAAAAGATTAAAATCCTGGCAGTAATTCAACAAGTTAACTATTTAGAGGTGTGTTTTTAAGGCACAAGTTAGTAGTTATTTGCATACTCGATGATCTTAAAGCACTTATGTTCTCAGGGAGTATGTTTTAGGTATGGAGTTGCTAAATGTTGAATTATGTTTCTTATGACATGATCTGTAATGCAAAGTGCAAAGCCAAAGCTTACCAGTTCCTGTAGTAACATGAGTTTTCAAAACATTGGAGGTGTTTGTGATCTCTCTCCTCTGTCTCCCAATACTTCCCCCCCTCTTCTTTCTATTACAGTCCATTGACCTAGCTCACTGTTCAGAGAAAAACAGAAATGCCTAATGTAGTCTATGTGTCCCCTCCCCCTCCTTTGTAATACTATACAATTTCTTGGGTTCGGGCCAGTAAGGCATATTGAGGGCATTTTTATTACTGCTCTTCATATTGCTTTCTTCCCTTTCTGAAGTAATTTTAGTCTTCAAATAAAAATGGTTTTACTTCTGCTTTCACTTCTGTTTCTTTTCTACTTATACTCCCAAGAGGTAGATATTTGGGAGTAAAAAAGAGAGAGAATCTGAAAAATGTTGTCAGAGTCATGAAACACTAATGTTTTGCACATGTCTGCTAAGTATGAGTGGGCACAACCCTGCATTTATTAAATTCATACACGAGAAGGGTTATCTTCCATATTTCACAAGTTGTTCCACTGGTGTTATTTGGTGCATGACAACCAAAGACTCCAAGATACAGGCTTGATGCAGACATAGTTTGTAGAGTTAGAAGAGAGATGTAGACTCATGTATTTGTTGTTTTCCTAATCAACACTAACTTCAGTTGGCTGTGATGGCTAAATAATACACTATGCTTATGTTTGACTTTTGAATCAGAATTGAAAAACCTGTTTTAACTAGCTTCTGAACCTGGTACGGCAAGCAGGCATCAACAGTTGTTTGCTAGTTTGGAGATCACAGCATGTTATGAAGAGTCTAAAAATGATATCGGCAAAGTACCCATGCACATGGAGGGAATGTGTAAGACGTAGTTTACTTTTAGTCCTTCAGACCTTTGTTTGTCTGATGAGCCATATTAATTTCAGGTTTTCTCTTGATATTTTAAAGTGTGTTTATTCATATGACCATGTGTTTCACGGGTTGCTTAGGACCACTGTGGGGTACATTACATTGGTGTTGCTGTCAATGATGGAATATTTTTACTGTGTCAGACTGTTTATTTACAACCTTTGCCAATTAAAGCACATTAAAGAAAACTGCTCAAATATTCTGTTTTACAAAATCAGAATCTTAAAAGAATTGTCACGTTAATAAAACAAAGAAAAATAAGAAATGTTGATCCTTATCTGTTATTTGTTCTGTAATCTGTTGGGTTTATAACTGCAAATGGCCCCATTTAAAAACTGTACAGGAAGTTCTTAATGGGTTAGCAACCATCACATTTTTGGTTTTCTGGCCATCTTAATTTTTTGTGGTAAACCTCAAGGTATTTTCCATTTTGTGACTATTTCACAGAATGAATGCATTAAAAATATATAGGATATTTTTCTTCTGGAGTTGTTGATTTTATATGGTGTTTCTGTTCATTTAGTATAATATGTAGCCAAACTAAATTTTATGATGAAGAGCAACTGCCTGATCTTGAGCATTGCTGAAATACTTCTACAAAGGAACACACTTTGCATCAATGTAGAACTGCACTGTATACAGTGTACGGTACCTGTACACAGTGTTCTAATTAAAAATGGGCATAATTGGGAAGATAAAATACTATGGGACAGTGACCTTGTGAGCATACTGCAGTTTAGCTAGAACAACAGAGTGTACTTACCATCATCATAGTGCTGCTGTTTGTAAGCCTAGGGCAGCACTATCCTGGCTGTGTGTGCACTTCTACATTTATGGCACTGGATATGTACCTGATCAGCGACATATAATTTTTACTTTTGGCAGATAATCAGGTAGGCATTAAATCACAGCACTGTTGAAATATAAATATCTAATTCTCTTTCTCTCTGTCTTTTTTTTTTTGAAACAGTATGCGAGTGTTGAAAAAAATGGTGAATTTTACATGTCTCCTAATGACTTCGTTACACATTTCCTGAAGATGATACGAGATGGAGTACCCAATCCCTCCACAGTCCAGCTGCTTGGAGGTGTGGTGGATCAGACTAAAGATGGGTATGTACTGTGGTATTTATTTGAATTGCTTCCTTGCTAGTAGCTTTAGGAGATGGGAAAAGAATACACTGAGTGCGCCTTGCTGTTTACAATGTACTTGGAAGATGCTGTACTAACATCAAGTTTTTTTTCCCATCAGTGGAAATTGGTCCATCTCTGAATAACAAAAAGGAAGAAGTGTAGATCACAGTCCTTAGAACACAATTCATAAGGCACTGCACCAAATTATGTGTTTACCCTTCAACTGAATTTTAGGACATATTTTAATTGAACAAGCTATGCTTTGTAAACAATACACTTTTAACCAATACTGATAACAAGGATGTCCAATAAATACAGGACAAAACAGCTTTGCTAGCATGAGGGGATATTGGAAAAGACTTACTCTTGATTTATCATGACTTCGCAGGATATTAAATCCTAATGAAGCATTTGTAATAAAGGCTATAAATAAATAAAATGTATGAATGTGCATGTAACTGTGGTTGAACAGACTGCTGTGTGGATCAGTCATCCATAGGAATCAAGCATCAATAGGAAGTATATGATAAATAAACGCTAGCAAGAATGATAGCCATTGGACCCCTATGGCTTATGCTGAACAGCTGAGCAAGTAGGGTTTTATCTACTTCTATATAGGAAAACCGTTTATTCTTGAATTCTTTGTTTCTCCTTCTACACCCTTACTTCCCAGGCTGTGTTTCAGACCACTTTTTCTTCAAAATGTGTACCACTACCACAACAGAAAAATCCCGATATATTTTTACCCAGGTACTTCCAAGAATGTGACTTTTACCATTGCTGTGAATTCTGCCTTTTCTGCTGAGAAATCTGAAATTACGCCATGCCAATTTGTTGCTGCGTGCCAGTGGATTGCCTTGTCCAGTTGCAGCTTTAGGGGATGCCAGTCAGATAGCAGTATGCATTCTTAAGTTTTTTGTTTGCCTTTTGTGCAACTCTCTGTAGCTTTACTGTATTGGTACTACAGCAGAAACTGATCAGAATTCGTACTACATCAGAATCTGATCACCATCCATAATCTTTGTCTTGCCATTATGTGAGGATCAGATTTTTTTTTCCATTGGCAGATTTGTTATGAGGCTTTGCAGAGAGGTGTTCTGTGACCTGTTGTGGAGCTGTAGGAGAGCCATTTGGGTTACCCACTGGGGTGCCTGTTTACCCTACGACTCTAAAGAAATTTCCACCTCCTGCAAAGTACACTGCTGCTACTACAGGTGGTTGTTTCTGAAAATCCATACCTGGTTTTACTACAATTAAATCCTGTCCAATAAAATATGCAATTTCTGCCAATCATTGCTGGGATGCTAGTGAGTAATTCAAATTGCTATATGGCTTTTATTTTTAGAAACTGTAAACAGTTCAAAATAATGCTTTGAAATGGCAGTTTCTCCATTATTATTGATATATAAATTTATCTCTAATCTATTATTCCCTTCCCCCCAAAAAATCCCTGGTTGTTTAGATTGAAGTATAAAATAATAGGCACAGCTTACCCTGAGCCCCATTATGCTATTATGGTTAAATTGCTGATTTTAGTAAACCATTGTGGCTTTTGCATTTATTATGCTATGATGAAGATAATGATTAGTATTGCTAAATGTGCAGAAGAATGGATGGGAGACAGGAATTTTCAGGCGCAAGTGCTTTGGGTTATTTATGACACACTGGAAGTTAGTAGTAGTTAGGCAGTTAAAAGACACCTTTGGTTTTGCAGAATTGCCCTGGTTTGGTGCAGAAAGGCTAGGGGAGGGATAAAGAAAGGAGTGTGTCTCATGATATATAAAGTCAATGAATACTGGGCAGTTGCAGACGGCTGAGTTGTGTGTAATCAGGCACAAATGCATCTGCCTGCCTGCTGACTCAGTTGACATCAAGACCTACGTTTACCGATTTTACATATAAGAAAACCGGCACTGGGAGCCCCTCTGTTGGGATTATCTCAGGCGATTTCATTATATATGATAGCATGGTATAATATGCTCAATTGCTGTTTAATTGGGAGATGCAATGACTACTCAGGCATTAAATTTTAGGGGTTCCACTTCTGCTCTTTTCTAGAGAGAATCACTGTGTAGGAAAATCTATGGGGTGGATCCTAAGCACCATATGCTATGTGAAACTCATGTAACAGAACTTTACCTTTCCACTGCAGTGGGCTGCAATACCTGGAATTCTGTTTTGGGGTATTGGTGACCCTCTGTAACTGTGTTGTAGGCTTGCAGGTGATCTGCAATGGGAGGTGGGAATTGGGAAAAATGTTTTGTGAGCAGAATGAAGTGTACGATCCAACCCTCTAGAATTTCAGCTTGATCAAAACTGGTTTAAATATGTACATACCAATAATACAATGTCTTTTCCCCAAAAACCCCAGAAACTAGTTTTGCAAAGGTGCTGAAAACTCCTGTTAGAACATTTGAAAAATTACACAGAATTCTTACATTGAGAACTGCATGAGTTCCTAACTGGCCTAAATGTGTAGTGTAGACATGTCCTGTCTTGCTCCGGACACTCTTCCGTGACGTTGCTAATAAGCATGCTGAGAGTTCTTAAAGAGGTCCTATCTCAAAAGGACTAGTCCACAAGCCAGGCGGCAACAGTTTGTTGACCGGCCTGTTCTCACTGCTGTTCATAGAGCAGGTATGAAAAGGCAGACAGTAGGGCCATTGCAACTCCTATGGGGAAAGGAGCATTTTTGACTCGATTGCGTTTGGTGGTTGCTTGCAGCTGTTCCCCAGGCTTCTGAGTTTCGTTCTAAAGCACTGAACCAGAAGTGGGAAAGTTACTCCGTAAATGTATTGTTAGCACATAATGGGTCCAATCTATCCATGCTTTTATTTTATTGATTTCAATACTACCGTGTTGCTCTTTGAAATGCTCTTTGAAATCCCTGCGACTTAACAGTGATTAAATTTGGCTCGATGTCCCTGTTTTTATACAATTTCTTTCTTCCTTTGATTAAAAAAAGTAAATTGAAAGGTGAGCAAGTCATTTAGGCAATTTAATCATTGTATATGGTTCTGATGACAAGCTGAAACTAAGTTCGGAACCAGGGCAGACTCGCCCCAACTTTCAGTAGGCTACCTGCTGGTGGCAACTCACACCAGAGTTAGGGTTATTTGTTTGAAAATAAATAAGTAAAAGCTTTTATCTCTGGTTCCCTTGTTAAAAGTTTTAAAATAAATAAGACTTTTTTTTAAAAAAAGAGAGATTGGCAGGGAGACATGGCAGGCACCTTGTGGCATCCATTGATCAAAGGAATTCGCATTACCCAACTACTTGTCATCTGTATGGCCAGGGCGTCATGGGGTGGGCACAGGGCAGCATTCAGCTGACCCTTAGCTGCTTAGGGGAATCTTGGGGACTCAGCCCTTCTTGACACATTTTGTGTGTAGGAAATAATTAAGGTGTGAAAAAGTATGTAACCAGTTAATTTCTCTGCCTCAGTCTTCACATCTTCTGTAAGCATTTCCTTTCCTTTACTGATAAGTTCGTTCCATTTTTTTTCTATTTTGAATACATTTTAAAGTCCCTAAATGTATCCTTTCCTTGTGAGAACAATTCTCTTTTGTAAGCTTCATTGTGTCACTGTTAACTAATATGTCTTTTGCAAATAAAGGTCTTGGTTCTCTCTGTCCCCTACCCTGCCTTTTCTGCTTTTAATGTTCTGTTTATGGGGGTAGTGGTAACCATTCAGAAATTCAGTTTACTGTAAAGAAAATCACATGCTCAGGGAAGGGAGGGGGAAGATAGGAAAGGCTGTTATGCTCATTCTTAGCATCTGGTATCTTGTGAGCGTTAACTATTCCTCAAAGCTGTGCAAGATCTCTAAGAGGGAGAAATTCTGGGTATACTTTTGATTAAGCTGATCATTACCACACTTGGTTGTTTTCAAAGGCTTTATGCTTACGACTGCAGACACTTCAGACTTCTTGGTTTAAATCTGTTCTCTTTCTGAGCATCCAAGTAAATTCTCAGGACAAGACTTGCATGTGAAGAAATCCTTTCTTCAAAGTGTGTAGCTTTCAGTTGTTTCTAATGTTGTTTGCCAACCCCCTTTTTGGAGATTTTAGACCTATTTTCCCATCCCCCTGCCACCTGCAAAACCGAAAGCACCACCTGTCTAGACTGAATCTGTTAGATTTCCTACTGCTTTACTCTGGTGGAGTTACCTCCTCTATATGGTTTCTGCTAAACAAAGGGGACTTCTGGCTGTAAACAGCTGCAGTCTTTCTAAATCTGCCCTCTTCCTCTGTGCTTCCCTTCTCTGTACTCCCTAAGGGAGTTAGAAACCTGTTTATATGATCTGCTTCCTATCCTGAAGACGAAGGTAATATAAAAAACTGGGCTGTCAGTGTACCAGGCCTGCTTCTACATCAGCAGTGTCAGTGAGTGATCTTGGTCCTCTTACTTGCCCTCTTGCTCATTGCTGCCTCAGCCTCCAATGAATTGTCCAGCAGCTTGAGATGCGAGAGGCTGGGAGATTTCCAGCTGGTTGGGGGACATGTTTTTGTTAATGTTCCTGAAGTGGTGGGGGAGGTGGTGGCAGCAGTAGCAGCAAGTAAGGGGGTGAGCATGCAAAGAGGGGCAGGCTGACTGCTTGAACCAGTATTTGTTTGGTTGGTAAGCTTGTCCATCAGTTCGTTAGTAAAGTAGCCTCCCCTCCATTGCCCATCATTTTTGTTTCTATGTTAGTTTTGTCTGTGTACATCACTCTTTTGAACAAGTGATAATTTTTCCATTTTTAAAAATAGGAATGCCAGAGAAGAAGACAACTCTGACTTCCTGCTTGATTTCCAGCTCATCAAGCCCTTCGTACTTTTGCATCATTTTTTTTTTTTAAGCAGGAAGGCTATTAGGGTTTTCTCAGTTGGGCTTTTAAGCTAGACGAGCTCTTGCTTATGTAGGCAAAATTATTCTTAAGTAGTATATTGAGGTTCCTGTTAATAATGTGCTGTTTAATGAAACCTAATGATATTCAATGAAGGGTTGTGCTAAGCCAAAGAGAAAACTTGTTACCTAGGCAACTGCCCTTATGCAGTATAGAGCTTGGAGCATATGGCTATGTAGCATGCATTATTTCAGCATCTTTAACCATTAGGAACCACGTGTGTAATTGACTGTGAAAAATTACTGCTCAGTTACTGTATTGTGTGGTCATAATAGAAGTAAATGAGTACGTCATTGTTGTTGGAGCAGATCTGTTGGGAATCACTTGCAGGCCAGTCTATTTAAGGAGCAAAAATACAATAAGAAGAAAATAGCTGGTTTAATTAACGTGTAAAAATTGGGTTAATTTGAATTCAGCTGGCACAGCAGATATTCAGGTTTCTTCGACAGTAGCCTTGGTTTGAGCCACATGTTTTGTACATTTTCTGTCTTTCTATTTTTTAAAAAAGAGAGAGGCTAATTGCTTTCTTTTAAATGAGTATGAACTGTTGAACTAGAGTTCTGACTTTAAAAGTGTTCGTATTGTTTGATCCAGAAGAGCAGCCATGTTAGTTTGTTGTAGCAAAAAGAACAAAGAATTGTGTGGTTCTTTGAAGATGAACACGTTATTGTGATATGAGCTGTGTAGGTTAAAATCCATGTTGCAAGAGTGCTTCATCTACTTGAGAAAGTAGAATCTTGAAGCCTGTTTTAAAATAATATGATTTGGAAGTCCCAATAGACACCCCAAATTTTATATACATACATACATACATACATAAAATGTATGTTCAAGGACTCTAGAGCCTGTACTTTAACTGAATCTCAAACATGTCAGCATGCATGTGATATTCTGTTTGATTTCACATGTATTAATGGTTCATGTTCTTCAGAACATGCCAATAACTTCAGCAAATATTGTATGAGGTAAATGTTGGCATCTAGCTTTTACTGTTGCGTGTTTATGGAACTGAGGTTGGCATAAATAGTATTCTCAGGTGGTTTCCTATACAGGAAGTGACCAGAACTATATTTGCTTAGCTTCAGCAAACGTTCTGTATTGTGTGTTCTTCAGATCTACTGAGGATGACCCTCTCCCCTGATTGAGATTGCCTGCGGGCCCCGCATTCTCATATTCAGAAAGACACACACAAAACCCATATGCTGTGGCATGGCTAATGATATAAATTAGCATCCTATTCCTTTCTTCTATGCATGTGGACAATAGTTAGTGCATGATTCAGCTTGTTAAAATTGTAACCAGTGGCATATTTCTTTTCCTAACTACCATAATCCCAGGACACTGGCAGATTCACACGGTTAAGAATTAATCTTAAAAACTTAGTCCCCAATTTATAATTTTTTTCAGACTTGGAATTTTAGATCTGTGCAAAATTTTGTTATAGTCATTATTTCAGCCAATTGAAAACAAGTTCATAATCTCTGATGCTTCCAGAACTCCCAGCTGAGAAGTATCCCTCGTAAAAAAAAACTGAATTTGTTCAAAAACAAAGCAAAGCAAAAACAACAACCAGAGACTGGTTTGAAACAGCTCACAAAGAAAAACCAATAAACAAAATCATAAATATAACCACTACACAATCAATCCATAAAGAGAACATTAAGCAGCTGAAAATGATGTCCGTAAAACAACCCTAAGCCAGAACAGGCCATAAAACAGCTATAAAAATGGAACTCCTCAATTTAAAAGAAATGTTTTGGATCGATGCCTAAGGAACTGTAAAATAGGTGCCAGGTGAACTTTGGGGGGAGGACATTCCAAAGACATGGTACCACCACTGAAAAAGTCCCTGTTCTGGTTGCCATCCACTTTACCTCTGCATATGCAGGCACAGAGCTCTAGAGGCTCTTAACTGGTAGACTGGACACGGTGGGAGGAAGCATCCTTCCTTGCCACATGGCAAGCTGTTATTGCCCTAAATAAGCTAAAGTTAGGCTTTAGACCTCCTTGTGATGTGAGAAAGGAATCTGCTGATCATTGAGAGATGGTTTAGACAAAATTCCACTCCGTAGACAGAAGATCTTGGGCCACCCTCTTCAATATCCGGCTGTCTTTTCAGTGTGTGTCCTCCAGATGTAGTGTGGTGACCAGCCTCAGTGGCTGGTGCCTGCTCTGCTTAATAGTTACACACATGCAGTGCTCCCTCTAAGCTGTGGAGTCTTGTGAGCAAAAATTCTACTTGGTGAGCTACTGGCATTAAAGTTGTGAGCGAGCGATTTGGCTACTGCATAAATTAGTTTGCTCTGGAGCCATCCTTCCTGAGCTAAGACAAAAATATATGAGCCGGAGGCTAAACAACTGTGAGCCAACTCACACTAACTCAGCTTAGAGGGAACACTGCACACATGTTGTTCAGTTTGGTTCCTTAACACTAAAGAGTTGGATGGCTGCCTTCTTTTCATTTGAGTGTATGACCAGTTCATTATAACACTATGCAGTAAAAGAACAATGAATGTATTTGCATCTAAAACTGAACGGCCAAATATATCTGTCTGCTCCAACAGTCTAAATTTGTCTGACATTTCATGAACAAATAGCATTATGACTTTTTTAAAAAAATCTTGTTTTTGTAGGTTGATATCTTTTCAAGAATTTGTAGCCTTTGAATCTGTCCTCTGTGCTCCAGATGCACTGTTCATGGTGGCATTTCAGCTTTTCGACAAAACTGGCAAAGGAGAAGTAACTTTTGGTAAGGCTGCTCTTTTCATCCTGGATGTGATGTATACAATAATTGGCAACACTTAATGTTCTCTCTTTCTAGTATCTTCTAGTCCAGGAAAGTGATGTTCATCATCTGTCTTCTAGTGCAACCCCACATTGGGACTGCGCTTGCTCAGGCCTGCCTCGGACGAATCTTCCATTGCTAATGTTCCGATAGACAGTGTACCACCCTGTCTCGGAGCATGTGCGGGTTTTCCTGCCACAGGCGTAATGAGATCTGTGGCAGACACCCCCTCCTCCCTCCATTTTGCTTTTGCCCCCACAAAGTCAAGTTGTCCTTCAGTGAAGGTCCGTTCTTCTATTGCTAGGCGTTGTCCCTGACCTCGACCTTGTACAGGATTAAGCCCCTCACGCCAGTCCAGGGATGAGAGGTAATCCTGTACCTTTACAGTACATTAAACAACAACCCACAGAGGTAGGCTACCCTCTCTGGATTCAGAACAATATGCCACCAGAACCTCTACAATAATCCCCCTCCCAACCTGAGATTAGAGGTTCAAAATCTCAGTTGGCATCTAGGGCTTAACACATTAGCACCTCATTCCCAGAGATGCACACTGACTGCTCCATGGTAGCTTGTGGTCAGTTAGGCACAGGAAATAGACTTGGAATCCCAGTTACAACATCAAAGACCATTTAGAAACAAGAATAATTTTTTATTCAGTACAGAGCATTGCAAGTAAACTATGAAAGATTTGAAAACAAGAAAGGCTAGGGCTGTTTGCCTTAACTACACAGTAAAAGCTGCATATTTACCAAGTTCAGGAAAATCCAAACAGTCCAGAGTAGCACCAAGGGATTTTGAGTAGGAGAAATCCCATCTTTGCCAACCATGTGCTCAGCTCACAAAACAGTTCTTTGTCTTCCAGAGAGACAGCATTTTCCAGGTAGAATAAAACAAGTAGAGAGAACAGGAGCAGAACTGAGCTCTCCCTCGTTGGGATCAGACAATTAAACCCCAATTCCAGTCATGATCAACTGTGGCCATCAGCCAATCAGGAGCAGACAGGGGATGTGCCCAATTTTTGGTTGTCATGGCTACGTGTGGGGATAGGCTAGAAGTTTGGAGACCACGCCTGCAGTCACATGACCCCAAACTCCAGCTTCTCCATTGCTGACATGACTTTTTTTGCATGTGAGGCAGAGCCAGACGCCATCAGGTCTGCCTCTTCCCTTAGAGGTGTGAAAGAATGTGTGGTTATATGGCATGGTTATAAAGTTTCTCTGGCCAAATGGACAGGCCATTTGGCTTCAACAGGAAACAAGACACAGCATGTTATCAGAAAGACATCACAGGAGAAGGCATGGATTTTTAGAAATCAATATTTCTATACAGGCCTATACCACATTCGTTGGACCTTGCCATTTTTCTCTTCTTTCCCCCTTTTTATGGCACCCTTTCTGGGCTTGTGTTCATGATCACATTGACTTCTGGACCCACCATGATGACCCCATCTTTAAGAAGTGTGCTCAATGCAACACCAAGATCCCTCTCAGTGATGACCATGAGAATTGCCTGATCTGCCTTGGAGAGGCACATAATGTGACGGGATGCCAAATATGCCAAAGGTTCACCCCAAAAGCTCGGTCTGACAGAGCTTCCCTCCTGAAAGTGGCATTTTGGGAGAAGGCCCTCTCAGCCTTGACTTCAGCCACATCGGTTCCACCCCCAGAACCTCTGGCTTCTAAACCAGCAGCATTGGTTCCATATAATCTGCCAGGTTCCAGAACCCCCTCAGTCTGCTCCTTACCAACCGATATGGCATCCAAGGCTAAACTGACCACCTCGAAGTGGGCAGCGTGCCTTGGGATCTGAGCCCAAACCAGCTCGACCTATTCCCTTGGCATCATCTACCAAGGGACGGTCTCTCTCTGAACTGCCATTGAAAAAAACACAAGAAGTCCAAGCATGGCACTCACTACCTGGTGCAGGGAAAGATGGCTGTGAAAAAGGGGAAATCCCAGGACATGCACTCAGTCCCAGCCCCACCACGAACTCCCTCACCTCACCAATCCTTCTCAATCTGCTCCATTTTGGACATGGAGGAAGGGGAAGTACAGAGCATCCCACTGGCCCTACCCAGAGTGTAGCAATTGAGCGCCAGGGCACACCTGTTGTATTATATGTCACCAGCCTACCTCAACCATTGGGAAGCCTCCCAGTCTAAGATGCTTCAGGAGATGGACCTCAGTGAATGGGCTACATGGAACCACACCCCTTTGTGCCCTTTCAACCCCATTACTAGGAGGCACCGAAGTAGTGCCCCACTACAACTTGGAGAGTGATTCGGAACCCTCCCCAGATGACACCATGGGGGATCCAACTCCTGTCTCCCCAAATGAGGATTTGAGATTATACTAAGAACAGATGCTTAGGATACCTAAGACACTTGAGATAGAGGTATCAGTGTTGGACAACTGCCCCAAGATCCTGAGCCACCTACACTCCAAGTCCCCCAAGGAAGACTAAGAACTTCTACAACATTCTTGCCCCTTCTTGTCTGTTCATCCCCCTCCCTCCTCCCTTGTGATGGAGGATATGCAGTTGAGGCAAAAACCAGGCCAACGCAATACCCCTGCCACCAGGGGTATAAACTACCGAGCCAGGCAGAGGATTTGGATGAAACACTCCTCAAGCAGATTACAAAGTTCTCAAAGAGACAGGACACGGTGGTCGTGGGAGACTTCAATTACCTGGGTATCTGTTGGAAGTCCAACTCTGCTAAAAATGAAAGGTCCAATAAATTCCTGACTTGTTTTCCTGACAACTTCATTTTTCAGAAGGTGGAGAGGGAAACAAGGGGATCTGCTATCTTGGACTTGATTCTTAACAACAAGGAAGAACTGGTTGATGAGGTGAAAGGAGTGGGCACCCTGGGTAGTTGTGACCATTTATTTATTTATTTTTCCACTTATACCCTGCCCTACCCCGCCGAAGTGGGGTAATTTTGGAATTTACAGTCTTGGGGAAGGTAAAAGCTGTATGTAGTCAGACATATAGGTTGGACTTCAGAAAAGCAAATTCTGACAAACAAAGTTATGCTGGGTAGAATCCCACAGTCAGAAATACTTAAGGAGAAGGGAGTTCAAGAGGGATGGGAATTTCTTAAAAGCGAAATATTGATGGCACAATCACAAATTATTCCTATGAGAAGGAAAAAATGGGAGGAGCCTAAAGAAGCCAAGTTGGCTCCATAAACAGCCAGGAGGTGGTGTTTGTAGGAGCTGCCCTTAGTGCTGTACAGGGTAGGGCATTCTTGCTGCAGGACAGGGCTAGGGTCATCAAGGCCATGATCCTGCTGTTTACCAGAAGATGATGGCAATCTTTCCTGGCTATCCAACACCTTTTAGGGCTTATGGCATCCACCACTAATCGCCCTTGCCAGGCTCCATATGCGACCATTACAACTCTGGTTCGTGTGTATCTTTAATCCCTCCAGACACCCCCTAGAGTTCCATTTCTCAGTCCCCAGAGGGATCATTTGAGCCTTGTCCTAGTGGTTAGAGGACATCAAGACAAGATTACACCTAATGGCCTCGAGGATCAGGCTGGGACTACTGGCCTATTCCTCAGGTGGTTGAAGGTTTTGCTGGAAGTCGAGGGACTAGATATACCTACCATAAGAAATGGTTTCAGTTCTAGACCTGGTGTGTTAAAAGGAACCAGTGCCCCTTCGTCTGCCACCTCCTAGTGGTTCTGGACTACCTGTTAAATTTAGCTGTCAAAGTCCTGGCTGTCTCTTCAATCCAGACAACAATGGTTCCTTCCCTTGGTCCTTTCTGGCCTTATGAAGCCTCCATTTGAACCCCTGTCATCTTGCGTGTTGGCCCTTCTGTCCAGGAAAGTGGCGGTCACTTCGGCGAGAAGGGTCAGTGAGCTGGCAGCCTTAAGGTGTGAACCGCTGTTCCTTAAGATATTCGAAGAATGTGTCATCCTGCACCCTAGTCTAGAGTTTTTATTGAAGACTCTATCAAAATTTCACCTGGCACAGGAAGTGGTACTCCAAGTATTCTTCCTCTCACCTGGTTCAGAGGCAGAAACCTCCCTTCATATCCTAGACATCAGGAGAGCATTTACACAAGACCAAAGATTTTAGAAAAGACAAGGCTTTATTTATGTTATTGGGGTCCTAAGAAGGGATGGGCAGTCTCTTCTCAGTCCATTGCCAGATGGGTCACAGAGGCGATCAGATCTTACTACAGGGCTCTGGGGGAGCAATCTCCACTTGAAGTATAGGCACACTCTACTCAAGCGCAGGCAACGCCTGCAGCATTCCATTGCCAGGTCCTGTTGAGAGAAATCTGCAGAACAGCCACCTAAGTAATGGATGACACATTCGTCAGACATTACACACTGGATCATCAAGCCAGGAGAGATGCAGATGTGGGCAAGGCAGTGCTTCACTCGCTGTTCCAGTGAGAGAACTACCCTGCCTCCAGATGGTCCCCATGTGGGACTGCACTAGAAGACAGATGATGAAAACAGGATTGCTCTTACCAGTAACTGTTCATCAGCATCTTCTGTGCAGACACACATTCCCTCCCTCCGACCCCCCTGTGAGTTTTCTCACAGTTTCTGTCTTGAGACGCTTGTGGCGATGTGATGCCTGTGGTGGGAAAAGCTCCAACACCTGGGTGGTATGCCCCCTATCGGAGCTTTAACTATGAAAGATTTGTCCATGGCAGGGCTGCAGAAGCATAGTCCCAGTGTGTGTTTGCACAGAAGATGTCGATGAACAACAGTTACAGGTAAGTGCAACCCTGTTTTGCTGGTCTTTTAATGTTTATTTCTCTAATTTATCAACTGGTGTAGTAGTCTTAATAAAGAGGCTTAAAACTTGCCTTAACTAACGTATTTTAGGCAGACTTTCAATTTTTGAAATAATTTTCAGATGCTTATGAATGTAACCCTCTGCTAAAAATCTGAATACTCTGTGGACATCATTTAGCTACTGTAATGCACTTTTATTCCCATTGCCTTTAGTGGGGCATTGAGGCACAATTTTGAAGCTGTTGTTGGTACTAAATGTCTCTTGGCCATAGCTTGTCCAGAAGTAGAAAACACACTTAATATACTGCCACTCTTTGAAGTGGAGGTGAGTGAATATTAAAAGAGCGACTTAATGAAATTCAACCTACTTTCAGAAGTTATTCACAGCTGGTAATTTGTGCATTGTTCTTCCAGACAGAATGGAAACATGTGACTAGGCAGGTGGCAATTAGTCCTACAGATGTCAGACACTTGTCTAAATTGGTTTCTAAGAATAAGCTGTGCCCGTGGCCTCTGCTTTAAGTGGCATGTGTTAGGTTCATGGAGGAGGTATTGCAAAACTTATTGCCAAAATACACATTTCATATCAAGAAACTTCTGAACCTAAAGAGAGAACAAAACCATGAAGGATTTTGGGAGTGGGGGGGGTATTTTCAGCTTCAGGGCTGACATGTCTCCTATTTTCATTGAAACAATTACATGTTTGTGCTTATTTTTGTTTTTGTTTTTTAAACAACTCTCCGTCCGTCCCCCCCGCAAAAGCCAAGCATTTGAAGATGTCATATAAAAAAAAGGAATATTGTGCAGGAGATGTATTTTGCAGATGGCTCCCCAGTAATAACATAGGGTTTTTTTTTTCCTTACTAAGGCATACAAGTGCATTATTTTAAAATGTTCAGTGTTTCTGAAGTTGTGTAACTGAGGATTATGCCCTGAGTCACTTGGAGTGTTGCTGGTGATGTGTAATATCCAAAACCTACATTATAATGTTTAACAATCCTCATGAGAGTTACCTTTGTTTTAGGGGCTTATTATACTGGTGCTGATATGCTGCCACAATGAAAGTGCTGAGTTGGTGTCCAGCTACACTTAGGTTGCGGTCACACACTCCAGTTGGTGCGGAGGGGAAGCAAGCCTATTTTCTCCAGAGCAATTTGACTCGCAGTTGCGAGATCACACATCCTTTGTAGCTGCGGGCTCAGCCCATCACTGCCTGATCAGATGGCACCATGGCTGAGTGGTTGTTGTATTTTTGCCTTTTGTTTCCCATGCAGTTAAATGAGGAATCGCACCTCCGCACTGAAGGTTCCCCATGGAGGGTGCGTTTATGCACATACTGCTCAGCGAGGGAATAAAAAATGGCACCCAGTTGTGATGGAATGATCAGACCATCCCGATGGCATGAGTGATCAGACAGGGGAAAGCCCATGCTTGAGCGATCATACAGGGGGGAGTCCATCTTTGGCCCATCAGAACCAGTTAGAGCAGGACTTTACTTCCACTTCTGTGGCAGAGCAGCATGGGTTGCTGACGACTGTGGGACCTTTCCCAGATGTTGCTGTCTGATTGTGCCCTTTAGATCCATCAGGCATTCGCAGTTCTGTCGGATCTAAAGGTGCGTATGATTGCAGCCTTAGATGAAACCTTTCTGGTTACTTTGAATTGCATTAAAATAGTGTTATCAGTTTGTCTAAGACCAAACTGTACACATCAGAAAGCTGTGTGAATAGGAAAACCTATTCCTTGCCCCTCATTTTCTGGCAAATACTAGTAAACATGAATGCCTGTAGAATGCCCTTTCATTTTTCTTCTGGTTTTCAGAGCACTTTGTGCTAAATATACCAAAACCACTGCTTGTGATAAAATCAGCAACTCAGAACACCAGGCTGGATCCAGGTGGGCGGCTGTGTTGGTCTAAAGCAGTAGTCCACTCCTACTTCAGAACACCAAGGACACTTTCCCCCTCTCCATTCCCCACTCTGTAGAATAGTGTACTACATGTACCATGTTAAACTAAGGAAGTTCAGAAGCCACAACTAGGCTGTATAAAATGGGAAGACATGGAGTGGTCACATACATTGGCTAGCAGCTGATAGAGACCGCTGTGGCCTTTGTACTGCGTTATAGATTTAGCTGCTCTACTTTGCTGGGAGTTAAAGATCTCAGCAGGAAGGTGGAAGGAAAATTAGTTGGCTTTTAAATTTGAGACAGAGAATAAAACCATTGCTTCTTACTGTGGAGTGTTGACAGGCACATAAAAGCTGATAATGTAAGTCCAGAGGTTTAAGAGGCTTAACAGTTTTGCTTTTTTTGTATTACTGTATTTTAATGCCTCATTAAAGAGGGAGAGTTCTTTGATATCCTTTAATAGATGGCTTAATAAAAAAAGGGTTAGATGCTTGGGTCTAAATGTCAACATTTTAAAAATTAACAGTCCTTTTAATAACCTTTATCTTTAATTCTAAGGGTTATACACAAAGGGAGGGGGATGCAAAGCAAATCTTAACAACTTCTGGTCTTGCAAACGTCAGAAGTAATTGCATAGAACTTGCATTGTTTTCTTGCAGATGCTGCAGTGCTGGTACAAGGCAGTTAGTATCGTGACACTATCCCCTTCATACAAAAAACAGTAAATGAATGCTTAAAGGGTCACCTTTTTATTTTAAAAGGTTGCTCTGGTTTGCAGAGTGGCGTGTTTAGATATTTGTGAGTATAGATAGAAATTAGAATGCGCCTGCTAAGGCAAATGGGAGCTAATGCTACACTTGGCTTCTCCTTATTAAAAATATGTGGGCTGCATCACACAAGATGAAATTTCCTGCAAGGAAGTTGTTGCTTGCATTCTGCAGATCATTATTCTGCTCATATTTAACCTTCATTGTACAGTGCTGAGGCTTTTAAGGGAAAGGGAAATAATGTTGTCTCTGACTCTCTGGTTTTAACCTGAATGAGTGGAACACACAGATCCCTTGTGAGAGTCAGGTCCTGAATTTCTGGTGGTGGTGGACAATGCCGTCAAGTTGCAGCTGGCTTACAGTTATGCCATAGGGTTTTCAAGGCAAGAGGTGTTCAGAGGTGGTTTGTCGTTGCCTTCCTCTGCGTAGCAATCCTGGACTTTCTTGGAAGTCTCCCATCCACGGCTGACCTTGCTTAGCTTCTGAGATCTGACAAGATCGGGCTAGCCTGGGCTATCCAGGTCAGAGTCTGAATTTCTACTGATGGATAAATACTCAAAGTGCCTATAAATTCAGGTCTGAAGAGTCAGGGACGAACTCTCATTGCCCTGGAAGACTATCCAACCTCCCTCCAACAGGCCCGTTTCAATAACAGTAAATGGCCCCATTGCATTCCACGTTGGGTTTCCTGTACCTCTTTGCTACAGTTTTCAGAGTCCTCAGTGCAGGCTCTCAGAAGTCAGTTTACCGTGCATGAGCATCCAGAGTTTAACAACGTAGTACACATTCATGCCAGCAATAAATTGTCATCTCAGTTGTTGTGGGCTATCTTGTCAGAGATCAGGAGAAAAGCACAGAAGCTCTTCCAGTTCAATGGGTCAAAAATCCACTCTTTATGAAAGCTAAATGTGGATTTTCACGAATGACTATAATGGTTCCAATTTTGAAAGATAGAGGTAACAGAGAGCACTTCCAGTTAGCGGGAGGATTTCAGAATGCTACATGCTCAAATGGCTAAAATATTATGCTCTCTGTTTTCTTTGCGCTTCTTAAAAATGGGGGGGGATAGGTATGGAGAAGGTGGGAGAGAGCCAATTTGAGAGTAAATTCAAACCATATAAGGTCACTGTCTGGTTAACTGAGAGCTGAAATATAACCATCTCCTTCATAAAGCGACGGTGTAGAAGAAAAGACCCATTTACTAAACTGCAATTTTTGAAGGAATTTGACCTCCCTTTACCAAAAAACCCTCCTTCAACTGTAGTAGTGATATTGTTATTTAACCCCGGATTTGTTCTGTCCCAAAAAAACTCGTGTTGGAAACCAAAAATTTAAAAGCCTTTAGAACAATATTTTATGTCCCCCCCCCCCCCACCACTCAACTGATCCCATCTCTTCAATGCATCCTATATACATTTACTTTGAAGCAGGCTTTCTGAAATCAGTAAAAGATGTATTGATTATAATAAATCCAAGGTTGTGTTTTCAAGGGGCAAACACCAGATGGCACAATCCAGTACTTGCCTCTAACTTCAACCTTTGTCATTAAAAACAAAATTATCAGGGGAAGGATATCAGTTCGACTCTTTGTCAAATGAAGAAAGTTCTGGGGCCAATATTTTAAATGGGCAATGTAAAAATATTGCAAGAGCCCAATCCTGATCAGACCTGCAGTGCAGTGGGACAAGGCACTCTTGCCTCTCCCCCCACCCCAAGTACCAAAATGGCTGCCCATGGTGGCCTTTAGCTCTTGAAAGGGTGGGGGGACAAGAGCACCTTGTCCCTCTGAACTGCTGTCCTGATCAGGATTGGGCCCTTGTGGCATTTTAAATGGCTTATTTTAGGCTTTAAAATGGCAGTGTTGTCCCAATGTCGGACACAAGGATGCCATCACATCCAGTTTGGCCCTAAATATATGAATAGCCAGGGGTCATTTCCTGCTGGAGCGCACCAGAGCAGCACTCTGGCAGAAACGAGCCAGGCAAGTCCCACCCCCCAGGCCTGCCGTGGCCCTCCCGCCTAAGTGGGCGGGCCAGGGAAGGCCTTCCAAGCCACGGGGAGGCATTTAAATGCTGCCGAAGCAGGCGAGTGGGGGAAGGCCTGTTGAGGGCCCCCCTGCCTTTCCTAGCCTTGCCCGCCTAGGCAGGTGGGCTGGGGATAGCCTTCCAAGCTGCCGCTGGGCTGTGTGGGTCCCTGGAGGCGTGCAAGAAGCGCAGCGCCTGGCACGCAAGCATGGGCTGCTCTACATGGGCCTGCTGGGGAGGGGGTCTGAGGAGGAAAGTTTTTCTTTGAGAAAAAAGAAAAGCTTTTCTCTAAGAAAATGTGTGTGGGGGGGTAGCACCTGCTGCACATAAAGCAGCGGGGGGGTTTCCTTTGGGTAAAGATGTGGTTCAGAGCTTCTGAACCTGAGCATGTGTGGAGTGTCTCACTTGAAAACATTTGAAAATAATAGGCAATATGCTTTTTAGCATGTATGGCATCACAAAATGGGTTTTGTTTGTTTTAGAGCTCATGAATAAAAGGTCTTTAAACATATGTGGAACCTTCACTGAGCTGGAGAATAAAGTATGTTATTTTTTAAAAAAACATACACTGTGGTTAAAGGGTCCCTAAGCATTTGGCAGTGTGTGTTCCCTGAGCTGGGCAAAGGTATATATGTTTTAAAAGGCCATAGCCAGGCCTCTGAGCATGTGCAGAGTGTAGTTCCCTGAGCCAGACGAAGTGTATGTTTAAAAAGCTTTTTGTCCTGTTTCTTCTGAGCCATTCCATGGAGCTGCCAGGCAGTGTTCTCTCTAAGCTGAGTTAGTGTTAGCTAGCTCACAGTTTTTATTCCTTGGCTCACACATTTTGGTCTTCGCTCAGGAAGGATATTTATTTATTTATATTTATTTATTATTCACATTTTTATCCCGCCCTCCCCGGAGGCTCAGGGCGGCTTACAGGGCATATTGCCAGATAAAACCATAAAACAATACAAAATATTAAATTACAACCCTATTTAAAACAGATTTTGATGCTTAGCAAATTATACAATCTGTACAAATTCTAAATTTTCTAAAAGCAAGATGACTATCCCTGACCATCCCGTTCTTGCCCATAGTGCAGCAACTAGATGTGCATGCCCCAACTTGATGTCCATATACGGGGGATAGATGGTAGCTAGTGCGATGGTGGTGCACTAGTGCACTAGTGGTGGGCTGCCGGTGGACTAGTGGTGGCGGCTCCTATTCAAAAGCCTGGCGGAAGAGCTCCATCTTGTAGTCCCTGCGGAACTGTGCTAGGTCCCACAGAGCCCTGATCTCCTCTGGGAGCTCATTCCACCAGATAGGAGCCGCCACCGAGAACGCCCTGTTCCTGGTCATGCTGAGTCTAATAGAACGGGGACCTGGAACATCCAGTAGATGTTGAGTCCCCGACCGTAGTGCCCTTGGGGGATGGTTCCAGAGTAAACTAATTTATGCAGTAGCCAAATTGCTCACAACTTTAATGCCAGTAGCTTACAAAGTAGAATTTTTGCTCACAAGGCTCGACAGCTTAGAGGGAGCATTGCTGCTAGGTTACATCTTGTAGAAATTATTATTATGTAGCACAGTCACTGGGCATTGCACAGAGTAGCTATCAAAAATGCAGGTCCCTGCCCTGAGCTGCTTACCAACCAAAATTCAATCCAGGGGAAGACTACAGAGGGCTAGGAGAAAGTTGCAGACATTTTAGTTCAGACCTGTGTGGACATTTGAGCATGTGCAAAAGGGCCTTCTCTGAATGGTACTTTCTTTTCTCTGAGATTTTTGGGGTGGAGCCTGAGCGGTGGGTGTTGCCTTCTGACACACTTCCGGTGATGTCAGGGGGTGTGGCATATGCAAATGAGTTATGCAAATGAGTTATGCTAATGAGCTCCTGTACCTCTTTTTCTACAAAATGACCCCTGTGAATAGCTGTCACTGAACTCAACAAGGCAGAATGGAGAGAAGGGGAAGGGAGCAGAAAGGGAGTAGAATAAGACAATGATGAGAGAAAAGGAGGGAAGTGGGAATGCAGAGGGAACTTTGATGTGGGGAAAATGAAGAAAGGTGCATAGAGAAAAAGAGGGGAATCATACAAGAGGGTTGCAGAGAGAACACGTGTGCTGTCGAATAAAGGAGAAAAGGTTCAGGGAGAACATAACTGGGATAGGAGAGAGCGCAGAATGGATTATTGAAACAAAATGCTTTCTCTGCGGGGGTTCTTCTTCAGTTAATAGATATGTAAAAGTGGCCGTCAGAGCCATTCTGGTTTTGCATTCCTCTTATAACTGTAATAAAAAAGAGCTATTGAGCAAGTATATCAAAACTTCCACACTTGCAAGAAGTACTTGTTTCAGGGCAATTGGCATTGGCCACAAACGTCATCTGTTGTCTGCTGGGCTTTCAGTTTAGAAGCATTCTTTGATATCAGTCCTAAATTCCTAGTTTCTACCAGGCACTTCAGTTGTATAGCCTCCCTTAATTTGAAAGAAGCTGACATAGAAAAGCTACACATGTCCAGTCGACCTGAATGAAGATTGAGCTGTAGTAGCTCTCAACAGACCAGACCCTTTCCCACTTTCATGCCCCTGCTTAACATTACAAGGGAAATTTGTGTTGATGTACTTGGGTAAATATTTCAAGAATTTACTTATTCAGAAATGTTTATGAACATAGGACTGGTCTTCAAATGCATGCTGCAGCTGTAGAAATCTGAAAACACCAGATTTACAGTCCCGTCAAGAAGTCCTTCTGATCGATCTAAATGTAGTGGGGCAAACTACACATAATTAGAGAAAATAATAGCTAAAGCCTTTGATTGTGTGGATCACAACAAACTCTGGCGAGTCCTTAAAGAAATGCAACGAACATGAAATTAAGCAAACTCTGGAGCACGGCGGAAGATAGGAGGGCCTGGCGTGATGTGGTCCATGGGGTTGCGAAGAGTCGGAATCGACTGTGCGACTGAACAACAACAACAACAACAACAAAGTAGTTCAATACCAGTCAGAGTACATGGCCATTTTAGTGCTAGTTACAACACAAAGTAGTGTACTGGTTGAGGAATTATTCCTATTAACAATGGGTAATTGACCAAGTACACTCGCTTATTGGCAGACCTAAGATTATATATTGATCATGTTCTGGTTTTCAAAAATAATATTTTAATCCTATAGAGTTATTGTTGGTTTAAAACATTTATGCTATCTTTCCATTGCCTTTCTTGGTGCCAGGAAAAACACACAAAATATCTTTGACAGTAACACACCTTGGCTGTCTAGGACTGGGTCCTGGGAGTACTGAGCACACTCTGTGAGGAATGGCCAGTGAAAAGTGGGCTTTCCTTTGCCCTGGTTGGCTCTTTTTGGAAATCTGGGCCAGCTGCCAGAAGGTGGAAGAACATTAATTAATTCCTTGCCTTTCTGCCCAAAGGGGACCTGAAGGAGCTCGTATTGTTTTCCTTTCCTCCATTTTGTCCTCACAACAACAAACTTCTGAGTGAGGTAAGGTTGAGTGCATGTGACTGGCCCAAAGTCTCCCAGTAAGTTTCCATGGCTACATGGGGATTTGAACCTGGGTCTGCCAGATCCTGTTCCAACACTCCAACCACTATACCACACAGGAAAATTTTTAACCGATTTTCCCTCTTGTTTATGCATATATGTGCTATATCTGCACATAATTTAGGCAGATTCCAGAATGGTGGGCATGCAACACAACATCTAAAAAATGTATAACAGTCACCTTCTGGTTTAGGTGACCTCCATCCTCTGTGAGGATCTTCAAGGAGGAGCTCAGCTGCTTGCTGCGAGCCTCTCTCCCTTTGTGGGAGAGAAAACAGGGTGGGCCAGCACAGTACAGTGTGGAGTAGTGGCCACCCACCCAACAGTAGGGCTGGGAGAGCAGGCAGATTGCTTGAAGTGCCCAGCCTCCCCCTCTATCTTTGTCCACTCCATCTGCAGTTGGGGAGTTGCTGGCACAGTGCATCATTAGTAGCGGGGAGGAGGGCTCTCCAGGAAGTTGGTTGGGTGACCTGAAAAGATTCAAGCCTGAAATAGCAATAGTGAAGCCTGGCAGTGGTCCCTAGTCTTCTTTGTGTGTGTATGCACACCTGTCCATCATGTGCCTTCTGTTGCTCAGTTGTGTGCCTCCTGGCCATCTGTGTGTTTCACCCCACTGTCTTTTGGGTGTTAGATGTGCTAGAGCACTCTGTCATGGCTTTTCCTATGACAAAGAAGCATTTAATACTGCCTGGAAATGATTCCCAAGCAAAAGGACCAACCTCTTAAATGGGCAGGTTCTGTTCCATATAATGCACGAGGAAATAGAAGATTTTGAAAGGTGACAGTAGGACCAGGGTGACAGTTCATATGCAGTCCCAGGTTAGCATTGTGGTTTTCTTAGACAGGGTCATTGGCTGACAAAGCCTTCAGTGCTTCACCAGTATGTTTCATTTTCTTACCAGCATCACAGCTGTCTCTGTTTGCCTGGGAGAGCAGGAGTCTGGTAAAAATCCCATTGAAAGTCAGTTGTAGGCAAGGAGCCAGGAACCATAGGGAGCATGTGATGTTTTCAGTCCCCCAGTGCCTCCTGAAGCACAGAATGCCTTTAAGAAAATCAACTCTTTCGTGTTCATTTTCTTAAAACCTTGAATATAGGATTCAAAACGGCAGTTCTAATTCTACATTACTTTCCTCCTTCTTCAGATCCTTAACTATGATTAATATAAAAGGACCTTGTCAGAGGCTTTGAAAAAGCAACCTTGGTATTGGTGCGCATAGGGCTGCCTCCACTTATGCCATTATGCAATTTAACTTCTTATGAAATCTCCAATTTCCCTTGTTCTCGTTTCTTAGCAGAAGATAGCAGTGCTTTTCTCAGTAAGTTGTTAACCACACTGGCAGGGTAGACACCTAATCTTCCCTGTCAATTTCAGGTGGTTTTTTTTTTGAAGATTTAGCATAACTTAAAAAAAAACCTTGACTACTTGGCTGTGTCTAACAATGCTGTAGGGCAATTGTTTCATTACCGAATCAGTGTTTAGTTATGAAAACAACCTGAACATGTAACTTGGTAGAAATCAAGTCAACTGAGGGAAGGAGAAAGTATTTTGTTTTCTAGGATTATGTCTTTGGAGCCACTGAAAATTTCAGTTGATGAAATGGATTTTTGTCAGAGGAGTTCAGCTGTCCAAACTCTCCCTGAAATGCTGCTCCTGGGGATAGAGGGAATCTCCAAAAGCAGCATACGGAGTGAGTTGGCAGGCTGCCCCAGGGGGAGGGAATACACAGTGAGTGATAAGATGTGGAAGATGTAGTGATGGGTGGCCATAGACATAGCTTTGAAAGGGGATTAGACAGAAAGGGGATTAGCCATGGTGACTAAAGGGAACCTCCATGTTCAGAGACAGTCAACCTTTGAATACCAGTGCCAGGAGGCAATATCAGTGAAAGGCCTTGGTTTCTGTGCCCTGTTGTTGAACCTCCAGAGGAACTGGTTGGTCACTGGGTGAGACAGGGTGTTGGACTAGATGGACAATTGGTCTGATCCAGCAGAGCTCTTCTTACGTTCTTAAATGTTTTAATGTTTGCCATCTCATGAACACTGACTTAGCATAGAAATGCTTCAAATAAAATTAAATAATCACTCTAATTGGTGGATTTGTTATAGATGGCTGAATGAAGAGTCCAGTGAGGGAGGAGGGAAAAGATTAAGACAGACTCTCACGAGCTTTTATAAGAGTTTGCAAACCATGAATGGTGAGAGTGTAGGTGAGAGCCTATGTACACTGGAGAACCAGTGTGGTGTGGTCCTTAAGAGTGGTGGAGCCTACTCATGCCATGGAATCTTGCTGGGTGTCATTGGGCCAGTCACATTCTCTTAGCTTAACCTACCTCACAGGGTTGTTGTGAAGATACAGTGGAGGAGATAATGATGTAAACCACTTTGGGTCCCCATTGAAAAGTAAGGCGGGGTATAAATGAATGCAATAAATATAAATATGTGAGAAATTAAGGGCAAAGTGTTGAGTGAAAGCAATACATAGGCCCCGGTCACACGGGCCGGATATCGCAGGGGGGAGGCGTGGCTGTTCGCCCCGCAGCAAAATAACACATGACTGCGTGATCAGGCATCCCCTCGCGGTCCCGTTGAAGTCCCATGGTTAGGGGTGAGGTGCCGATTACACGA
>NW_015165837.1:202385-219671 GCF_001447785.1 Gekko japonicus | reverse complement strand
ATGAGGAAGCCTCGGGTGAGCCACGGGAGCTCTACGCTTCCCAGATGTGGCGGTGAGATCGCGCCCAGAAAATCCGCCTATCTTCTGTCCCCCTAGCGTGGCTAATGCTCCATGTGACCGGGGCCATAGGTGATTTTCTGCAGTGAGAGCACCACTATGCGATTCAATATGTACACTGTCAGGAAACCTAACTTTAAAATATTCACTTAGAACATCGTTTCAGAAAATTCATGCATTATAATTCTTAGGAATAATGTGCTAAACGATTCATGGAAGCAGTGATTTGTATATTTGATTTAACCAGTGCTGCAGACCGCCATTTTCAGACATTTAAAAGGGCAAAAAAAAATTTCAGTAGCAATCAATACATGCTTGCAAGGGAAAGGTGTGTGAATCATTCCATGCTTGGAACAATGCTGGCAAGGCATAATTTGCACATCCAGGTTTCATCTAGTTAAAAAGTCTTGTGTGTCATGTGGTACAGAGAGCTATGTATGCCATCCTGAGTTCATGTGAGGAGGGGCTAATTAAAAATGTAATGAATAGGTGTTACCTTGTGGCTCTCTGTATTACAGCTACTGGGAGTGTTGCAGTGTTCTATAACATTTGAAAATATATCTCCAAATATACCACTTTTCTCCCAAAACTGGGCCCTGGGGCAGTTTATAAAAACAGAGCCAAACACAATAAAAAGTGAAAATTGAAAATCAAATAAAACCCCCAAAACAGCATTTAAGTCAACACTCTCCACAATGCAGCTCAACAAATCCCTGTTGTTTTTTGCCATTAAGTCACAGCTGACTATGGCGTGCGGCAAGGTAAGAGACTTTCAGAGGTGGATTGGCATTGCCTGGCTCCACGTCATGACCCTGGTATTCCTTGGAAGTCTCCCATCCAAATACTTGCCATGGCCGATCCTGAGCCTCCAAGATCTGACAAGATCCAGCTAGCCTGGCCTATCCAGGTCAGGGCAACAAAATCCTAAACTTCAGTTAAAGGGCCTAAAAACAACCCCCACTTAATATTCCATTCTGAAAATCTGCGGTGAGGTCTGCAGATTATTGTTGCACAGTTATTTGGGGGGAAATAAGATGTGAAAATGAAAATTCCATATAATGGAATAAGTGGATCTGTGGGTGGACACAGCCAAGATTTGGGACAGATGTCACAGTTTTATGTCTCGTTTCCAGCCAAATTAACACTGCAGGTCCAATGTAATGGCATGTGACTGGGTTTAACAAATCATCTGAACTGTGAGCTAGGATTAAGTTGCCAATTCTTTGTTTAAATAAAAATGTCTGAATGTAGAACACTCTCCTAGAATAATTGATACCAAGTTCTTGCTTCATATCTGCCTTCATAATCTTCTCTTCATCTCTTCTCCCACTCCAACCCCAGAGGACGTTAAGCAGGTTTTTGGCCAGACGACAATTCACCAGCATATTCCCTTTAACTGGAATTCGGAATTTGTGCAGCTCCATTTTGGAAGAGATCGGAAAAGACGCCTGACGTATGCAGAGTTCACCCAGTTTTTGCTGGTGAGTTTTGATAATAAATATTTTGTCTGACTAAACACAGCAAAAAAGATAAAATTGTTTAACTTTAAAATAGTCAATTTATTGCATTGTGCACTAACTTGTGTTTTTAGATTGCTGTATTTCTACAGTCAGGCCTGTCGGATTGATTGGCTAGTAGTGAAATTGCTGCAGAAGCAATTATTATTTTTAGCAATGAAAGCTGCATAAGTATAGTATTTATTTACAAAATGCATACCCAGCCTTTCTGTCCTCATCAGGGCTACAAAGGCAGCTAAATATATTTGAGAAGGATCCAGTCAACATCTTTTAAGTGTGGTTTGGTGGAGCTGGTGCTGAAGACACTCAAAGGCAGTGGAATTTTTTTGTAGTCATCAGGTTCATCTGTTGGATATTTGTAAACCAGTGTATGAAAGGATATTTTGAGCTCTCACCAAATGAGATGCATTTTAGAAAAATGTGGATTTATTCTAGAAATATCATTAGGAACCTTAGCAGTCTATTCCTTCTGCCACAAAGATCTTAAAAAACATGTTCATCTAACAGAACTGATCTGTGGCTTATAAGCAACTGTTAGCAAGTGAGTATGGTTCAAAAATTCAAGAACACAATCCATGCAATACCCTTTTTAGCTCACACCCAATAAATAAAGATCTTACATGGTATTCCATTATTAAAAATAAGTTTTATATAATAAAGGTATTACATGCATTGTATTCTTGGCTTTCTGGATTTTACTTTTGGACCAACACAGCTGTAAACAACTTGGGCATTTTAGGAGCTTCGCAGAATGGGAAGCTTTGTGGGTGTGAAAGAAAAAGAGAACACAAAATTCTTTTGCTGCGAAGGTCCTGCCCACCATCATATTTCACCCACCCCTCCTATATATTTTGATTATATTCAGTATTTATAGTTGTAATGTAATGTTTTGTGTTTATTTAGTACAACCTTGGATACAAATATGGCGTGCAGTCTATTTTAAATGTAAGACATTCTCAGTAGAAGTACTTCTAAAATCTCCGAAGGCAGAGACACAAAACAGGAGGAGTGCTTCTGTGGTGTTTCCATTGGATGTGCTGTGTAAGAGTCTTTACACAAGAGAGTTTTGACAAAGGATCATATTTCAGGACCAGGCAGTCAGTAATTTTGTTTACATGAGGATGTTAGTTCACAGTAGGAAGCGTTATCATTTTGATGAGGAATAATTAAGATAATACTACTAGGACAAATGCTTCAAATTGACTTGGTGGAGTAGAGCCTAATTAACTCTTTGTCTGAAGAGGATGTTGGATGTCTGGTATAGTATAATCATATTCTCTTGTCTTAATGACTGTCATTTTATGCCAACTTTGGTTAACTTCACACCTAGCCCTTCTGGCTTCTTTGGAAACTTAAGGAAATTTCAGTGCATTCTAGACTGCGACAAGGAGTGGCTATTACAGATTCATGACTCCATTCTAGGATTACAGATCTCTCCCATCCAGCTGCCTAGTGGCCAGTGCAGGAACTTCCTACTGACCGGTACTGCAATTCTTTAGAACTATCTTATCCAAAAGCATCATTCAAATGGGTATACTGTGCCAACGTTCAAATCTCCTTGTTGTGTTCTCCAGAAGAGCCAGTTCGCCCGGCAAGGCGGGATATAAATTGAAGATGATGATGATGATGATGATGATGATGATGATGATGATGATGATGATGATGATGATGAAGTTTCTAGAGCCAGTATCCTGTAATCTTTACAGTATTGGACTGGAAAAACCTGGGTTCAAATCCTTCCTCAGCCATGAAGCTCATCAGATGATCCTGGGTCAGGCACACCTAACCTACATTTCAGGGTTGTTGAGAAATACAGTGGAGGTGGGCAGAGATATGCATGCTGCCATGAGGTCCTTGGAGGAAGGTGGAATAAAAATATGATAGGTTTTTGCTCCCATGAAGAGTGGCTGGGTGGAATGGGGCTTTATGGCCAGCAAAACAGTGATGTTGCACTGCACACCTCAGAAATCGAGGGCTTGTTTACAGCACGTTACAGTCCTAGTGCTTGCTTGCTACTGTGAGGCATTCATAGGCCACTGGCTTATTCTATGACCATGTGAACTTCATGCAACTCAAATGGCACTCTTTCACTGGGAGACAAGAATGTCATGGCCACACAGAAGCCATGGATGGCTGTGCCTGAATTCAGATCTTGAATTCCCATGCACTGAAGTCTGTAGGCTTGAGCTATAGCTTGAAGTGAAGCCAATGACAGAAGTCTGGGAGCTGAATATTTATACCAGGTCTGACTAGTCTGAGTCTCTGCACTGTCAGCCAATCACAGGGTCTAATGATGGACAGCTCTTATTCCTTTTTGTGTCTGGAGAGGGCTTTGAGACACAGACCCTGGTAACTTGCTAGGTTAGATCCCAGCTTGAAGCCATAAGGTTCAGTCTGAAGTCAGAGGGAGACGAAGAATGATTGCTACCTCTTTTAGCTCTCTTCAGGCGATCCTTCACTCTTGCAAGCATGTAAATAAATCAGAAACTGCTCAGGGTTTGCTGTCTCAAAGTAACCAGTTTATATGATAAAACTGTTTCAAATTGCTGAGAATAGATACTGCTTTTGTATGAGTATCGCTACATTTCAAAATTTGTTCTTTATAATGGGGCTCTTGTATCTGTAAGCCACTGCCAACACAGCTAAATAGGCATGTTTTAAATCCTCCAAAGTCCAATAAAAAAAACACCAAAAAGTTGCATGGGAGACATGCAAAACTCTGATTCCTCTGTGCCCAGACATGCAGTCCAAACAGAATAAGATTCTGATGCTGTACTGTGTTCTCAGCTTATTTTACAGTCTAGGGAAGGCAACCACATTTTAAATCAGAAGGCTTGAGGGATTTGTAAAATTTCTGCTACATCATACCATACCCTACTCTTAACTTATATATGCTGTGTATGGGCGGCAGCTGATGCAAAAAAAACCAACAAAAAAAACTGGTAAGAGTTTGGCAAAGCACATGGAAAACTGTTGCTCAGGGTGCGCCCTCAGAGGAGTAGTTTGTATTTAGTGTATACATTAGGTGTTTGTGGTCTCTTGTTTAAATATAAAGCCTCAGCCAAAGTTGCCAGTGATGAACCCTTAAGTATCTGAGCTGAGATACTGTTGTTCGTTGTTTGGTTTAAAAAAATTATACCCTACCCTTCTGAAGTTTAGACTGGTTTACAGCAATACACACCAACATACTCACTAAAATCCAATTTGGCAACAAGCCAGAAACTCTAAAATATAAAAGGCCAAAACATTAGTCCACAACAACTAGACTGTAATACATAATACAGGATCCTTCAGTTAAAATAAGAAATCATTTCCTTGCCGAACAAATCCAGTCAGCTCGAGAAAAGCCCTTTCAAATAGCTCAGGCTTCCAAGTCTTCTGGGAGGCTGGTCAGGGGCACAGTTTTCCAAAGTCCCAGGAAGCCTGTTGCAGAGAGTGGGAGCAATGATAGATATTGTTTTTAGTGGGTGGCAGTGGTACATACTGATTGCCATGAAGGGACTGTGAGGAGGAGCTACAGACATTTGAGTCAGCCCTCACTTGGATGGCCCAGGCTAGCCCAATCTCAGAAGCTAAGTAGGGTCAGCCCCAGGCCTGTAGCCAGGATTTTTTAAGTCAGGGGGTCTTTAAACAAGTCAGGGGGCATCCTGCACAGACCCCCCCCCAGAAAACACCACAAATAAAATTAAAAAATGGAAGTTGGGAGGCCTGGGCTGGATGAGAAGTGGGGGGGCATTGACAGTAAGTTGGGGTGGGTGGGCCCCGGGTGGGTGGGCCCCAGGATGCCCAACTGTAGCTACGGGCCTGGTCAGCCCTGGTTAGTTCTTGGATGGGAGACCTCCAAGGAATACCAGGGTCGTGACTCGGAGGCAGAGAGTGGCAAACCACCTCTGAACATCTCTTGCCTTGAAAACCCAATGAGGGGTCGCTATAAATCTGCTGTGATGGTGGCATAAAAAAAAGCCAGTTAAAGATAGATTTTCCAGCCCTTACTGGCACATCTCTTCTAGAACTCACTAACTTTGTTCTACTGAAGATATTGGAATTCAGAACGGAATTGTACCTCTCCAAGAGCTGTTTTTTCCTCTCTCTCTCTAGGGAATTCAACAGGTAGGCTTGTGAGACCAGATCATGTTCACATCTAGAATGGAAGAAACAGCCTGGGATTGGTATCAACTGCAGAGAATGTTTCAAAAGCCAATGTTGAATCATAGAACTTTCATACCCTCTCTCAACTAGACATTCAAAAATCCAGTTCCCAAGGGTCTATTGCATGACCTGAACCTAGAATGGGGCTATGCAGAATGAAGGGACAGGGCCTAGGCCAGCAGATTCTTGATTCTTGGCGGCTGTCATTAAGTTCTATGGGGCAAAGTCCTGCAGCATCTCAGGCACCCCTGCTTTATCCAACAGGGATCTCATGAAAAGGATCCACGCAGAGCTCACAGAAATGAATTCTGCTGATCTCCAGGATTTCCCTGTAGCGAAATAGGCCCTTCTGCACCCAGCCAGCCCATCGTAATAGAAATTTGTCTAGTGCCAAAACATCCACAATGCACCTGCAAGGCTTGAAGGGTGAGCTCTTTAGAGCCAAATGCAATCGCAGCCAGCCCCCATAGATCTGGAATTCCAGGCAGGCAACAGTTTGGAACAACTTTATCATGGGTGATTCTCTCCCAAACCGCCCTTAATCTGGCATTCAGTGTTACTGTTCACATCTTTAAGGAATCTTGCTTTGAATTAAGATAGCGCTGGCATTTAACCCTCTTCTTTTGATGCTTTCTGTGTACTCGTGTCAGTCACCTTGTTCTAGTGTCTAGACCTTGGACCTTAAGACAGCAGGAGATCACAGGGCACAAACAGTTGCCTCAGTGTGTGTGAATGCTTTCTATATTTCTCTTAATTTGTACCAGATGGGACACCACAATGTCCTTTAAATATTATCTCGCAAACACAGCTCCGTTTGCTGTGTGAGGTTTGTGTGTATGTGTGTGTGTTTTTAAGTAGTTTGTATAGCTTGTTGCCTCTCAAGTGTGGTTGTTCTGCTACTTTTTAAAGTTGTTCTAGAAATAATTTTGATAGTAAAACAAGACAAACACCATGATGAACTCTTTGGAACAAGACTGCAAATATTATAGATTAAAAAGCCAATTTTGATGTGACAGATTAAGGCAGATTCATGCACAAGCAAGCATTTTTGTTGATACAAACTGCCATGTAGAACACTGTACAACTACAAGCCTTTCTTCAAGAGACAGGATCCCACTATTGTAAATGGGGCTGAAGTAAGAGACTGTCTCAAAGCTCAAAATCTCTGCCTGAGGTTTAACATCAGTTTTTCACATTATGTTTTACATGTGCTCATTTTATGGCTTTATTAAGTGACTTCAAATGTAACTGAGCTTTTTATTCCGCTCTGGTATGCTGGTTGATGAGGTAATAATACATGTCAGTGGGACCTCACAATATGCAGCGGGTGGGAAGGACTGGCCTGCATAAAACAAGTGTTGACCAATTGGAAATATCAATTGTACGTGAACATAATCTCTGCATACCTGGAAAATAAAAATGACATTATGAGCTGTAACAGGAAAGTGGAGGGACTGGGGAAAGGAGTTAAAATCAAGTTGGGAAATCCTTTCATTAAAGTTCTGGTGCCAGAGATCCTGTTATCAACTGCAAATTAATTTTGTATAAACACTTATTGTGGCTTTTAGGAATTCAGACTCCCAGCTTCAAGGAATGAGGCTGTTTTTAAAGTTATGTTGAAGGATTATGCCACCTCTAATCCAAAGGAAAGTTTGGTGGGCCATTTGTTTTGCATTGAGAAGCAACTGAAGTTGTTTTTTCTTACAGAGCTCTTTAACCCACACCTTGCTGAATCCAGAAACCTTATAGTGTACTCTTACTTTTCAGCTGCATAAGTGCTTCTCTAGTAGGCATTTTTAATGTTGCTTCTTTTAAAAAAGGTACACCCATGATCCAGCTAAAATAAAGCGAAGACCTAATAATTTCCGTGAAAAATTAAGCATGTGTTTAATTCTTGTAAATCACAGCTTTGAGCCTGAAAAAGTGCCAAACTTTGCCAGATCATATTCTGACCGAGTGTTCCCTCTAAGCTGAGTTAGTGTGAGCTAGCTCACAGTTTTTTAGCCTCCAGCTCACACATTTTTGTCTTAGCTCAGGAAGGATGGCTCCAGAACAAACTAATTTATGCAGTAGCCAAATCACTCACTCAGAAGTTTAATACCAGTAGCTCACAAGACTCTGCAGCTTAGAGGGAGCATTGCTCTGACCTGGAATATTTTGACAGAGATCTTGCGATTTTTTTTAGTAATTATTTGTTTAGTACTTTCCAGTGCTGCCTTTTTCTGTAAAAGGATTATATTTGTTTCCTTAATGATGTTGAAATCTCCTGCTTAATATATGCAAGTAGATAGCTTAGGAAATGCATCTTTTGCGCTCTGTGTATTTGAATTGGAAGATTTATAGAATTTAATTGACAATATTGTTAAAATGTATTTTTTTGTCTTTGTCTACTATAGGCACTGTGATTGTAACTGCACATCCCTTCCTGGGATCAAGCACCATTGAGTAGAGTAGCATTCTGAATAGACCTGTTTAGAATTGCTCTGTAAGCACAGTTACATGAGAATTAACCTACTGGAAGTGGTTTCTGGTAGGATGTGATGACCTCAAGTTGAGAATATTTTTACACAACACATTTACGTAGTTATTGAGGCTTCCCAGAGCTTCAAGGAGCTTTGGAAATCTTTATTTGGGAGATGAGCTACAGATCTACAGTAGGGATTACAGAACTTCCACAGAATTCGGAATCTGAAAGTTAAACTAGTGGATCTGTTATAGAAACAGTCACATTCTGGCTTGCTATGTGATATGTATGGCAGCATGAGCGATACCCCTTATTTAACCATTCCATTTTACATTTACAGGAAATTCAGTTGGAACATGCAAAACAAGCATTTGTACAGCGAGATAATGCTCAAGCTGGAAGAGTCACTGCCATTGATTTCAGAGACATTATGGTCACCATCCGGCCTCACATGTTGACACCTTTTGTTGAAGAATGTCTAGTAGCTGTAAGTTGTTTGTTATTTATGGCTATGCATAAAGACCATCATCATTATTGGGGTCACACTGCGATAAGGACACACAGAAGCCTGGTGCATGCGACAGCCCTGTGCATTCACTGAATGTGCAGGGAGGGAGAGTTGGAGCAAGCACATGGTCATCTGCAGGGGTGACTGCACAAAGGAAGTGGCTGCGGACATTCTCCCTCTTCCTGATGAGTGACTGGCTTTGGAATGTCACTGATCACAACAACTTCCTCCACACTGTTGCCCCTGCAGATGACCAGGCACTCCTGCAAAGGCAGGGAGTGGGGCCAGCATGCTTGCTCGGGTTCTCCCTCCCCACATGTTGAGTGAATGGGGGGTTGTCATGTGCACGAGGCGTACTTATAAGCTTATACACAGAATTAAACTTTGTTGGTCTTAAAGGTGCCACTAGACTCACACTTTGTTTCATAAACTCAGAAGTAATTTTTCTTTGTGTTTTGTTTTTTGCTAGTACCTGTAACCCAGGTGTTGGATGCAAGAGAAAACAGTTACACTTGTACATGATAAATCCATTTAGACAAGGCATTGCTCTTCAGAACCATCGGGAAATTATCTTCTCAGGCTCAGAATAGTAGCCAGTGACCTTGAGCTGCATCAGATGACCTGTTGCACTATCAGGGTAATTTTTTCATGTTGCTTCAACAAGCTACTATTCCATGTTTGGGCAGTTATGCATGGAAAGTCTTGTTTTCCATAAGGCTAACATTCTGCTTACACAGAAGATGGCAACTTGTTCAGCACCAAAGACCACTTTGGAAATGGAGAGTGAGCTGAAGGCTCACATTTACTTTGCATGTTTTTACATAATTTAACCCACTGTTTGCATGGCCTCCTATAGCTCTAGCATAGATGTACAATCTGTTTATGTTTGATGCTTGCATTTTTAAAAATACTTAAATGATTGCTGGCATGCTGTTTGCTTTCCCAGATCTCCTACTAGTTTATTAGTTTCATAGCAAGTTTCAGAAAGGGTCCCAAAGCTTAGATATTGCTTTTTCCCTCTCTTTCCATTACCTGCTTCCCCCAAATTTTCCTGGAATCCAATACTGGAAAAGCAATATTGATCCCTTTATATAGGTTATTCCATGTTTATATCTCCAGTTTAATATAAACCTAAGAATCTGAATGCCTAAATTCTATGCCATTTTATATTCTTGATCTTCATTTTGTTTTTTTCAGTGCATTTCTGCATTTTTAAAAAGAAGTACAATCTCTATACATTTACAATGCATGTGCTCAGTCCCTAGGCACCACTGTGACCCATGACCCCTTAACATTCATGGAACCTTTTATTTCTAAATGACTAGATCTATGTCAGTTTCATATGGAATGATAATGGCAAACTTCCAGGTTCCTGGTGTATAGCTGTGTGAAATAGACCGATAGTTGTATGCATGTCAATCTATGGCATGCATCTGAGAAATTGTGTGTAATGATCACATGAGTCAGTGCATACATCTCCTTGGTTATGAAAAAAGGATAGTGGCAAACGGCAGAATGACGACCAAAGGAATCTACTTGGTGCTTATTGTTATGTAATAATGGCATCTTTTGATGCAGACTGGATAGCTACGCTGTTGTAACATAAAAGTTAATAGTATGTACACTACACAGCACTGATGTGGAGGAATTGTGGAATGCATCAGATGTAGTTGATATCTGAGGGGCACCCTCTGTAAGCTACTCAGTGCAATCCTAAACGGAGTTACACCCTTCTAAGCCCATTGACATCAATGGATTTAGAAGGGCGTAATTCTGCCTAGGATTGGAGTGCAAATTAGCATCTGTCTGTATCATGTATATCAATTATTTTGATATCTTTAGCTTTGGGAGTAGAATAAATTATGTGAGGGAAACATATACAAACTTAATTTGTGTATTTCAGAGCAATGAACTTCAGTTTCTTTGGTATCTATTTTCAGTTTTTAAATATTTATTATTTTCTTTTCTCACAGAGATCAGGTCCTGAGTCACATTCTGTAGTGGCTATTGTTAAGTCAAATGGATCACTGTGTTAGCTTCAGTAGTGTCAAACCGCTTAGGACTAGTAGCATAGCAACTACTTGCTAACATACCTGTAATACAGACTATCCATCGTCCAATTTTTCTTGACTCACATGTTCCTATATATGAACTTGATAGAAAATTGCTTTGCTTACACTGCTGTTAATCAGAATATGGGATAGTAATACTAACAAACACTGAGCTCTACTTCTTACAGGTATGATGTTGATGATGTTCTCCATAACCTAGACTGATGCTTCAAAGGAAAAATAGCAGACCCCTTTGGGTTTTTTGTCTTTGCTGGGATAGTAGGGAACACCAGATTCCCTTGCTACTTGTCTGCCATATTTTATTTATTTATCATTTATGTATTAAAACATTTTTATCCCACCTTTCTTTTTGGTTCGAGGCAGCCTACAAAAATAGCTAAAACATCCTCAGCTAAAACTAAAGATAAAATAACAAGCCCCAAATCCATCTCCCCTCCCCCCTTAAAAGATGCCTGGCATTCAAAACTCCTGGCAAACAGGCAGGCCTTGCAGCACCTCCTAAAGATCTCCAGGGGAGCACTCCTGTCACCTCTTCAGGGAGCCCATTCCACAGATCCAGAGCCATGACGGAAGAGGTCCAGGCTCAGGTCACAAAGGGCTATAAAGGACCTTGAACTGAACTTGGAAACAGCCTGGGAGCCAATGAAGCTGTTTCAAAATGGGTGACATATGTTCCCAGCCGCTAGCCCCTGAGAGTAGTTGGGCTGCTGTATTCTGGACCAGTTGTCATTTCTAGGTTGTCTTCAAGGGCAGCCCCGTGTAGAGCATGTTGCAGTAATCCAACAGTGAGGTTACAGAAGCATGGGTCAGCTTGGCCAGATCAACTCAGTCCAGGTAATGAGAAAGTTGGCTAATCAGATGCAGCTGACAGAAGGCGCTCCTGGCCACCATGCCAACTTGTTAGTATGTGCCTCCCTCTCTCTATGCAGGGAGACACAAAGGGGCACTGCTATTGAACAAAGTGAGATTTTTTTGTATTCAGAAGCCATTGTAAATCATGATTAATAAGCCAAATGCAAACCATGGTTTTGAATACCAGTTCAGCACTCCAGTCTCCAAACATACCATGTCTCAAAGTCAGTTAATCAAACCATGGTATATAAATTTAACTTTAATAAAGCAACCATTCAGACTATCAAAAACCAATTCTCTCCAGCCCACATAAATATTCTTACTTTTTACCAGCTCCACTACTGCTTTTTATTACGAAACATTAACGTGTTAATGTACTTCGGTCTTAATCTTGTGTGTAACTAACAGTAAGGGCAGCGTTGGAAAAATAGATGTTCTGCAGGCATAAATGATCCTGGAATGTGCAGGAAATCATTTATAGTTTTCCAAGCCCTGAAAAACATTTATAGCAGTATATCAATGGTGAACAATTCCTTAGCATTTAATCATTTACATTTTTAAAGTTTTACATCCCTTAATTGCATCCTCCCATATTTAGTCACTTGGGTTTCTAGTGGGAACTGGGAAGATTTGTTCACAATAGCTCTTTGCTTTTATTTGAAATAATATTATTGATGCGTTTTGAAGATGATCAAAACTCTTATCTCAGTGAACTGATCATAAAAGCAAAGTCTGAGTAGCCTGTGAGAGAGTTTTACTGCTGGCTGTAGGTGATGTGATATTTTTTCTGCATTTAAATAATAAAGCTGCCCCCTTTTCTGTGCTGTGATTTGATTTTGTTGATTCCCCCCTCCAAGACATTAATATACTTCACATTTTTAAGCCTTTGAGATTTGCTCATTAGAAGAAGTAAAGCAACTTATAAAACATTTTCCAACTGAAACAGGATTGAAACTTGAACTCTGTAAATTACCACTGGCCATGTTGTTATAATCCTGCATATGTGTTTGTTTAGGTTTCGCTGGATGGGGGAAGCAGCTTGCAATGCTGGTCATGATTAGCTCCAGTAACTTAAGAATCTATTATAAGCTTTTTTGTTTTGCATTTTAAAAATCCCTTGCTATTTCCATTGCTGTCTTTTTTTAAAAAAATCTAACAGTATTCCCAAAGTCTTCCCCTGCTCAGATATTTTATTCAAGTTCCCTGATGTTGCAAGAAAACTGTCTAAGGTCTTCTCTTTCTCATCCTGCTTTCCCCATTTCGTTCTCTGTTTTAGGCTGCTGGAGGTACCACTTCTCATCAAGTCAGCTTTTCCTATTTTAATGGATTTAATACCCTTCTTAATAACATGGAACTCATTAGAAAAATCTATAGCACACTGTCTGGAAATAGAAAATATGTGGAAGTCACTAAAGGTTAGTTGAAATGTTGGGAGCTATTTCTAGAAAGTTTCTGCTTCCCTTCCTCCTCCTCTGAGCTATCAAGGTTAGCCTCAGAAAACAGACCCTCCAAACCTATTGAGGGCCTGTATTATTTTTCTGCCTTTCTTGTCTCTCTACTTAGGTTTTAGGGATCTTTTGCTTTGTTTTTAATTTTAGTGAAAAGTCCTAAAGGCAGGCTTGAATGAGCAGTGAATGTAAAGATGTTTAAAATGTTCAAAAACTTCCTAGGATTTGTGCCAAATTGGCAGCCTATTAAAGTGACCTTCAAGGGTAGATGAAAAATTCCATCAACTTGTATTGGTATTGCAGTAAGCTGATCTACAAGCTTGCAACAAGCTGTTATCTGCTCTATCTAACCACTTTTATAGAGAACTCCCTCTGCAGTGCCAGCCCTCCATTAATGTATCCTACTGGGACGCACTTGCAAGAAAAGTTCCACTTCTCTTCTCTCCTTTTTTTTTCTTTCTTCACTCTGACCCACAACTGATTGATACCGTATGTCACATATTCTCAGTTGTACTGTTAGAACTCAGCCGTAGAGCCGGACTTGCTTCACCTATTTGCATGGAGGATATAATATTTTAAGCAAGCACACTATTAGCAATATTTCCCCCTCCTGTTGCAGCTTATTGGTTTAATACTAAATTTTAGTGATTCTGGGGCTTTTGTGGATAATTTACAGTGTTGTTTGATTCATTTTTTCATTTTTTCTGTATTCCCCCCCCCCCTTTTCTGTTGCAGAGGAGTTTGTTCTGGCAGCTCAGAAATTTGGCCAGGTTACACCCATGGAAGTTGACATCTTGTTCCAGTTAGCAGATTTATATGAGCCACGGGGGTATGTTGAAAATTACCCTTTCTTTGTTGTAGAAAACAACAACAACAATGAAACAAGCAGTGTGGGGGCCCAAAAAAGATTCTAGCGTATTGCCCACCAAGGCAGGTAATTTGGGTTTCTCTCCCATCTTTTTAATGTCAGTTTCTGTTCTGTGGTGGCTTCTCTCCCCAGGCGCCTGAGCCTAGCTGATATTGAAAGAATTGCTCCTCTGGAAGAGGGAACATTGCCCTACAATCTGGCAGAGGCTCAGAGACAGGTGAGGAGGTGGGCAGGGTGGCTGGCCGATGATGAGTAACTATGCTTTTGGTGACCCGCAGTGGTCCTCCCCAGTAGCAAGTAGTAGCCTACACTGGCCTCCCATTGTTGCATTAATGTTGCATCTAATTCCTTTGCTGTTGTAAATGTAAAAAAACCGTATTCTGGGGGGGGGGGGAGTTATATCTTCACTTAACCAGGAAAAAAAGACTGCTTTTTTTATTCTCCCTCCATTTAAAGCAGGCTTGATCTTATTGTAATGGTAAACAAAGAAAAAAGTGCAAAACTGTCATTTTAAGAAGGTGTTGGTGGGGAGCAGGATATAGCTCACTTACTGAAGAAGTTTAACCCTCCCTGATCCTGCCTTGCAATACTTTTAATGAGGGAAATCACACTTCACTCTTATTGCTGTAGATGTCGTTTTTTTGGCACCAAGTCTGCAAAGCCGTCTGCTCAGAAGGGGGGGGGGAGTACATTAAAGGACTGAACATCTATTCCATTCTAGGCTTCAGAAAAGTGTTGAAATGGAACGATGGTTCTGTTTAGTCTGTCACGATCATTTCAAATCTGTAAAAGACCCCTTTTTGTTTTGCTCTTATATCTTGGTATGGTTTAATGGAAAATGATCTATTGTTACGTGGAGCAAAAGATAAGAGAGAAAAAACTTGGCCAGTTTTCCAAAACTCTTTTTTCTGGATCTCTTTCATGTATCAAAAACTGACACAGACCTGGGTGTAGTTCTGTTTTTCTAAAAGTATCACTTAAGTCAAACCAAGTTCTGTATGTTGAGAGCTAGAGGGTTCTCCCCCGCCCCCTTCTCTGCACTCTGGGTCTGTGCTGAGACGCCAGTTTGACCACAATGAGTTGATGCAGGCTACATTTTTGGGTCTAGTAGGCCTTGAGCCAGGCCGTTCTCACTTGGCTGCCTCCTCCCGCCCAATATCACCCTACAGGATTTTTTAGCCTTGCCTAAAGAGCAAGTCTGTTAGGATATATTCATATTAGCTCGCTCCCAAAACCTGCCTCAGGGATTACAGGAAGAGGTAAGCAATAAGAACCCAGGCACATACTGAGCGCAGGCTGCTGCAGAGCATTATGTTTGCAGTGGCTTCTCCTTGCAGCAGCACCATCTTGGCGCATGACTCTCCCTGCAACGTGGACAGTCCTTGTGGCAAGCCAAGCTATACTCTTAAGGATGCTGTGTGGGGAGAGGTCTCCGCGTCAATGTTTTTTTGTGGTGTAATCTTGTGTTTGAACCCATAATGTGTAGTCAGTCCCAGAAACACCTTGGTACATATATCAGTAGCACATACAACAGTAAGATCTCTTGAGCTGATGAATGCCCTGTTCCTTGTGAGCCCCTTTTAAGCAGAAGGAGTTCACAAGCTTTTTTGGGGGAGGGGGCCATCTTCTCCCTATCCCTCCCAGAAGCTCTTATAATGCTTGGAAATCTGAGCAAAGATTGTAAAACAGAATTTTATGCAGTGTAGAAATGAAAGGCTCTATTTCTGAGATGTTATATGTAAACCTGGATTCTCCTTCTTTGTGCTATTGTTCTTTCTGTGTCCTGTGTTAAACTTTGATTTTCACTATTGCAAGTAGTCCAAATGGCAATAACTTTCCTTTCTGTTTTCATGAACAATCCTTTCCTGCACCCTCTTTAACTTTGACTAATGTTTTGCTTGGGATTAACTATGATTATACAATAACCCAAGTGGCATAATTTCATTACTTTTGTTGCCTATTTTTGCCTTGAACGCTCATGGTGTATGAACATAGGAGGGAAAAAACCCAGCTCTACTAGCAAACTTCTTATTTGAATGCTTTTTATTGTTCCTGCAAAGTTGCCTTCCTGTGGCTCTGCAGTCTGGGGTGTGTATGTGTGCGTATAAAGTAGAGACGGGAAGGATTTTTTTTCTTGATTTCTCACTTGCTCCATACAAATTTTAAACTTATTTATTATATTTATTTATATATTTGGCTTATAGACTGCCCTCCCCTGTGAAACAAGGCTCAGGGCAGTGTACAACAGTTGCACAAGCACATTCAGATCATATTAAAAACAATTAAAACAATATCAGATGGCCCTAAAATGAGTTGGTTTTATCCCTACCCCGTGGGGGGTGGGTGGGAAGGGGAGCCAGGCAAGATGGAAAACTGTTGATGTCCTCAACTGTAGGCCTGGCAGAACATCTCTGCCTTCCAGGCCCTGCGGAACCGCATTAGGTCCCGCAGGGCGCGGATGTAATTTGGCGGAGAGTTCCACCAGGTTGGTGCCAGGGCCGAAAAATCCCTGGCTCCGAGGACGGCCGGATACTTTTCAGGCCAGGGATCACCAGTAGGTTTTCCTCTCTTGAGTGTAATACACTTCTTTCTAGAAAGCAGTTTCGGACAGCTAAGATCCTGGCAGTGCTTTGCAAACAAACCCTGTAGGAGATCCAGGCTGGGATGTGTTTTACAAGTGCTGAAAATTGCAAGGCACTTCTTAAATTGGTCGTTTATAAAAATGTGGATCTTGACTTACA
The DNA here is from genome assembly GCF_001447785.1 of Gekko japonicus. NCBI lineage: Eukaryota > Metazoa > Chordata > Lepidosauria > Squamata > Gekkonidae > Gekko > Gekko japonicus. The sequence continues at coordinate 202,995 of NW_015165837.1, read as the reverse complement.
GTGATGAGTATCCGTTGGACTGGATCCTGCAGATATGCTCTGTGGCATCCAGCTCACTTTTTTCCACTAGTCAGTAGTTGTGTTATACACTTGATTCATACTACACAGTTGCAATGAATAATAATTTTCCTTTCATCTTCTGCTTAAATTCTACACTCACAGCAAGCTCCTGGTGAACTGTCTCGTCCGATTCTCGTGCAGATAGCAGAATCTGCCTACAGGTTTTTCCTTGGTTCCATTGCTGGAGGTAAATGAATGAAATAAAATTAAGTCTGATTTTTTTTCACCCTCTGTTGCTCCCCCCTATTTAAATACCTTCCTGAAATAAAGCAGTTTGAAGCTTATAAACTGTTATCTAAATTCTGTGGCCTGCCCTATTTTTGTGCACTCCCTGATTGATTTAAGTATTCTGTTAAGTGTACTTTAAGACTGCTCTCAGCTACAGATTAGAAATATGTTGGTCTGACTCTTGCTGCTCTCCACTCGGTGTAAGAATGCCCTTGCCCAAAGAGGACATGGCTTTTCACCAGAGGTTGGCAGAGCGTCATGAAAATCAGAACCGGCACTTGGCTTTGCTGCAGAAAGGAGAATTGAAAAATTGCATGGCTCC
>NW_015165837.1:166366-202335 GCF_001447785.1 Gekko japonicus | reverse complement strand
TCCATTTCCTTGTACCTGTTAAGTGATTTAACAGCCGGATCCTATGCAAAGTTAGGCATGCCCGAGCCCGTTGAAGTCAGTCAGAAATGGTGCACCCAACGCTGCTTACATCAGACTATAAATACTACTCCTGAGGAGTTTTTTTCCTTGCCTGGCTTGTCTACAAGAATGTTCTAATGCAAAGCAAACTAATATAATGGCAGGTGGCTAGGATGACATTCCAAAAATGACAGTGACCATAGTCTCAAAACAGGGGACTCCAAGGGCCTCCTCCGAGCTCTCTGTATACCTACATATACACACACAGAGATGACATTCAGTCCTCTGTGCCACCTGCAGTGTATCCTGGTGGGGGCTTAGGGTGAGATCTCTTGGCCAGTGGGGAAATGCAGGCTATTGTAAGCCCTTAGACACACTGGCAAATATCTGCTAAACGTGTGAACTGCTACAATGGAGGTGGCCACATTCAAACTCCTTTTTTTGTTTTTAATTCACATTTTATGTACAGCTGTTGGAGCCACTGCAGTATATCCAATCGATCTTGTGAAAACCAGAATGCAGAACCAGCGCTCCACTGGTTCCTTTGTGGGGGAGCTGATGTACAAGAACAGCTTTGACTGTTTTAAGAAAGTGCTGCGCTATGAAGGATTCTTTGGGCTCTACAGAGGTCAGTATCTAAAGGCTGAACTTTCTCTGTTTCTTGTTATTGATCATCACCAACTGACCTCCTATCCATATTCATCCAGATATCACAAACATTTGTGGTTTGGGGGCAGGACTTTGGGGGTTTTCCCTTCCTCCTCATGTTTCATGTGGACACAGTGAAGATTGAAGACTTCCTGTCTTGGATCTGAGCATAGTTTGCTGTGGTGTTCAAATTGAGTGTATTAAGAAATTGGGGGCGGGGTATTTCATACCCCAAAACTGGCCTGTGTTCTCTAGAGAAATGTCTTAATTTAAGTATACTATTAGAAGTACTTTTTTAAAGCATTACCTCTCTTTTGAAATGCACTGCCTGGACAGGCCTGACCTGCCTATCTTAGCTGGAAATGAGAGAAATGCTAATCCTGTCTGTGTTTTGTGTGGGAGACATAGTTGCTTCAAAGGCTGCAGGCGCCATAGGGAAAATTTAGGGTCAATCTGATGTTACATAATAACTTTCAATTAGCATATTAGTGTGACACAAATAGCAAAAGCGGTCATGGTGTCAACAGTATAGCTTCACAATAAGTATAATAAACAGTTGCCAGTAATCATAAGCCGGTGCAAGGGATTGCACTGGCTATACCTCTATTGCAGCAGGGACCATGATCCAAATAAGTGGTATGCACACAGAATAATTGCTCTGGACTGTTATCAGCCAGCATTTCCCATTGCTGAACCAGACAAACTACTGTTCACTTTAAAAGTGGTTTGTCTCTTCAACTTTGGGAATGGCTGTGGTATTAAGAAAAGCTCCTCCTACACGTTTTCCCACCCTTTGCTCCTGACATGTGAGCAAGCTGAATAGATCAGCTACTTTCTTATGAAAAGCATCTTTTGTTGGGGGCTCAGGGGACTTTGTAATGCCTAGACATATCTTGCATAAAAACTGCACTGCTAAGACATTATATGGGGAACACATCACCCAAAGAAAACAGCAGAGTAGTGTGATGTTAAAGAGAAAAAGATTAGTAATCGATAGAAAATAAACAATCATATTGCAAAATACTGAGAATTTGCACATAAACTGATTTCAGTCCACCATCTACACTTTGAGGAGCACTATCACTAAAATCCTGTTAAGCTCAGTAAGGCTTCTGGATTTCTGTTCTGACTATAACACAATCCCCATGTGCCCACTCAAGCACCCCAGAATTAATGCAGGGGGCCTAGAGTATGTTGCTGAATGTTTCCCAGGTCTTTGGCAGCATGAGTCTGGTGCAGATTTTTCCCCTATGAGGACATTTATTTAGGAGTCTTGCCTGGATGTGGCATTATGAAGAGCTACATGACAAGATCTTGGGCTGGCAAAAACCATGGGAAATGTAGCCTGCATTTGAACTTGACTTATTCTAAGTCAAATCATTGCTCTATCTAGCTCCATAATGTCTATACTGACAGCATTGGGTCTCCAGGTTCTCAGGCAGAGCAAAGCCTTTCCCAGATACCTGCTGCCGGATATCCTTTATCTGGAGGTGCTGATGACTGAACCTGTGGCTGTCGACATTAAAAGCATGCACTCTGCCACCGTGATTCTCTGGAGGCTGCTGTGGCCAATGCACATCCTCAGCTAGAGGCAGTATTCAGTGTGGGAAATAAGTTGCATGCTTTCTAGTACTTATGGGTATTGTCATGGACATTGTATGTCACAGAAACTACATTCCCCAGCCCTGAAACCCTTACAGTAGCCTCTACGGTCTATCACTGGCAGTTTCCCTTCTGCTGTTTCTCATCTTCACTCATTTTGGTAAAGTACAGGAGCCGCAGGGTAGGATCTACAAAGGGCTGAAATAGATAGTTCGGTTCTACAGCACTTGGACTCCAGAAGAATCAAGGCACAGTCTCAACTGTATCTAGGAGAGAAGCTGTATAAAACTCAGCCCCCCCCCTTTTCATTTTCTGTCACATTATCAATCGTAACTCAGAGCAATTGATTTTGGCAGAGTAATTCCTCTGGAAGCAGTGGTTGTCCTTTAGCCCTTAGAAACAAGGAAAGTTTTCAACCACAGCAAAAAAGCACAGCTGAATATGTCACTAGCTTGTTTAGTAAAGGGCTGACAGATAATTTCTGCATTTGGTACAGCTTGCTAGCAAACAAGCCTTTAGAAAGAATCCCATCGATTATGTTTTACAAGATGATTTGTTCCAAGCTAATTCACATCTGTGTTTCCTGACTTTTCAAAGCAACAAATGGACAGTTTCGGGATGATTATAGTAGATTCTGTGCTTGTCGTGGGTGGTCGGGGGGGGGGGGGGGGGAGCATGGTATAGCCCAATCTCGTCAGATCTCGGAAGCTAAGCAGGATCAATACTTGGATAGGAGACACCCCTTCCCCCGGAAGGCTTTGCAGAGGGAAGCAATGGCAAACCACCTCTGCTGCTTACTTGCCTTGAAAACCCCTTGCTGGAGTTGCCATAGGTCAGTTGCTACTGGACAGCACTTAAGTACATATAATGAGTGAACTGGCCATTTTACTTACAGGCAGTGTTCCGTCTAAGCTGAGTTTCGTCTTAGTTCAGCAAGGATGGCTCCAGAGCAAACTAATTTATGCAGTAGCCAAATCGCTTGCTCACAACTTTAATGCCAGTTGCTCACAAAGTAGAATTTTTGCTCACAAGACTCCACAGCATAGAGGGAGCATTGCTTACAGGGAAAGTTCCTGGTAGGTCACTGCTCTGGAAGGCCACTGGCAACTAGCAGAGCCCCAGTAATGTTGCCAGTATTGCTGGGGCCATGCAGTTGGCAGTGGTGCATATGGAGGCACAGCAAATGAATAGACACCCTTTGTTGGCCATGACTGAGTTGTGTGGCCCCTGTAGTGTTGATGTAGCATTGCAGGAGGCACTCAGTCTGGCTTATTACTGGGCCTCTTTGGCCTCCCAGTCAGGTCCTGTTATATGACATGTAAAGCTGCCTCGCAGTGAGCTGTGTAGCCAAATAGTGTCTCCCCCGACAGGCAGTGGTCCCCCAAGGCCTTGAGCAGGAATCTTTCACAGCTTTGTATTCAGATTTTAAACTAACAATGCGAAAAATTGGAATTTTGTGAGCCACCTCAGGCAGGGTACCTGGAGAGATGGTATAGATGTTTTCTATAAATCAATAAAATCTGAGAGTTTTCTTCTTTTCATGCAGTGTGTAGGGTCTTTCACTGAACTTGGTCCCTTCCCACAGGGCCAACACAGTGCGCCTTAAAACTGAATTTTGTTTCAGATTTCTGTTGTTATATATTTGGCCCCTTCTGACCAATTTTTAAGTGAAGTATACAAACTGGTTTTCTGCTTTGTTTCTGCTGCCTCTGGCTCCATTAATTTTAAGTGCATGCTTTGGCACTGATGCCACAATATTTATTATGTGTCCTGTACATTATAAGATGGAGACTTTCATTCAAATTTCCCTTTAGTTGAAAAATGTTTTGGAATTCTAGCTGGATATTTTTCATTGGTCTGAAAATAGATGCTGGATTGGCAAGCTTGATCAGTCTGGGAAGTGTGAGGTGACAGGAAGTGTGAAGTTTAAGGACTGAGATCTGACAGAGGAGATAGAGGATGGCATCTCTTTGGATCTAGCGCCACAGATGATGACTTGACAGTTCCTGGTCCAGTGGGATGCATGCAGTGCATAAAATACATCCCTTCCTATGTTGTCCATAATGCTTAACCTAAGAAATTGGATATTTTGCCTCAGTAGTAGTTATGGAGAAAAGCAGCTTTTAACTGAAGTTGTTTAATAGATTCATGATTTAGTATCAAGACAGTATAATCTTTAAATCAGAGGTAGGCAGCCCCCAGCCTGCATGCCAGCAGTGGCATACTAGATCTTTTTGCTTGGCACCCAGGCCAGATCACCATCCAGGTACCCAAAGGATTGGCAGTGGTGCAGGAGAAGGCAAGAGGCATGGCTTAACACCTGCCATCACCTCCCAGACCTGCACAACTACCTGGTGAGTTGAAGGCAGATCCCTGAGATGCTGGCTGCACCTCTGGAACTTGGCTTGCTCTGAGTGTGTGTCTGGCCAAGTATAATCCCCTCCCATTACAGATAATAATTGCCATTGCACCAACATCTTCACAAGAAAATATTGCATGGGGGGGCACTAGTTCCAAAAGCTACTTACCCCTTCTTTAAACTGACAACCAATTTCATTTTGAACACTTTTTCTCCAACTGATTAAAAAAACAAAAACAAATATGATCATTACTGTATGCTTCATGATTTCAAAATGCAGCATTGGAATTCCAGAGAAAAGATTGTTAAAAAGGGATTTCTGTAGCTTAAGTCAGATGGGCACTTGGAAAAGAGCAGACGTTGAGCTGCTTTAAATGTCATTGACAACAGTGGTTTTTCTCCAGTTTACAGTTTAGGATTGGACTGTGTGTAAAAATGTGCAGCAGCTTGGCTTGTTGCCAAGCTCAGGTGTGTGCTCTATCCCCCCACACCTCGCTCAGAGGATTGCAGATAAAAGCTAATTCTGATTCCCTGTGTGGACTGAGTCTTCACCACGATTCTCTGTGTGAGGAAGTAGGGAGAAGAAACGGGGAGGTTCATTCATCTTTTCAGTTAACGAGACTTAAGGAAGATGTCTGAATACAGCCTTAGTGTGTTTGGTTTAAAGAACAGTAGATATGCTGATGTTCTGAAATTAACAGACTTTGATAAAGACAAATTACACCATCTTGTGGATCTTGGGAGTGTAGTAAAAAAAATTAATAAGACAAATTATCTTATGGATAATTGCAGAGAAGCTGCTAGGGAGGCAGTTGCATGTCACCCTTAACGAACTGAGCAAAAGTACCCATTAGGTCTTTTTGTAAGTGTTTAGAATGCACCAAAATAAATAATAAGATCTCCTTAAGGAAATATTTTAGTTTTCCTCAATGACTTCCCATACTCGAGACTTCTTTTTTTTCTCCTGGCCAGTGCATGGTATCCAATACTAAGTCAGCATGTTTTTGCTTGTTAAAATTTTGGACCGATTGACACATTTGTAGTCTACACTTGTTGTGCCTTGGGTTCCCCACTCTATCTTTCAGTCAGATTTGAGTCAGTTCCCATCAGTTTAGCCGACAATGTTTCATATTACATGTTTCATGTTCATGTTTCATGTTACAGCCACAGCAGCTTTGTTTTCGGTCTTATAGAATTAGTTAGGAATAGATAATCACAATGTATATACCTCCATCTGTCACAGTCCTTTATGAAAAGCAGTGTCCCTGCTGCATTACATCGTGCTTGAATGGAAACGGCAAATTTTGGCGGGAAATAGCCATTCTCTGATTTCCTGTTAAAATCATAACTGCCACTTTTCTACTTCCTGTTAGGTTTGAATATTGTTACTTAACTAAGTAACCTTCCTTCATAGTGATACAGTGTCAGTGCAGTCCTAAAAGCAGCTGCATCCTTCTCAACCCACTGAAGGGTGTAACTTCTGCTTAGTATTGCACAGTATTATTTACTACTGTTTAAAATGTGGGCCTGAAGACTCCTTTGGATGGAAAGGACAGTAATTTGTGTTTACTACAAGTAGAATCCTCCGAGGTTTCACTGAGGACTTTAACTAGGAATGTAGGCTGATCTGTGTGTGCTTTGCAGCATTTGGGTTCCAGAATGAAATGTTTAAATGAAGTAAGTGGGCAACCTCATGGCATATTCTGCTTGCTAGAGGACAGTGGACAGCATTAGTATTAAAGTTAAGCAGGAAAGAGTAGCCTTGGTAGAGAATGACATACGTAGCTTTTCCACTCACTTTTAAGCTTTACATATCTTTGGCAATTAACACCGAACTGTGAACTTCCAAAACAATGTTTGGTAAAATAGAACAAATACAGTTAACTTTCATCTCATTCAACATTCACTTATTCAACAAACCCCACTCCTTCCCCCTTAGCTTCTCTGTTATAATGATATAGTAGCTTAATACTTCAGGAACTTTTCCCTCTGCCAAGTCCCACTGGAATTAACGAGCATAGCACATACCAGACATTTTAGCTTGTGGCTTATGCTGCAGAAATTCTTGATGGATGATGTTCTGCTGAACAACAAGAAGGGAGAGTGAAAAATCTCAGTCACTAACCAAGGCTGGGTACCCGGACAGCACACTCTGTGACACGCTGAATGGGTTGTGGTTAGTTTTGCTGAGATAATATATGCGAAGCTCAGTGATCAATGGAAGGCGACCGTGGCTCAGTGGTATGGCACATGCCTTTCTTACTGATGATTCCAGACTCAAAGTACACCATCTTCAGTTAAAATATTTCAGGTAGAAAGAGTTGGGAAGGCCCTTTCTCTGCCTGAGATCCTGGAGCAGTGTAGTCGTTCAGTGTAGATAGTTCTGGGCTAGATGGACCAGTGGTCTGACCTGGTATAAGGAAACTTATGTTCCACTGTAAAAGTACTAAGAGGCGGTCTGATTGTATCTGTTGTCCACTTTTATACCCTTTCCAGTATCTTGTGGTTACATATCTCAATTCCTAAACAGATATGAAACTTGGGGGGGGGGAGAGATCTGAGGGAAACCCCCCCCCCATTTTCTGATGGCAAAGTTAGGAATTTTCTTTAGCAATTATTGAAATGCTTTTAAAGATAAGGTTTTACTCACTATGATAATATATAGCATGAAAAGGTTTATGTAAGACTTCTGGTTTTGGCTTCTCTCAATCCTCCGGGAGAGGACTGCCAGAGCCCGCAGTAAGGAGGCTCTGTAGGTTCTGGAGCTTCTGTAGGAGGCTCCTAGCCATGGGGCACAAGAAGGCTCTTCCTCTGGCTACCCTGCCAACGAAGGGGGGCTTTCTCGATGCCCCGAAGGTCCCACCGTGGAGCGTCCCGGATTGGAATTAGAAGCGCACACCGGAGCAAGCATTTGGTGACCGAGCGATTTGCAAAGTAAAGTGGATCTAGCGTTGAAATGTGAATTGGAGTTTAAGCAAGAATCACCAAAAATCAAGCGGAAACCCACCCTTTAAAAGTGGGGGGGGGGACTCTCCCCCGTTAAGAAAAAAAACTAAGTTAACTTTGCATTTAAGTAAAAAGTGGGGTGGACCATTGAAGCAAGAGAGACTGAAAATAAAAGCAGTTAAGAACTTACTAAGCTGTGCCGGGAGAACCAGAGACTGTGATAACTTGAAGAAAGTGTAAACAATCTCAAACATGGTGCCCACGAGAAAGGATAAGAAAGACAAACAAGTAAAACCAAAACTTCTTGCCGGCACTGCTGGTCCAGCAAGTCCTGCCCCTAGACAGGACATGACTATGGAGTTACAAAAGATGCTGACCACTGCTGGAACAAGTGACAGCACTGCACAGCAAATTCGGTGCACAGCAATTGCAATTGACTGAAATAGCAAAAAACCCAGATAAAACTGAACAAGAAGTAAAAGAAGTGGATACCAACACTAAAAAGATTTAAAAAAACAACTACAGGTGATGGGGGGAAAGAGATTGATGGAGGAGTCTCAACATTTGCAGCTACAAATGGAGAGATCGAGCTATGTCTTAAGATTTCAAGGTGTTCCTGAAGAAAAATCTGAGAATCTGAAACAGACTGTGTGTGATGCATTAGGACCTATGGCAGATATAAAAACGGACACTTTACAAAGCAAAATAGATATGATCATATCCAGAATTTACAAGGAAAAATAATTTGCCTGGGGAAGTGATTATAAGATTCTCTAGAAGACAAGTGAGAGATCAAATTCTCAAAGCGACAAATTGATCTATTTTGAAGATCAAAGACAAAGAAATACAAGTATTAAAGGACATTCCATTTGAAATAAGAAGGAAGAGGAGGAAGTACAGAGACTTGGTGATATTTTTACAAAAGAAAAACATCCCCTACAGATGGTTAGTACCCGAAGGTACAATCTTTAAATTTATGGATGGGAAAGAAAAAATTGACTCTGTTGAAAAGGCACGAAAATTTCTGCGTTTACATAGTGTCACGATTGCGCTGGCGGGCCAGGCAGGGCACGGAAAGTCCAAAACACAGTCCAAGGTCAGGGCACCAGATAAGACAGAGTAACGTGAGCAAAGTCCAAAATAACAAGTCAAAACGCAGTCTAGGGTTACTGGAGATTGCATGCAGAGTTCAGAAGCCGAAAGCTGCTCGTCAAAAGTCAGGATACACAGTCCACAGTCAGGGACCCGGAGAAACAACATCACACAAGCCAAAGTCAGGAGCCGGGAAGTCAGGATGAAAACCAGGAGACAGGAACGCACAATCTGGGGTGCAGCGAGTCATCTATAAGACTAGTTGCCAGCACGAGTTGGGGATCTGAGAGAGCTGCCTAAAAAGCCCGTTCCACTTGTTAGCCAATTACTAGCTACTAACAGTGTCCTGGCTCCGGTCAGTACTCTGGGCTTAGAGGACGCTGACCTCGCACATGCGCGCCTTCTTACACCGGGTTGCCATGTCCCGCTGCCTCTGTTCTCGCAAACGAGCCACCGGTGGGGGGGAATCAGGAGGCGTGGTGCTTGTGCTTGGCTCTGCCGGCGTGGCTCCAGGTGTAAACTCTCCTGGTAGTTGGTGCTCATCCTCCTCAGGACTTAGGTCTGGTAATTCAAGGGGTGCAGGGAGTTCACCCTCGGATGTTGAAGGCGCAGAATCCCCAGGGTCAGGGTCCACGGGGTTGGGCTGCACTGCGGGCATGACACCTAGTCGTCCATCAGGAGAGGTTGAAGCTGAGAAAGAAGGCAGCACCAAAGGCAGCGAAGAAGAAGGAGAAGCGTCAACTTCAGACGAGGACTCAGACTCTAAATTAGGGACAGCTGCCCCGAAGACAAGCTATTGTTTGAGAAATCCAAAGTATAAAAAATAAGATATTATCATACTCTGAAAGCTCTTAAAACGTATTGTTATAAGTCTTATATTGCTTTTTTAGAAGTCAGAAATAGAGGTGTTTAAAGTCATATTATTAGCATAAATTGATTGTCAGATTACCACATTCAATGAACTTGAATTGAATTATGTGCTATAAGCTAAATTTGCTAAGCAGTTTGTATGACCACCAACTCTTGGGTTTTTAGTGGGTTTTCTTTACTTTCACCCATAGTATGTAGTTCCCTGCCCTGATTTTCGTTGTAGTTTTTATACTTTGTAGTTTATAGAAAATGCAAATTAAAAAAAATCCCCTACGGGGGGCAAAAAAAAGAAGAAGAAAAAGAAAAGGTTTATGTAAGACAATCTACAGCATTACTTATTAATAATCCCTATGTTCACTGTAGACATACTTTCAAGAATATGTTTATTGTTTAAATGTGAATCATTTTGGTTAAAAATCAGTTTGATGATAGTAAATTCAGTTCAATGTAACAAAATTTCACACACAGCCCGCCCTGCCGGCTTTCTGATATCCAGAATTTTTTCACCTCTGTTTGTGACATCAGTTGTGATTAGGGTCCCTGTTTTTATGAACTGCAAACATTATCAGACTTCTGAGACTATCTAGAAATAGTTTTGATTTTGCAGGTAGCATAATTTTTAATGTTGGGTATCTACCACTTGGCTGTCTAGTGGATTGAGTGAGAGTAGATGCTGGCCTAGTTTCAAGCTCTGTTCACACTTACAACACAGCAGAAATAAGCAGGAGTAACCAGTTATAGCCTGCTGTTGATAGGTGGATGTACATAGACCCATTCCAGAGAAAGTGAGGCCTTTGCACATTTCATTAAATCCAGTAGAACTTAAGATCTTCTTCGTGGTCTCTGTGCATCACACCCTTGGGATATACTGCGCCTGCGCTGAACCTTCTCGGTACCGGTAGCTAGCAAAAGGGATTTTCGCGCCTCTCCCAGGTCACGCGCCGGCTCCACTGCGCATGACCAAGGAGGGGCACGCAGATCCCGCCAGTTCTTTTCTGACCGCCGCGCGGGTAGGACGCCTTCTGCTTCGGTCTGTTAAGTACCAAACTTTTTGCTAAACTTGCGTTTAGTTAGTTTCTCTTTCTTTATTTTTGTAGTTAGCATTTTTCTTTCGGTGTTTGTTCTTTATTTACGTTCCCCTCCCGCTGGCCTATGGCCCCGCGGTGGGGTTGTTTCAAACGGTGTAGGACTTGCGGCCTTAAAATATCCCCCACCGACGGGCACTCGCTTTGCCTCGTTTGTTTAGGGGAGTCGCACTGTGTCTCTAAGTGCAGACATTGCCGAAAGTTTTCGAACCAGACGAGAAAAAACAGGGCAGCTCGTCTACACTTGGCCCTGATGGAGAAGGCACTATCTCCACAGTCCTCTTCACCGTTGGACACGTCCGGGCACGCCTCGATGTCCACCTTGGCTGCGGACACTTGTCCTCCCGTTCCGGGATCATCGACGTCGACGGTCGCAATCGATGCTTCGGCACCGAAACGATCGACGCCGATAAAGGACCACCCCGTACCTTCCAAGATCCGGAAGCAGGGCAAAGACTCACAGCAGTCGAAGAAACCTAAAACGGACAAACCCAAAGTCCATAAGGTTTCGGCTAGTCAGGGTCGAGATCCCACGCAAGAACCTCACCCGATCGGTTCGGATCTCGACATCGACCTTACTCAACAGACAAATCAGTCGCAATCTGATATGTCGAGCCGTCAATCCTCTCATGCCTCCCCAGAACGTGGAGTCGAGGATCGGCACCGACCAACTTCTCCTCCCCTGACTTGGGATGAGAGGCAATGGCATTATTTGTACGGGAATCGATACCCATACCCTTGGGCACTCCCGATACCACCCCCACCTGAATGGGATCGTCAGTCGGTGTCATCCCGCATTTCGCGCTTTCAAGATCGACCATCGGTATCGAAGCAGTCGATACCGACGCATCCACCAGACCCGGTTGTGCCCCCGATTAACACACCGGCACCGTCTCAACCTGAATTACTCGAATCATCTCCAGAACCATCCAATGTATCCTCCGATTCAGATGGCTTTTCTGAACATATCGAGGATGTAGATGCACAGCCCACCTCGCAAGATGTGGAAGCGGATTTACCTATTTCTCCATCAGAGGATGTTAAGTCTTATGGAGATTTTATTCAACGCATGGCATTAGATCTATCTATGACTCCTACTCTCGTTGCCAGTTTTGTGGATGATAACGTTTTTGACATTATGCACTCTAACACTTCGCCCTCCGTGGCTCTACCAATGACAAAAGTTCTCTTGCAAACTACCAAGGACTTTTGGACTCGTCCAGCCTCCATTAATGTCTCTAATAAGCGTCTGGATCACATGTACAAGGTCCAGGAATCAGGGGCTGAGTTTTTATACACACATCCTAAGCCCAATTCTTTGGTCGTTTCCTCGTCCACGAAAGGAAAAGCGAGCCACTCTACTCCATCAGACAAAGAAGGAAAAAAGTTGGATTCGGTTGGTAGAAAATTCTACACTGTCGGTGCAATGGGCATTAAAACGGCGAACTATGCCGCCTGCATGGGCCGTTATCAATTCAATTTATGGAAGCGTTTGAATGATTTCCTCCCGCACGTGCCCAAAGAGTGCCAACCTCAGATTAAAAGGATTCAGAATGAAGGGATGGTCTTGGCTAGACACCAAATTAGTGCTGCCAAGCATTCCCTGGAATCCGCTAGTAAGACTCTAGCAACCTCTGTAGCGTTACGCAGACATGCCTGGCTCCGCTCTTCATCATTGCCATATGACACCAGATCCTCGGTGGAAGACCTTCCCTTTGAAGGTTCTGGATTGTTTAGCTCCACCACTGACACGGTTCTGCAGGAAATGGATAAGAGTATCAAGACGTCCAAGAGTTTGGGGATCTCCCCCACGACCAAATACTCGAAATCCAAGCAGTGGCCTAGGCAACCTTGGTCGACCAGGCAACCGTACAACAAATCACCTACGGATCAATGGCAAAGACCTCCCTCTCAGTCACGGTCTTTTCCCCCGAAAAATAAGGGACAATCGTCCGGTGCCTATAAGTCGAAATTCCCTAAGAATCCCAAACAGGGACTTTGACTTCAACCTTACTGCTCAGACTCGCCTTGCACCCTTCCTGCACGCATGGCTCGCCATTTCTACGGACAAATGGGTGCACTCTATAATAAGAGATGGCTATCTCATAGAGTTTTCTCTGACTCCCAAAATCTCCCGTTTTATCAGAACCCCGGCGTCTCCTGCCCTGCTACAGGAGGTACAATCGCTGACACAAAAAAACGCTATAGAGAAAGTCCCGATGGCGGATTGTTGCCGCGGGATTTATTCCAAATATTTCACGGTCCCCAAGAAGGACGGAGGACTTCGTCCAATCATGGACCTTCGTTTTCTCAATCGGTTCATCATTTACAGAAAGTTTCGCATGACCACGTTGCAAAGCATTTTACCACTCCTGTCTCCAGGGACTTGGATGGTCACTTTAGATCTCAAAGACGCTTATTTTCACGTCTCCATCCATCCTCGTCACAGAAAGTTCCTCAGATTCGCAGTCGGGGAGGACCATTACCAATTCAAAGCCCTTCCATTCGGGCTCTCTACCGCCCCCAGGGTTTTTACGAAGGTAATGGTGGTTGTCGTCGCTCATCTTCGCCTTCAGGGCATTCAGATCTTTCCGTATATAGACGACTGGTTGATGGTGGCAGATTCAAGAGAATGTCTCCTTCAGCACATCACCATCACATTGTCGGTCCTATCCTCCCTTGGAATTCTGGTGAATTTACAGAAATCCATGCTGCAACCTGCAACTCGCGTGCAGTTCATAGGAGCTGTCATAGACTCCCTAGCCACTCGGGCGTACCTTCCTCGCCAACGGGCAGATACCATTCGTCTGGAAATTCAACGTTTGTTCCAGTCCAACGTGACATCAGCGGTCCACATTCAGCGGATCTTGGGTCTCATGGCAGCCACCACTTCCGTGATCGAATATGCACGCCTTCGCATGCGCCCGTTGCAGCTGTGGTTTCTAAAGAAATTTCGCCCTTCCATCCATCCTCCGAGCCTTCAACTGGTAGTGCCTCCGCAGGTCCTCGTCTCCCTGCAGTGGTGGCTCGTGGACACCAATCTGTTGGCGGGTGCACCGTTCCAACCGATCGTTCCCGTAATGTCCATCACCACAGATGCCTCCCTGTGGGGTTGGGGTGCTCATACAGACGACACTTGTGTGGGTGCTCCATGGCAACCCCTTTGGAAGAGTCATCATATCAACTATCTGGAACTGCTGGCCGTAAAATTTGCCCTCAGATCCTTACTCAGACAGGTTGTAGGAAAAGCTGTGTTGATTTTTACGGACAACACAACTGCGATGGCTTATATCAATCGCCAGGGCGGGACCGTGTCCAGGTCCCTTTGCAGGCTAGCTATGGACATATGGGAAGAGTGCCTTCATTGGAACATCACTCTCCAAGCTGCCCATCTGCCAGGAACTTTGAACCAACAAGCGGATTTCCTGAGCAGAGGGGGAGCATCGGACCACGAATGGGAGTTGAACTCAAAGTATCTCCTTCCTCTTTTTCAACATCTGGGACATCCCCACATCGATGTTTTTGCAACTCGATTGAACAAGAAGTGTCCCAGGTTTTGCTCCAGAGCGGGGTTGGACCCTCTGTCAATGGGGGACGGTCTGTTGATGTCGTGGGCTCACGACTTTCTATACCTATTTCCTCCGATTCCGCTGCTCCACAGGGTGCTTGTGAAAATACAACAGGACAAGCCCCATTGTCTCCTGGTAGCCCCCTGGTGGCCTCGGCAGGTGTGGTTTCCGACACTGCTGCGGTTAGCCAAGGGATCCTTCGTACACTTCCCGCAGGAGTTGGATCTCCTCCAAGCTCAGGAAGGCCAGGTCCTTCACTACGATCCTCTGAGTCTCAAGTTGACTCTATGGGAAATACGCTTTCAGTGATGGATGACCGTATCAATGAGGTCCTGTTGAATTGTCGTAAACTGTCTACTAGGACGTCTTACGCAAAGAAGTGGGATTTATTCCTACAGTACTTGAGTTCTTCCAATTTACCTCCTCCGCCAGTGGATTTGAGGTCTATTTTTGCGTTTATTTTGTCCAGAATGGACTTGGGACTCAGTTTTTCTTCAGTTAAGGTGTATTTAGCTGCGGTGTCAGCTTTTCATCCATCTATTGATGGGTTTTCAGTTTTCTCGCATCCTCAGACGAAACAGTTTTGTAAAGGTCTTATTCGCCTGTACCCTCCCCGTCGTTCTCCGACTCCGGCCTGGGATTTGGCTTTAGTTTTGCGGTTTTTGATGGGAAAACCCTTCGAACCACTGGCCACTTGCTCTCTAAAGTTGTTATCGCTCAAGACTGCGTTTCTGGTGGCCATTACTTCTGCTCGTCGAGTCAGTGAGTTGTCTGCTTTAAGGTGTGATCCACCATACTTGATTTTTTCCCCTCATGGGGTGTCGTTGTCTTTGGACATCTCCTTCTTACCGAAAGTCGTTTCGGAGTTTCATCTACGTTCAGATATAGTTTTGCCGTCATTTTTCCCGTCTCCTGCCAATGAAGAGGAACGGAAATTGCACTCTCTGGATGTTAAGAGGGCGTTGCTGTTCTATTTGGGCAGGACCAAGTCTTTTCGTCAGTCTCCAGCCTTGTTTGTTGCTCACAGTATGCCCTCCCTAGGGAAGAAGATCTCTTCCCAGACGCTGTCCAGGTGGATTGTGGAAGTAATCAAGCTATGTTACGCTTTGGCTAAGAGACCTCTTCCAGGTCAACTTCGCGCCCACTCTACAAGGGCGGTGGCGGCTTCCACAGCTTTCCTGAGAGGGATGCCATTGGAGGACATCTGCAACGCTGCGACTTGGGCTACTCCGCTCACCTTCGTGAAGCATTATGCCCTTGATGTCCGGTCTACTCGTCGTGTGGCGTTGGGTCGGTCTATCTTGCAGACGGCGCAGGTGTAGGGCCTCGGCCCCTCCTCCAGGTAAGAGTTATTGCTTGCTATTCTCCCAAGGGTGTGATGCACAGAGACCACGAAGAAGATAGACAGGTTGCTTACCTGTAACTGGTGATCTTCGAGTGGTCATCTGTGCATTCACACCACCCGCCCTCCTTCCCCTCTGCTCTCGGCCCTTCATCTTGTTTCTTTGAAGGCTGTTGGGCGGCGGTCAGAAGGAACTGGCGGGATCTGCGTGCCCCTCCTTGGTCATGCGCAGTGGAGCCGGCGCGTGACCTGGGAGAGGCGCGAAAATCCCTTTTGCTAGCTACCGGTACCGAGAAGGTTCAGCGCAGGCGCAGTATATCCCAAGGGTGTGAATGCACAGATGACCACTCGAAGATCACCAGTTACAGGTAAGCAACCTGTCTTTCTCAAGGTGCTATTGAAAATACAGAACTACCTAGAATTCCTCAGCTCACCGTGCTCAGAGAAGTTAAATACAGGAGACAAGAGGGATCAGGGTGCCAGTCTTCTGCATAGACCATCAGCATCACTGGGTGAACACATGAACATATGAAGCTGCCTTCTACTGAATCAGACCCTGGGTCCATCAAAGTCAGTATGATCTACTCAGACCAGCAGCAGTTCTCCAGGGTCTTAGGCAGTGGTCTTTCACATCATCTCCTACCTGATCGTTTCAACAGGAGATGCTGGGGATTGGACCTGGGACATTCTACATGCCAAGCAGAGGCTCTGCCACTGAGGCACAGCCTCTCCCTCAAAGGAAGAAAGGAAGAGTAAAGACAGGTTTTTTTGAAAAAGCAGATTTAAAGATTTGCAGAAGGCAGCAGTAGTTGAAGCCAAATTGGTTTGTTCCAAAACCAAGCATAAACAGAATATCTCAAAAGCAGAAGTGGGGGGAACAACTATATTATTACCCATCATCATATCTGGAAGGTTGTAAAAGAGACACCTCTTAACATGTACAAAATTTGTTAGGCAATTTTACTGAAACAAGAAAATTAGTGTAACTGCAAATTGTTTGTGTGGTTGTCTGTTGCCTTTCTCAGAAATGCTCTGTTGCTTAAGCAAGAAGTGCTTTCATGGGAGATTAATCTTTGTGTATGTGCACACAGAATATTTTATACAATGATCAGTTCAAATCCTGTTGCAAAATTTTAGTTCAGAACAGCAGAAGAAATCTAGCACCTGCTATGCCTATATGCTGTCTTTATTTCTGTCTTTGCAATAAG
Source organism: Gekko japonicus (assembly GCF_001447785.1). Classification (NCBI taxonomy): domain Eukaryota; kingdom Metazoa; phylum Chordata; class Lepidosauria; order Squamata; family Gekkonidae; genus Gekko; species Gekko japonicus. The sequence goes on along the minus strand of NW_015165837.1, from coordinate 185,575 downwards.
AAAAATCACACAGCTGAAATTCGAAAAAGCAATCCTGTGCTGACCTCTTTGTTTATTTTTCAATTTATTTTCCTATTGCTCCAGTCCTTGCTGCTAATATCATGCATGAGACTACTTAGGATTTATATAGTGTTTTTGACTCTTCAAAGCATTTATCAGACTACTTCAGTAAGCTGTACAACAATCTTTTAAGGTAGGTAGGTATTACTTTGTAGTTGTAGGGCTGAGGTTGAGGGAAGGCAGCTGACTTATGGCCACCTAATATATCTGTTGGTGAGTTTTGGACTAGGGGCTTTTTAATTTGCAGCCCATTCTCTTGACTACAGTGACACTTTTGGTTCTCTGCAGTAACGTGTGTTGCAGAAGCATTTAGAGAGTGAACCGTTTGAACACCCCCCCCCACCCCACCCGTACTTATGAAAAACTGGTCGAAAAATGAGAACTTAGGGCAAAACGTCAAGCTGTTCTTGGCAGATTCTCCATATGTACAAACTCACTATACGTACACCCACACTTAGATTTCCTTTCTAGGGGTGCAGCTGAAGGCAAATGCTCGCTGACTTGCTCCTGCATAAGCCCAAGGAAAAGCTGTGCAGGCAGCATTTTTTATTTGAATTGCACTCTGTATGTATTTCACACTTAGGAGCAAATTATTGATGTGGATAGGGTATTACTGGATTTGATGGAGTGCTGAAAACTTGGTGTGTGTGTGTGTGTATGTAAAGTGAAATGTCTAGGTACTCTTTTAAGCATAATAGTAGAAAATTGCTCTAAAATTCCCCTGCTTACCTGCTGAACTTTGAACATAACTGTTTGTTTCCTAAGTTAATACTAACTCTGATGTGATACATTTATACTCTCTCTGTATTTGCAGGTCTTTTGCCACAATTATTGGGAGTGGCCCCAGAGAAGGCTATCAAGCTTACTGTAAGTTTATAAATACTGGCTGTATTGCCTTCCGTCCATTTATGTTTTTGCATGTCCAGTGGGAAGACATAGGGGGTTTCTGCACTTAAGACCTATATAGAAGTATAATAGTGCACAGTGTCTTTGGATAAAGCTAAACTTACAGAATGCTATCCATATTTACATCTCAGATCCGGTCACTGCAAGTAGTGTGCGGTCCCTGTGCTTTTGAAGAGAGAAACTTAAACTTAAAAATTATCTGGTTGCCTCATTTGAAAAGTCTACATAGTTCAGCAACTTTACAGTATTTGTTTCAAAACAGCACAAACCTTGACTTCCATACCCTCAGTCACACCAATGTTTATTGCCTACTAGATTAACCTAAATAAATATAGCATGCAGTGGAAATCTGAGTACGCAAAGAGGCCTTTTCATATGCTTTTATGTGCCCACCACTCCTTCCTTTGCATAGCACTTTAAAGAAGAGCTACTAATAAATTAATCCATAACCAGTATTAATGGTTTTAAATTTTAATTTAAAAACCCTGTGCATGCTTATTTGGAAGTCAGTTCAGTTAAAATCATAATGTAATTATTAAATAATCTTTATCCAAAAATAATATACAGACCCACTCTCACACCTCCAATTGATATGCAAACAGCAATACATGCTATAAACTGGTTTTAAAGCCCAATAAAGATATCCTCCTTGAGTATGTAATAAAGTAATGATTTATATTTACAGCTAGCTCTAATTCCTTAAAGGAAAATTAATGGGACATGTTTCCTATCTTCATTTGGCTGTTTTTGTTCTTCAAGGTAAATGATTTTGTGAGAGACAAATTTATGAACAGAGATGGGTCTGTTCCTTTGGCAGCCGAGATTCTGGCTGGTGGCTGTGTAAGTATACTGTTTTTATTTTACATTTTATAGGAGTATTTCAGCATTCAGTTATGTAATATAACCACAAAGATCAAGGTTTTAGTTGACTTGTAGAGCTAGCAAGCGTATTGGTTTTCCTTCTTAAATAGCTAATCAATTTCACAAGTGCAAGATAAATTGTTTGGGAGTTACTTTAAAAGCAGTGGGTTTTGTGGTGCTTCTTGGTCTGCCCCACTGGCTGAAGCTTTTTGCTTTAGTGACACAGGATCTATGTGTCCATTTAAAAAGTTAGTGATTGATGTAGGATTTGGTTATGGGTCAATTCTGCCTTCTTGTCGTCCGTCCCCTTCTCTCCCCTGATGTTCTATCTCACCTAATAATTTTCACATTTATGCCATAATACCAGAGTTTGCAAATGGCAAAAACGACTCGTGCTTTCTCGTTGCCATAGTGTCGGCAGGTTGTGTAATGTTAACTGGGAGCATCATGCGTTCCAAAATGTAGGCTGTGTATAAAACCCACTATACAAAGCTTGTTTTGCTTGGTTGGGAAAGTATCTTAATGAGGAGAGTTGTGTTTGATTCTCTAAAACAACAATATTTCTGCTGTTTAGTTTTGCAACAGTAATTCGTGTAATTATAACAAGTGCTGTATTGGGGTGTATTGATTTTTGTTCAAGCAATTATAAATCCTTTTTACATGAAATGAACTCTTGTTCAAAGATGAGCGCCATTTTTAAGACAGAGAGAGCTGTTCATTTTAGTTGGCTTTGATCAGCGGGGCAGGGCAGAGCTGGTGTAGTTCCAAGCCGACTGGTAAATTTCTGCTGTCATAAGAGGAATGAGGTCACTCTTGAAAGCAATTTATATCTGTGCTGAAAAGAACGTGGAAGTACAAACCCAAACGGGGTGACTAGTTCTAAAATACAAGAGATGAAGAGAGCTGCACAGTTGTGTTTGCAAATGGAGGTCCTATATGCATCCTGGATATTGGGCTGTATCTTTTCATCGTAGTGCAGGTTAAGAAGTTCTAGCTTTCTCTCAGTCTCATGAGATGCAGGTGATGTCTGCCTGCTCTGTTTGATCACTGACCTGTCACAGACTGCCAGGTAGGCTCACCTGCTCTGTAATTGAAGGAGCATTCAAGGAGGAATTTTTTAAAAAGAAGAGCATTAACCATCTTATGTGTATTTTTCTATTGCACAGTAATAAAAATTAAAATGAAATCAAGTGCTTGGTGGTGCAGATCCCCAAGCAATTAAAAAAAAAACCCAAAGCAGCCCATCAGTTTCATTAAGAAGTTTATATAAATCTCTTCCTTATTTCTAAATCATGAATTGTCATTTTTATAAAGACTGCAGCTCTCTCTTTTTTTAGTGGTTCGGCATAGATCAGTTAGAGGCTGATTTCTTAGCCATAGTTTACAAAGTGCTGTGTTTGCTGAATCTCTTGGTTGGCTTTTGAGATTCTAAAATTAATTATGCGATTCTGCATAATTTCCTGGCAGTGGATAGTCGGTGGCAGAGAGCCCAAGGCTTTCTTTTGAACTGAAAATGTTTAACTAAAGGGCATAGAGCTGTGCCAGGCAGATAGGATGAGGCTTGTGTTGTCTCCCAATGGGTGGTCCTGTTTTGTTATGTCTCGGTATCTCTTTCAAAGCTGGCATCACAGACTGAGGTAGCGATGCCTTCTCATTGGACAAGGGCTGTTTTTCTGATTGTTCTTAAAAACAGGGTTAAGTTGTTGAGAAGACTCTGTCTAACTCCGTGAATGCTTGGATTTTGAAAGCCTTAAGCGTTCTCATGTGTAGAGCAGTGGAATATGAGCTTAGGCAGTGATAACAAACACAAAAACCCTTTGCAGCGTAAGACTGAAATTCTGAATTCTATAAGGGGGGGCGGCGGGGAACCTCAGTTAATCTTGAAGGTATCTTTTGAAATGTAACGCATGAAGAGAAGGGGTGAAAGGGATATACTGACACCCTTGCTCTCTCCTCCAGTGCTAGAAGATGATGTTTTCGTCTTGCTTTCTTGTATCTCCTAAGTGACAGATAGTTCAATTTCATGCAGATTTTAGCCAGTTTTTTATTAACAGAAAAACTCAGACCTTCCTTGAGGTCAGCATATTGCAATTTAGAGGCAGCTTTAAAGACAGTGAAATCTAGAAAAGGGATGAATGTCCCATCATGGTTCAACAGTTGTCCTTCTGGAATTCAAAGGCCTTGGCTGCTCTCATGTGAACTAGCTGCACTTTGCTGTTCATAATGTAAATGATGTTGGTTGACTTTTGAGCCACTCGGGAGCTCACCTTGCTGAACAGTTGTGTAATGTTAACCCACACACGGATTGTGTAATGTTAACCCACACACGAATTAGTACACACGGTTGGTTTTTTACAGTGGCAACCACAAAGCTGCTTGTTTTGTTGAGTAAGCCGTTTTCAGACTTGTAAACTGTTTTTCTTCACTGGGGGTGGAGTGGGGGTGTAGGTTTTGTTTAATGACTCTCTGGTACTCAATTCAAGGGCTGGCCAAGTTCATAGGACTCGATTTTGTTTAATAAGAAGATGAAGTTCTGGGCTGATCTTTAGTGAGGGGGGGAAAATCTCAGAAGGTTATTTTTGAGGTAGTGAGCAGATTTTGCAAGACTCTGGTGTAAATTACTTCCAAAAGTGTTTCTTATCCATATAGAATTCAAGTAAAATGTCAAATTAAAAAAAACCCCAAACACGAACTTGTTAACAGGGCAAATCCAATGATTTCAATGAACTTAGAAGGGTATAACTCTACTTAGGATTGCACTGTAAATTACAAAGTACTTGTCAGCATGCATTCTGCACAGTTAAAAGTCCAGTAGCTTGAACTTTGTTTTATAAAGGTCTAATGCAGCTTCTGACGTAATCACAACAAACCCAGCTCTTCGTTTTCAAGGCTCCTTTGCTTGCCTAAAGATTACATGGGTACAGGACGCCTGAAGGATCTCAGTGTTTTTACATGGTTGCGTTTGCAACCACTTATTACACAGAGTGGATTTGGGGGTGTTAGTATCTGCCCAGACATCCCCAAATAGTTGTCCTTTGCAGTAGCCAAAGGTAAGCAGAGCCTGGATAATATTGCTAATGGTATTGTGGTATTGCTAATAATGTTGTGCCTGTCAGTAGAAAAATCGTTCTTTTGAAGGCATTTTACTACAGTAGCAGTTCCCAGGAAGCTTTAGGTGTTTGGAGCCAGCTCAGGCCATTCTAATTACAGCAACTTAGAAGCCAGTCTCATTTGTGATCAGTGGGAGTTTCAAATAAATGTGCTTGGAATTGAGGTTCAAGATGGGGTTTGGGCACTGCCCACATTCAGAAACCAGGTTTGGGTTTGCAAAGTGTCTGTTCCTCTTTAACGTGGCCAATTAACTATGGGTCACTCTTTGAGCGTTATAGGAGCATTTGAAATAGTACTGCATTGCTCCTATATGAGAGAGAGACTGATACATAGGATGCAGATCCCACTTCAAGTCACTTATTGGAGCTTTAAACGCTGAGGTTTCTACAAAGCCTAAAAACCACGGGTTTGCCAGTAAATACTGGTTCATCCCACTTTGCGAAATCATCACTATATCTAACAAGGCACCATGTGTGGATACTTAAAACCAGAGACTGGAACCATAAACAGACAAGCCAGATCTTTCTATAAGTCCGAGAAAAGCTCCAGGTTTGCAGAAAAATCTGAAAAAAATGCCCCCAAACGATAGAAATAGCTCCTGTAACTTTAAGACACGCGTGCCCTCTGAGTGGCCATTGTGCCCTAGTCAACCATAACGATATTGTCAGCCTTCTGTCAGTAAAAGAAAGTGGCAGGGGTAGAGCCCCTTCCAGGGCTGTTCTGGCCTCCCGGAACCCCACTCCCTTACCTTGGAGGGAGGAGTCATTGGGCCCAGGCCTGGCAGCAACCTTCAAGTGACTCACTGCTACACAGCTTGCCTAACTTACCCAGGCCCAGCAGCAACTACCTACCAATTCACTACTAACAGCAGCTGCTGCTTGAAAGCCAGTGTGGTGCAGTGGCAAGAGTGCCAGACTAGGCTCAAGGAAACCCAGGTTCAAATCCCATCTCTACCATAATTGGGTGATCTTGGGCCAAGCACTCACTCTCAGTGTAACTTACCTCACAGGGTGGTTGTGAGGATAAAATGGAACAGGGGAGAACAATATAAGCTGCGTTGGGTCCCCACTGAGGAGAAAGGCAGGGTGTAAATGGGGACCAAGAGAGATTGGTGGGTGGGAAGGAGAGAAGGAAGCTGGGAAAGGTGAGGCTTTGGGTGTCAGGAGGAAGGAAAGAGGAAATAGCCCGAGAACCGTGATACACAGGAAAATGAAGTGTCCCCCCACAAGTCCTTGCTGGGAAGCTTGTAGATTCCTAAAAGACTGAGATGGGGCAGATGGGAGAGTTTCCAGCATGCTCTGTTGGTGTTACACTGAAGGCTCTGTGTTCCTTGGTTGCATGCGGCAGTGACTGCTGAGTGTTAGACTCACAACAGGGGTGTTTCAGCAAAATAAGACGGCACATGAACTCAGGTGTTTTCCATCCCCAATGTATCTCTGCTGCAAGTGCCCCCTGTGCACGATCTGTTTTATTTGTTGGGTGGGAGGCATGTCTAGAGTTCAGATTCGGTACAGAAGTCCTGTTTTCTAACCATCACTATTATCTTTGGAGAGGAAGGGAATGGAGGCGTACAGTGCCATCGTAAGGAGACTTCTATCCTTCTAAGCTCATTGCAATCAATGGATGTACAAGGGTGTAACTCTGCTCCAGATGGCACTGTCAGTGTGTCCCTGTGCATATTTCCTGCATTATGGCCAGAAACAGTTGACTCTTTTTTCCTGCAAGGGCGCAGCTACCTTCCTGCTGTGGGTCCTGAACTACTGGAGTTGACCCTCTGCTGCTCTTTATTTCTTGTCTGCCTTACATGGAGGGAGGGAGGAGAGCTTGTGCTTTCTCATCATCTGTTCATACCATGCTTATCTCTAGACTACGGACTTACAAAAATGTTAAAAGGCATGGGATTCTAGTGTGTTTGTCTTCCATTTGCTTGGAACAGAACGGGGTGGAAGCTAGACCCTTACCACAGCTTAATCACAGATTTCTACTTGTCTTCTAGAAAAAACTCAGTTCTTTATACACACCTTCAATGAAGAGAGTTCCTTTATACCATTTAATAAAAAATAATAATTTAGATGTGTTTGCTACAAAGCTTGAATGCGACCATTCTGCTTGGTTAGCTGATAACTTCATAAAGAAAACAGTCAAACAATGTGTTTAGTCTAGCAATATGTTCACAAAGACAAAGTCTACTGCAGAGGGCTTAAATATGCTTAATAACAGGAGGAGGCACTAAAGCAGAAAAACTGAAAAGAAGCAATTTGTACAATATTGCAATACTTTGAAATTACTAACAAAACTATCTCTTAAGAACTGGTGGCATGATATTCAGAATGAAGTTGAGCTAAGTTTTTGTTGTATATATATTCCTTTCTCAGATGTTACCCAGTTTAAACCTGTTAAGATGGAACTTAAACCCATCTTCTGGGTATCAAGCCATCAGACTAGCACATACGCTAGCAAAATATGCACACCCCAAAATCATTATGGGCAGTTAAGTCTGCTTGTGCTGCACAGTGCAGAAGGTTTGCCATGATTCTGCAAGAATTGACATTGAGTGGTTTTAGAAGTAACTCTGCTTGACGCAATAACAGAATACAAGGACTTTTCAATGCAACATGTTTTTGCTTCTGTTTTCAATGTAACCATGTTAATTCAGTTGGTGTGAGCTGAGTCTATATTTCTGAGCAAATTTCATATTAGTGAAGACTCTGCAGTATTGCAGCTCACTACGGTGATCTTTGTGCCGTTCACTTGCAGGAATCTATGCTAGAATGAAGAAAATGGAAAGTTGTTGCAATGAACAGAAAACAGGAAGTTGTTGCAAATTATCTGATAAGTTATTTTATTTGGCAAAAATCTGTGTGATGGAGATTGGAAAACTGAGTTTTAAATGATGATCCTGATATTTTTTGTGTGTTTGGGGAGGTGGAGGACATGTCTGGGTAGAGAGGCATGCCTGGGGAAAAATTAAATTCTCACTTTGTAGGAGAGGTCTTAAGTTATGCTGTCTAATGTAAAAATACACTTTATGTAGTGTTAGCTCAGCTGGTTATATCCATGTTTGAGGTATGATTTGAACACCCTTAAAATCTTGGGTGGGGTTCATTAATCTGAACTGTAGCAGGGCTCAGAACTGATATATCGACTGAAGCCAGTTACACAGAGAGGTGGATGTGAGAGCCACTTTCTTTCTTTGAAGAGCTGGAGTTGTTGCTATGAGCTGTTTTATCCTTGAATGAAATAACAATTGCTTTTCCCACAGGCGAGTAATATTCTATTAAATGAAAGAGAGATGAAAGTTACTATTTCAAAATGTAGAATGTTTCATACGTCTTATCTTCCCTGTGCCGCATTTGAAAAAACTTTTTTTTTTTAGTAAAGAAAAATGAGTGTTTTGGACAATGTAACCTAAAGACAAGGTATTTTTATGGGTTATTCTGAGGCTGTCCAGTTTTAAGTATTTGAGTATCCTTTTTACTTCCTTTCCCTTGCAGGAATGTGAAGGGTTTCATTTTTAAAACTACATTAGAGTGGTTTTTCTTTTCATTTGCTTTTTAAAAAAACTAGCTTCACTCCCACTTCTTTCAAAAAATAAATCGTTGTAGTCAATAAAAAAACTTTTTTAAAATAATAAAAGAGTACAATAAAGACCAGTGCCATTCAATACTACTGTTCCCCCCCTCCCCCCGAAAAGGCAAGGGACGGTGTCATAGATTTTAATACAGCTACCAGACCTTAAGACATGGAAGGTCTGTAAATCATTAAATGTTACTACTTCTGCTACTTGCAGTCAAAATAGACACATACTCGAGGCAGAGCCGAATGTTAACATATTTGACAAACCTGTGACTTAATTGCTTTTATAACATCAATCAAATAGGCTCCACTTTGATTTCTTGGCTAGGCTTCTGAAGAACTGCTATAGCTAATAAAGTGAAAAATATCAAGTCTTCTGTTTTTACAGCACAGAACTGGTCAGAGCTTGTAAATAAACCATATTTTCCTACTTAAGACACGCCATTAGAAAATTAGAACGAGGAAATCTTAAAATTTTGCATCTTATATTTCTCAGAAATTTAAATCTGTACAATATTAATCTTTCTATTAGTATTCTGCAGTGTTTTCACTATAGTTAAGCATAGTAACTGATCCTTAATAAGCATATTATTTAATTTTGGTTCAGTTTGTTTAAAAAGCTCCCCCCACCCCATTTTTCTTGGCATTTTTTTAATGAAACGTATATGTTGCTGAGAGGGTTTTTTGTTTTGTTTTTTAAGCTGTGTGTTTCTATTGTGCTGGGCTATTCAAACTGCATGTTTTGTTTTGTTTTGTTTTTTTAAAAAGCATGCCTTAATATTTGAAGAAATACAAAGCTGAATTGCAAATTAAGGAATTGCAGTGTCTGATGTCATGCTGGCTCTCCACTTACGAAGGGTCTTTGTGGCAAGCAAGTCAAGGGAAGTGAAGCAAGCAGAGATCCCATAGGAATATTTGTTGTACTAGGGCTTAGTGCATGCGCATTCCCACATACCTGCAAAAATTCACACTTGCAGAATTTTCTGATGATGTGCTGCCCAGGTATAGTGAAAATCATTGAATTCACCCATGCTATAACAAGAAAGGATGTACCGGTTTAAAAGCTTGCCACCTCTTAAAGCATCTGGGGGAACATGGAAGTGCCTAACATTGTGCTGGATATGTGCTGTATTGGCTAGTAACCAATATGGTGTAGTGATTAGTATGAGAGTCTAGGATCTGGGAGACTCAGGTTTGAATCTCCACTGTGCCATGGAAGCTTGCTGGGTGACCCTGTGCCAGTTACACGCTCTCAGCCTAACATGTTGTGAGGATGAAATGGAAGAGAGGAAGATGATATAAGCCATTTTGGGTTCCCTTTGGGGAGAAGCAGGGTATAAGTAAATAAATGTTTCTAAAAGTGGCCCATCTTAGAATACTGTGGTCACATCCTTTAATACTGTAGATAGGCCTGGTCCACTCCCCCTTCAAAACTGAAACAGGAAGACGTTCAGAAAAGGACATCTCCGAGTCATCAAGAGGCTGCAAAACCACCTATATGAGGAAAAATCTTTTTTTTATTTTGAGAGAGAATAAACTGTGGGAGAAAGAAATTACACAAATGTCTAAACTTGCAAATGGCGTGGAGGAAGTAGGTACAGAGATTTTTCCTCCCTCTTTTTCATTATACTAGAATTTGAATCAGTAGACCTAAGACTGAAAAAAGAAAGTTCTTCCTCACATAGCATACAGTGACATTTTGGAATTGTCTGTCACAGGATGTGGTGATGGCCATAGGGATCCCACACATGTTTAGAGACTAGTTCCAATAATGGTTATGAGCTGTGGTAGCTAAATGGAGCCTCCATTTTGGAGGAAGTAAACTGCTCAATGCTGGTGGCTGAAGGGCAAGTAACAATGCATCTAGCTTTCTGTTGGAAACAGGATGCTGGGCTTGATGTCCCTTGGGCTCTTCCTCGTCTTCTGTTAACTCAGGCTGGTCTTGCTTTTGGGAAAGCCTCAAGTACACCCTATTTTCAAGTAGATTTTTTCAGCATCTAGTTTGCTTTCTCCATCTTTAGTGTGCTTAAATGTTGTTTGTGGTTCAGAAGCTCAGTGCCTTAGAAGTCTCCAGTGAGTTTCTAGCATGATTTTCCAAACTTTTGGTGTACACTTAGTCATAGTCGTGTGTAGAATCTGAAATGTGTGGACTGGGGAAGTGAAGGAAAGCGACCCCTCAACATGCAGTGTTCATCCTTGTTTTATTAATGCATAAATGACCTGAAAGTTATTATCTGAGACCAAAGCAAACAACCATATTGCTTCTTCTCCTGAGCTGTAGGTAAGGAGGTCAGTGCTTAGCTAATAATTCTTCTCTTCTAAGTGATCCAAACGCTCTTTTGTCAGACAAAGGAGAAATATCTAGATACTTCTCCATTACTCCTTTTCTACCCAGGGGAGTTCAGAGAAAGGATGGAAAAGAATGATAGACGTGTGTACAAGGTTATACTGCCATCGAGAGGTGTCTAGTGATATTGTTTGATTTTTTTTTAAGTCACTGAAAAAGTGTAGAAAAAATCCATTAAAACATAGTAACCTACAATATTGAATGGATGAGGCATATTCGTTTCTGTCATGTTGTGTGGTCATTGCATCCCATAACAGTTTAGCATTTAGCCTTAAGTCATGTCATGCAAAGAACATTACTAACAAGAGAGAAAGTCACAATACAAAGTATAAGATCAAAGAAGCAAAAGCAGTCATGACCAGATTACTAATGCTGTTTCAATTATACTCAATACATTTCAAATCGGAATAATTCATTCACAAAATTGGCTTTTATAAAATCACATAATCATATTATTGTCCCAATTCAAAGGTATGCCTATACATACTGAAAAAGTCCTAAAGGAAAATATCACAATTTCAGTGAGCAATATTCTTCAGACAATTTCGGTATCATTTTCAGAAATTCATATTCCATCAACCATTCAGTAGAAAAATCAATGGTCCCAATGACAGGGAGTCAACTTGCAACACCCGTTTCACTCCTAGGCTGCAGTCACACACGCTAAATAATCCACTTTCAGTGCACTTTCCAACTGGATTTTTACTGTGTGAACTGGCAAAATCCAGTTGGAAAGTGCATTGAAAGTGGATTATTTAGTGTGTGTGTTTTTTATTTAGCAGCTTTTGTTTCCTCAAGGTCGGGACTCCAATATCCAACTATTCAAATGCAAATACAAAATTCCAAGAAGTTCTCTCATCAGTTGGCATTCACTTTCAAGTTTTATTGGAGATTGGAGTGTAGGATTTGTGTTCAAAGAATGTTGTATGGAATCATTGCTGGATAGTGGTGTGTGTGTGTCCCCCGCATCTTGCTGATCATTGCGGATCCTTCCTGCAAACTGCAACTTCAGCCTCTTGTTGGATGTGTCTGTATGATGTTTTAATTTCTTCCTCCCTTCAGGGAATTTCTAGTAGTATCTTAAAATCCTCTCAACAGTCTGAAGTAGGTTAGACCAAGCAACTGTAAGGCTATCTAGTGAGCTTTATACTTGAACCAAAATTTGGGCCTGGGTTTTCCACCTCAAAACCCAACATTTCAGCCCCTGTACTGGTTTGACAAATCCAAAATACCATCATTGGTAAGACAATGACCTCAGGATGTGTTTTTCTTCCTTTTCTCTGTATATGCATCCAGTTTGGCAGATTGGGGAAATTGTAACTCTTCTAGGTACAAAACAGTAAGAATGCTATTACTGTTACACTTCTTTGTAATATGTAAAGTGCACTGGTTATGGAAATCTTACAGGGTTTCCTGCCAGTGGTTGTATTGCCCCTGCTTCTCTGTCTCCAGTAGTATGACTGACACGTTTGCATTACAGTTGTTACATCTGCTCTGCTGACTGGCCATATATTACTTGGCTGGTTCTACTTCAAACGTTGTTACTCTGCTTCTCAAAAACTCTCAAAATGACATAACAGTTTGAAACATAAAACACCACTGGTGGAAAGCCACCTTCCTGCTATAACTGGCCATGTATTTGAGTCTTTGGTGATATTTAGTGATGGGGAAAACTCTGAAATGGTATAAATTACATAAATGTAGGAAGCTTGTTTAATAAATAATAATTGCATTTTTTACCCTGCTTTTCAACCAAAAATGTGCTCCCAAAATGCCACATCTGATGAAAGCCAATGTAGCTGTTTATTGGGGGAGGGACTCTCAGGATCTGGGTCCAAGCACAATGTAAGGGTAGATAGCTGCTTCCTTTAGTACTTCCGTCTTCACTGATGGTAGCTGGTCATTGGGAAGAGGTGGATTCTTGCATCTATTGGAGTTTTTGCAGAATTGACTCTACTGCTGCTAGGCATATAAAAGACCAAGAAGCTTTGCAGGGCCTGAAGCCCTGAAATTTTATTTTGTGGCATGGCTTCTGAGATTTTATCAGGTCCTACTCCTGCAATTCGAAGTCTGGCTTGGCATGCTTAGGGGCTAGAAACTTGCTTTTTAAATAAAAACTAAAAGTGAGATTACATTTTTATCCTCCTCTTTCTCCAAGGAGCAAAGAATGGAATGTAACTCTCTCCCCTCCCCATTTTTATCCTTGCAACAACTCTGTGAAGTAAGTTAGGCTGACAGATGCAGTGATGGGCCCAAGGTTGCCCAGGGATTTCATGGCAAGAGTGGAGGTTTGAACCACAGCATCACACTTCCTAGTCTGGCACTTCTGTACCATGCTGGCACCCTGTTTCATGTCTTGTACCAGATTCTCCACTTTCCTGGAGTTATGAAATATAGATAGCCTTGATTGTAAAGGCATCACTGAATACAGACTACTCAGATTCAGTCTGCCTTTATTCTTTAGGTCATTATTTAATCTTCTTGGCTTGCAAACTCTTCAGAGTAAGATTGGGAGTACTAAATTGATTTTAAAAATTATAAATGATTTAGAGCCTCCAACAGTTTTTCAGAGTTTGAGACATCAGGAAGAAAATTATTAATGGGAGAGTTCTTGACTTAATTATTTCAGTGTAAGGATGATGTCCATAGTTGCAGCTCATTAAAGAAAATAGAAGGAAATTGCTCATTGCATATCAATTGTGGAAAATGCTCAGAGAGCCAGAGTGGACTTGGAAACAAAACTTTGGCCGGAGATCAGAAACAAGTGGCTTAGCCTCTCGTAACACTGAGTACTACCATTGATTTCAAAGAGTTTTAAGGTTGGAATGGTCATCCTTGCTTTATTAGCACAATCCATCTGCGTCCGATCCACCCACCATGTGTTTTGAGGAAGCGTTGAGATTCCCCATTTGATGGTAATGGCACATTTGAACCGATTAAGCATGCTTTATTTTCATGCTGGCATTTTAAACTTGAAATTCCTGACTATTGTTGGCAAAAGGGGACAGCAGCCTTTGGAACATTTTTGTGGGCAAATTGTCTGAGCCACCATTGAGAGGCACATCTGTATTATTCAAAAGTTTTACCAGAGTTTAGAATACCAATGCTGCTGTTGTCCTCTTGATTTGCTTCCTTTTTGAGCTTTGGCCACATCAACATCCATTTCCTCTTCAGAATTTTGTGGGAGGCATTTGGAAAAATCCTTTTCTCAAGTTACGCACAGGGCAAGAACTATTAGCACGCAGAGATGGACTAATCCTAAACTCAACTGTAACTTTGCTATGGGAGCCACACAAGCTCTGTAATTAAACCAAGGCAGCCTTTCATCTCCTTCAGAACTATGTAGGAACCTATCTTATAACAACTCAGACTTTTGGCTCATTCAGCTCAGTATTGTCTCTACTGTAACTGGAGCAGCTTGCTGGCACTTTGGACAGAAAAAGGTCTTTCCTGATGCCTCCTTCAGCTGGAGATGTCAGGGATCAAACCTGGGACCGTATGCATGCAAGGCTAGTGCTCTACCACTGAGAAGCCATGGTACCACCAGCTTCTCTGCATTTGTTGTCCAGTTGTAGAAGGTTTAGCAGTCACAATACACATGGCCCAGAAAGTCTTTTCTGATGGAAAGGAGGGAAAGATCATGTGACTTCCTGTCAGGACTACTCATTGCATCCCCACTCGTCAGAACCTTCATAGTAACCAAACAGGATGAATTTCACTATCTGATATGTTTGTAATGCTGTTATTTTAAGGGCTGTTGGTAGCGGTTCATGGCTAGCTACTTTTAAGTATCCAAGGTTTTTTTTAAAAAAAGTAGTAAACGGAGTTGTTAGAGAAATGTTCATTTCTTGCTTGAGTTCTTTTAGTGCTGGGAGCAGGGGAGAGAAATGGAATAAAATAGATTTTGCCTTGCACATAGAGAAATGATGTTCAACTCAGATTAGCAGCAGTTGAGCAAAATGCCGTTTGAGGATATACAAACTTTCAGTTCAGTAACTTTTTTAAAGCAGAGGAAATTAGCTGTTGTAAATACATATGTTCCACAGAACTTTTTGAACCAGTGCCAAAATTGAGAGAGATCCCGCCAGACTTTGTTATTGAAGGAGAATGCTGCAGATACTGCCAAGCAAGCTTCAGTTCTTCGACGTAGTTAATAATTCAGGTTTTGTTTTGTTTTTTAAAAATGTTTATTAGTTTCTTTACGCTGCTTTTGACTTGTTGGCATAGTGGAAATAGACGTTAATGAATGTTTCCTTTCAGCATCATTGTCTGTTGATGAACTGCAATTGCATTTGTTTATCTTGGGGTGGCTCAGTTCCCTTTCTTTAACTCATCATGTCGAAAGGCCAGTAGTTTGCAATATAGAAACCAATTACAATTAAAATACCTAATTGCCTGTAGTTTATATTTCAGTGCAGACAACTAAGTGCTGCCGCTCAACCTCTGTTCATGGGGGGGGGGGACGCGATACCAATGGCAAAGCATCAGTGAAGCAAGCAGAGGTTCTGCACCGGTAGTGTTTGACGGGTTGTTCCTTTACCTGTGCTGCAGTTCTCACATGTTGCTCTTGCTTTTTTTTCCTCCCCAGGCAGGAGGATCGCAAGTGATTTTCACCAACCCATTAGAAATTGTCAAAATTCGTTTGCAAGTGGCTGGAGAAATCACCACTGGCCCACGTGTTAGTGCCCTCACGGTATTGCGTGACCTGGGATTTTTTGGCCTGTACAAGGTAATAATAGATTTGTGTTTAAGTTTGAAATGAAATGGGATGTCTGCTTTGAAAACAGTTTATTTCTTAGTAGAGGACTCTGGCTGATGGCAAGAAAGCTCCCTGCTCACAATAGCCACGACTAAGGAAAGGGACCTCATAGAACTGCTGTGAGGATAAAATGGAGGAGAGAACGATGGTAGCTGCCTTTGATCCCCTTTGGGGACAGAGACGGGGTATAAATGAAGAAAATAAATAAATAAGTGATTGTGCTTGAAGTTTCTTTCAGATTTGCATCATGGATGTTTTCATGCTGAACAGACTAGCCACCATATCCGGGAAGCTCTGTGAATGAAGAAAGTTTTCACTTTCACTAATTGGCATTCCCTGCTCTGGGATCTTGTGTAGTGCTTGTTTCTCTGCCTGATTTCCTGGTGAGCCTCTGCCAGTCTCAGAAGTCAATAAATACTCCCCCAGTGGTCTGCCCCAATATAAGGCAGCTTTAAACGTTAACAATTGACTAAGGGTCCATCAGTACGACATCAGGCCATGAGTGCTCCTGCTGTGGTCCTGCGTGCAGCCTTTCTTGGATGTAAGCCAGTTGAGGTCTCCATCCAAAATATGGACTTCGAAATAATCTCCAGGACATCTTGTCTCTCCACCTCTTTCAGTGCCATTCTGATCTCATCGGATGTCACAGTGGGCTCAAGTTACTCTTGCCAATGATTAACAGTGTCGTTCTAAGCAGAGTTGCAGCCTTCTAAGTCCACTGTAAACTGCAGGCCAGTTTGATGCCACGGTTGCTCTCAGGTACTATAGTACTTGCGCCAGTAGCAGCCAGTTATTCTGGCTACAGCCCAGGCTGCTGTTTGCTTAGAAAGAATGAGGAAATCCAGTCGTTTGAATTCCAAACTCTTAAGATCTTGTTGGTGTTTGGGAAACATTCGTTAGAACAATGGTTTTCAGCATTTTTGGTTTGGTGACCCACAAATCCAAATTTACTTGGTATGGTGACACACTTAAAAACAGTGTGACCCGAATCAATAAAACTGCAGAAGCCTGGGACCCATTTTTACAGGCTTTGGGGCCCACAGGTTGGGAAGTGCTGCCAGGGTCCCCCAGCCTTGTGGAACCTCTGGGCACTTCTGTATTTTGAGAACAAAGAGTGGGCATCACAACAAATTGGCTGCTTGAAGCCACGGGAGCTGGGACCAGTCCCAGAATCTTGGGAGGCTCTAAGCCAAGTGTCATCCTTTGATAACAGGCAGCTCTTTCCAGATGGGTGTTCCCTGCAGACGCAAAGGTAATGCCTCTTGGACTACTCTGAAGCACCTTCTGCTCTGGTAAAGTGAAGGAAAGCCAAGATTTGCACTTTGCATTTGGGAAGAACCAAGTGAATGTCAGGAAACACAGGGTGCCACATAAGAGCTACCTGTCCTTGGCTATAACTGTATGCTGTTCTTAGGTTCACTGTGACATTAAGTGCTACCAGTGGTTAATGAAATAGTACTAAAGATACTGTTTTCATGCTGCTGGCCATGTAGACCCTTGAAGCGTGGTGTAGTGGTTAAGAGCAGCGGACTCTAATCTGGAGAACTGGGTTTGATTCCCCACTCCTCCACATGAAGCCAGCAGGGTGACCTTGGGTTAGATCACAGTTCTCTCAGAAGTCTCTCAGCCCCACCTACCTCACAAGGTGCCTGTTGTGAGGAGAGGAAGGGAAGGCGATTTTAAGTCACTTTGAGACTCCTTAGGGTAGAGAAAAGCAGGGTATAAAAACCTACTCTTCTTTTTGTTTCCTTCTGTGGTGGTGGCAACTGTTCTGCCGATGCAAGAGTTTATTTATTAATTAAAATATTTATACCTCAACTTTCCCACAGTGGCTTACAGTAATAATTAAAACATTACAAGTTAAACCCCCAAAATAAGATACTATACCACAAATACCTACCATCAGTGTCAGTTCTTATGATGTTGACAGTTACCATTAGTGGCAAGTACAGTCCAAAGAAATGTTCACCCAACCTACAGAGATGCTATCATTATGACTAATAAATTTCTTTTGTGGTTTCTCATGTCAGTATGTCCAAAAGGAGTGAACAGTGGTGACATACCAGCTTGGTTTCTCCACATAAAATCTCATGTTTTCAGATAAAATGAACATGGGAAGGCGCAGACAATAAAATCCAGAGGGCTTTCATGTATGTGTTGCTCCTCCACTTTTATTCAAGCAATTGCATTTCAGATTGTTCTGTTACCATCACAGTGAGGACATTGCAAGGAGGAATGGAGGATGTAGAGAGTGTCCCTTGACCTGGAGAGCCATACTTAGTGCTCAGTGAAGATTAATGTGGCATGTCTTAGCTCTCTAAATTGACTGACTTGTTGGCTTTTTATTTATTTATGTTATCTGCAGACCATCTTTCTCACTGAGATTCAAGAAGGATTACAATAATGTCAGTACAATCAATAGGATGAGGAGGCATCTAATAAACAATACTCAATTCCAGTAGCACCTTAGAGACCAACAAGACTTGGGGATATAAACTTTCTAGAGTCAAAGCTCCCTTCACCAGGTTCGTATCTGATGAAGGTAGCTTAGACTCTCGAAAGCTTATAGCCTGGAAATCTTGTTGGTTGGTTCTACTGGGCTGAAATCTTGCTCTTCTTCAGCTGACCAACATGGCTGTCTCTGAAACTATCTAATAAGCAATGTAATAGGACTAGGATTACAGAAATTTGTACCAGGGCATAATTATTAAACATGAATGCAGTGAGAAAAAGATCAAAACATACAGCAAGAGATAGTGCATATTACAGCCCGTTGTCCCATTTCCTGTATTGAAACATTTTCGTGAATCATTTGGTTATAACGCAGTGGTATTCCCTTAAAAAAATTACATGTACCCTCTTTTGACAGCATCTTCCCATAAAAACCTTAAGAACTGTTCAGGAACATAGTTATAAAGAAAAGGCTTGTAATTTGAAAGGTTACCATGCTGGAAAATTAAAGTAATCATCATGCTGTGGTAGGCTTTGTATTAAACCAATTCTTATTTGGAAGCACAAAAAAATTCGGGCTTCTTCTATTGTTGACAATGGTGTCTTCCGTTGGGTGATCAGGTTGGTGTGGCTTGATGCATGCTCATGTGGAAAAGGTAGAACCCCATCCCACACTTATCAAGTAGGATATAAATATTTGGATAAATAATCACAATTCTGTAGAGCAACCAAAAGCTTTTCTTCATATTTTTGTTTTTTGCCAGCCAAAATCCAATTCATGAAATTAGATGTTTTATATAGAAATAACTTTCAAGTGAACAGTCTTGCAATTTACCTCAATATTTATGCTTTTAGTACTTGTTTCTTATCAAACTTTATCTGGTTTGGTTGAAGGGGGTCACTATCCTATTCCACTTTTCAGTACTGATCTTTTGAAAAAGTGCCTGAGAATTGCAGTCTGAATTACTTAGACAGCACAGTACAATTGCAAGGGTATAGAAATGAAATATTTCCTGGTGTTATTCTGACTATTTCTTGAAGAAGAGATGGTTGGTTGTGAACACAGATTTAACATGTCAGTAGGATAGACTGAGTAAAAGGAAAACATCAGTTGAGGATTTTTTTCCCCTTACAAAAT
>NW_015165837.1:165862-166291 GCF_001447785.1 Gekko japonicus | reverse complement strand
TGCTGCCCATCCACTGAACTGGCAAAATCTTGTTTTAGTTCAATTTAATTTCTTATCCGGAGCAGCACACTTTGGGGATTTGTCAGTGGTGTAGAACATTTCTCTGAGGCGACAATGTCTAACTGCTTTTTCAACTTGGGCATGTCAAAAGAAGCATATTACGTCGGCAAGCCCTAAGCAAGCTAAGAGTCCACTTCAAAATACAGCCCAGTAGTAGTCTGTAGTACGCACCAAAGCATGTTTTGTGCCGCAAGTATGTGAGAGTGAGAGAAACCGTGATATCAAATGTTTATAATTGACCAACACTAGAAAAGTAGGCAGACCCTCTGCGGCATGCAGAGCTTTGAACTAAGCTTGCAGAAGGTAATCTCTGCAGAAGTGCTTTGGCTGTGCATTTTCACCCCGCTTGACATTTTTAAGAGGGGACCA
>NW_015165837.1:165552-165833 GCF_001447785.1 Gekko japonicus | reverse complement strand
CCATCTCTGTATCTTCCTCTTTTTAAAAAAAAAATATATATATATGGGGGGGGGGAGGGAGGCTCTTGAAATCGAGTAAGGTGAGCTGGGAGGAGGGGGGCTGCCAGGTAGTGGGTGGGAGGGTGCTGCACTTCCAAATCGGAAGGGTTATGTTGCTGGTGGAACCCAAGAAGAATGTTAACGGATCAAGAAATGACATGCTGCCTATTGTTTGTTGCTATAGGATCAAAATAACAATTATACATGCCAAATAAATTCTAAACCTGTAAGGCAGGGAAAGA
>NW_015165837.1:133039-165435 GCF_001447785.1 Gekko japonicus | reverse complement strand
CCTCCCCCCTTTGCTAGACAATGTGCATTCACTGCAGGAGACTGGGTTAAGCCTGCGTCTCCCAGACCTTCTGGCTCCTTGTGCCCAACCCCGACACAGAGGTGCCTTTGTGAGTATAATTACCCTCCCCTTGTAGTCGAAATAGTTTATTTAGATCCCCCCCCCTTTTTTTGCAGGTAGGGCTAGAATAAGCGGGAATTAGCATGCGAAAGAACCTGCCCCAGCTCTGACTTTCTGAGTTGATTATCCAAATCTTCCGACAAGCTGGGGTTCTTTTTCTCGATCAGTTTGTTCACCGAGGTGCGATCTAAGATTAAAGGCTTTGGGGTTTATTAAAAAGATTGGCTCCTCACCTTCAGTTGGTGGGCAGGGCAGAGAAGCACAAGCTTGTAATGCCTCGGCTCTCTCAAAAATGTCATGCCCGGCAGGTCTGTGCTTGGGCTGCCAGGATAAACTCAGGCAATGGATTCAAGTAGCTGTTGACCCAAGGCTTTTAAAGGTACTTGTTTGTCTTACAGTGCATTGTCCACATCAGTAAGGTGTGAGCGGTGAAAGAAAGAAATTGGGGGGACCTGCTTAATTTGGAAGCAGGTTTCACTGAGGTTGCTTCCCATTAAACATGCCTAAGTTTTCCGCTTGTTAGCAGTTCAAGAGACAGTAGTTTGACAGCCATTCTCCCACAGGCCCTCCTAATTGGCATTAGTTGGTTGCAGGTGATTACCTTGGAAGTTAAATGAGGCCTGCCTCTAAACATGCTTTCCCAAAATTTAGAGGGGGGAAACTTTAGACTGTTGAGCTGTTGGAAGAGAGCCAAAGATGGTAGCTGAATAAAGTGGATTCAAGTTCTGATCCAGCTTTATTTACACCTAAGCCAACTAACTTTGACACACATTTTTCTCTCTTGTATCTGGAAGGCAAATTGCTGGAGGATGTTTTTAAAGCACGTTGTTTCTGTCCTCCAAAAGACATTTACTTCAAAAATGAGAATATGGTTCCATGGGAGAGTTGCTAGCATGTCTCCCTGATTATTTTAAGAAACAGAAATACATTTATCATTTTATGTCTAATCTGGAGGCTCAAGGAAGAAAATACATTGTTTTCAAGCCATAGAATACGCACTAAATTAGGTAGCTGCCTGCTTGCTTGGTTCTCCTCTGCCAGATTCTTAGCAGAATGATACACTCAAGCTAAGACTCTGGGGAACGTATGCAAGAGAGTTCCAAAAATGCAGAGACAGTGCCAAGAGTTGGCTGCTTGTGGGGCCAGGATTGGTGTGGGGCACAACAAATGCGTATGGAAGGCCCAAACTCTTTTAAACTCATGATTAGCACCTTGAACTGTAACCAAAGCAGAAGTTGCCTGGCGTTTGTTGTCATAACACAGATCATGGCACAAGTCTAATAAATTCTTTTGAGGCAAAGGCCATGGTGGGTTTTTTCTTCCTGTGGAATAGGTAACATTTGAGGTGGGGGGGGGGAATCCTCGTTCATCTCCACTTTTGCCTGCAGACAGTAAAACAGATGGCTTTGGATATGTCTTGCCAAGTGAATCCAACCCACAATGGAGTCTGTCTCTCTTTGGATTGTGCCTGTCTTATAGAGGCGGCAGTTCAGAGTCCCGTTAAGGATGCTTAAGCCTTGCTTTATATTGTTGCTGACTGGTAGCCGCGGTTATATGCAGAAGGGCTCAAGCAAAACAGGTTGAACTGCAGTATGCACCAGGTGCTGGTTTAAAGATTGTTTGCTTATGACTACCCCCACTTTTCCCACCAGTGGGGGTCCAAAGCCACTGATAGCAGCATTCTCCACCTCTCCTTTTTTATCTTTTGAACAGCCACCCTGAGAAGTAGGCTGGGAGTGTGTTAATGGCCCAAGGTCACCCTGAAGAACTTCCATGGCAGAGTGATGATTCAAATCTGTGTCTCCCAGTCCAGCTCTCTAACAATAGCACCATGCTCAAGATTCATATTTGCACTGAGCCTTGGCAGAAGGAGCAGAATTTCATGTTGCCTGCCTTGTACTTATCTCTGGCATGCTGGTTGTTTGCTTCTTCCAAGGCACCCCAGTTAGAGTCTCACCCTGTATCCATATGTGGGGAAACTGAGCTGTCAGATAAACTGTGTGTGTATGGCCTGTTTTTCCCCTTCTGCCTTTAATCTTCTGTGATTTTAAAAGCAAAGTGTTGCAAAATGTGAACGCTTATCCTGAGTGTGTCAGTTTTTTCAGTGAGACTTTGGGCCATGACGCTGGGAGTTGTATCGGTGAAAGCATCCTGCTCACACAGCTTTCCTTTCCTTTCCCAGGGAGCCAAGGCCTGCTTTCTCCGTGACATCCCCTTCTCTGCCATTTATTTCCCTTGTTATGCTCACATGAAATCATCATTTGCAAGTGAAGATGGGCGGGTGAGCCCTGGATATTTGCTTCTGGCTGGAGCAATAGCTGGTAAGTAGTTTTTCTTTATTGTGAAGTTACATCCCTTGACTTCTAGGGACCACAGTGGCAAATATCTTGCAGATAGGCTGGTGCTGGAGTGCCTTAAGTTGGAACCAGTTAAGAAAGGAAATACTCCCCCCCCCATGTGCTTATGAAAACAAAATCAGCATTCTGAGTAAGCCCATGAATACTTAGTAGTACCAGATATAAAGTCAGCAGATTCATGTTCATGGACCTCACATGCCTTTCTTCTGCTAGCACTTTCTCAGAAACTGGTGGCTCCCTGAGTGCAGCACATATGATATTTGATGCAGCTGGAAGCAGAGCAGTTTGTAAAATCATGCTGAAGGTATGGATACAAGAAACCTATTCCATCATCGTTATGTCTTCAGTGGAGTCCCACATGGGAACTGTGCACACATAGGTCAGCTGCGGAGAATAGATCTGCAAGCTTCCTGCTTCTTCTAGAACTAGGAGCACTTCCCCTCCCCTCCAACAGAGCCAAGACTAAGAACTTTCCTGCCAAAATGGTCATGTGACAGAGGCAGTCTTCTCTTCCTTCCCGCAGTCTTCTCTTCCTTGCCGTGGAGCGAGGACGCAGGTCTTCCAGCTGTGAGTTTTCATTGGGTTTCTTCTGCCCTTTCTTCTTTGCAAGTGGAAGGTAGCTTTATTTTAAAAATGCCACCAGTGTGGATTGCAGATGGCTCAAAATGATGAGCACAAGGACTGTGTTCTCTGTCTGGGTGAGGGACACAACACCTCCAATTGTCCAGCATGTCACCTTCTCACACCTAAGGCCAGGCATGATAGGGATTTAAGATTGAAAGTGGCAATATGGGACAAATCCCTTACCATAGTAGACAAGCCCACAGAAAATCTTTTGAAGCAGGTCCGCGCTCCCTCATTAGTGTTAGTCCCCGCAGCTCAATCTAAACCCTTGGAACTGAGCCTGCCACTTCCAAGGACCTCTTTGGAGCCTCCCGCTAAGAAGGCAAAGAAAAAAATCGAAGCAGACCACTTCTAAGTTGCCCCAAAGGTCAAAATTGCCTTAGCAGCAATCATCTAAATCGCCAGTGGTCAAAGACTTACCTCTCTGAGTACTCAAACACCATCTGCCCTCTCCAAATCGATGTCGAGAATCTGAGTCGTCTCTGCGCTGACGTTCAGGTTCGCCTTGGTACCAGGAGACTGTTTCTCCTTGGGTCCAGATGGAAGCTGCGGCTCGGTTCTGGATCACTGCATACACTGTGATGTCGATTTCCATTGCCAGTTCCTCCTCAGCACCAATTCTCATTCTCAACACCAAAGTCCAGATCGACGATCACTTTCAGCATGTCAAGAGATCCCGATGGTATGATCCCCATTATTAAGATTGGCTGATTCCCCCACATTGGATGATAATGTGGTGAAGTTCCTGCCCTTTGGCCTCAGAGCATCATAGTGCTCTCACTAGGTATATCAAGAACCACCACCCATGCCACCATGAGTTGTTCTAGGCCCCTGGGGCTACTACCCTCCCATTTTTAGGTCCCCATGGAAGTGGGACCCGAGTCAACAAAGCTGTCCTTGGCAACCATCCTACACCACCCATCACCCGCAACCTAAGACTCAACAGGAGCTGTCACATTTTTTCCAATAAGACCCAAGCGGCACCTCCTCAGTATTTATTGGCATCAGATGTGGAAGAGGAGGCGGTGCAATCAGAAGAGAACTCAGACTGCCCCTCTGTGCCAACTCCAGATGACGCCATGGGGGACCCAGCATGAAATCTGTACGAAATAAAAAAGGAAGATTGTGAAATTCTCTTCCAGGACTCAGTGGCCAACTCTGTAGTAGCATAGATTCTCTGCCAAGCAGCATTCAGGGTCACACTCCTCACCTATGGATAGGGAAGGCAGGAAGCTAGGCAAGCAAGGGAAGAAAATGTATTCTTCGGGAACCCTAAGGATCAAAGTATCTAACTTTACAGCCATCAAATGTAGGTACCAGATGGTCCTGTGGGAGTGCAGGGCCCAGCTTATTGACAGTCTCCTGGACAACAAAAAGAGTTCTTTGTATGTAGGGGCTTCACCTAAACAAACAGCAGCTTAATGCACCCCGCCATGTGGTGGATTGTTCCAGTTGTTCCTTTGGATCAGCAATAGTCCTGAGGCATTATTCGTGGCTGCGTGCCTCTGCCCTTCCTATGGATATTACAGCGAGAGTCAAGGATCTGCCCTTTGAGGGCAGTCTGTTTAGTGACCAGACTGACTCCGTTCTAGATATGATTAGGAAGAACAACAGCCAAGTCTCTGGGGATCACTCCCCACTCTTCAGGGGTTTCCAGGTCAAGGCATTTACAACAGTCCTATCAATGAAAGCCTTAAAGGTATGAGCCTGCACACTACCAGGGCCAATAATTTTTCAGGTCCAGCCAACCTCATCATCAGGTTAAACACCCACTAACCAGCCAAAAGGGCAAGGAGGGTGCACAGTCCCCATGAGGAAGACCTTCAGCATGAGTAGGCTCTCGTTCTTGGTTTGGAAATAGGTTTTCTCTTTGTTTTGATAGATGGGAGTTCATTATAAAATATGAGGGTTCTTTCTGAAATAAAAGTTGGTTGTTTCTTGGAATTTAAATCCAAGCCTGGCTATGTTGCTCTGCCAAGAGGCTTGGTGATTCCTTCCCAGGTACTGCTCAAGGAGATTTCTGACCTACAGTCTAAGGGTGCAATTAGAGAGGTCCCCCCCCCCCCCTCAAAGGCCATAGAAGGCTTTTACTCCAGATATTTCTTGATTGACAAGGTAATGGCTGGGAAAAGACTAATTCTTGACTGAAGACACCTTAATAGGCTTCTTAAAGTTAAGAAATTTAGAATACTATCCCTAACTGATGTCCTCCCTCAATGCTAACATGTGGTTCACAGTCCTTGACCTCAAGGACGCATATTTTCATATAGCCATTAGGGGTGTGCAAAAAACCCTGTAATTTTTTGGGTTCGAGTATATTAAACCCGAAAAATGTCAGTATTTCCCAATATTCCCAAATCCTAATACTGGTATGATATTCGGATTTGGGAAATATTTGGAATTTCCAAAAAAAATGTTGGGTCCAATGGACCTGAGAAGAGAAGAAATGAGAGGATCAGCTGGGGTGGCAGGAGCTGAGAGCTCTGTGCCACCCCAACCAATCCTGAGCTGGCTCCTCTTTGCAGCTCGGTTTAAACTGAGCTGCAAAGAGAAACCAGCTCCAGCTGAGGGTTCACCCCTCAGGCTCTGCTGGGCAGCCCAGTTTAAACCAGACTATCCAACAGAGCCTTCCAAGGAGCTTTTCCTGCAGAGAAAGTTCTCCCCACAGGCTCTGCTGGGCTGCCCAACGGAGCCACCCCCATCCTCCATTGTTTCCAATGGAGGGGGGAAGGCATTTAAAAGGATTGCAGTCCCTTTAAATGCCTCTTGCAAGCTGTGAATGAACTCGAAGCAGTGAGTTCACCTGGAAGGTGTTTAAAGGATTGGTAATCCCTTTAAAGACCCTTTACCTTCAGTTATCTGATGGTTCAAAAAAATCCCAAATATTTTCAGGATTTTTTTGGTCCACCATTTTTGGATAGCCGAATAAATTATGGGCTGTATATCCAACTGAAAAAATACCCAGAAAATACTGATAAGATATTTTTTGGATTTTTTTTCTGCACATCCCTGGTAGCGACACACGAGGATTGTAAGAAACATCAAATATTTGAATATCATTTCAATACAGAGTGTTAAGAATCCTTCCATGCCTCCATAGCCAGAGGAAGGTCAATCCCCCAATGACCACACCCCACCCCATCAATTACAGACACACACACACCGAAAATGGTCCAGGTCATTTTTGTTATCTGGGATGTCTTCAAATCAGCATATGTTTAAAGTAGTGTACATAAAACACCTGCATACAAATCTGTCTGGAAGGAGAGGCTCAGTTATTATGACTGATAATAGAAATGTAATGGCTTTGGAAAATGCAGGCCTCTTTTGCATGGAATGAAAAGGCACGGAGTAAATGCTGCTTTTCTGTCCTGCTGTGATGCCGTTAAAAAGACTGTGTGTTGAGTTGCAGTTCAGAAACCCTCTCCTTGTTCAGTTCTCACTCACCTGCCGCTCCAGCACCAGCCAGTTGTGGCCTTCTTGCCTTTTGTTTTCTGAACGGGTTCTCTCTAGGCGGGACGTGCTCTTCTTTGAAACAGTCATCAGTTTTTCGGGCTGTGTTGTACACAGGGAATACTCTGGATAGCAGTTCTTGGTAGACTCTCTTGCATTTTACCACAGCATTTTTCTGTTTTTGAACCCTAAGCTCATACAGTCTAAAAAGGTGGGATCTGCCCAGTTCAGGTGTGCCTTTTTTGACTGAAACCTGGAGTTTCTGCTGCTGCTAGCACAAGTTCTTCAAGATGTCATTCTATTCCCAGCTCATCCATTGGTTCTCTGACCGGGGGGGGGGGGGGCGCATAATTGCAAGACTAATTTCTTTCTGTCTTTTCCTGTTTTCTCCCAAGACTTGGAAGATAATATAATATTGCATGTGTTGGGGTTAGAAGGAGGCAGTCCCCAGAATCCAGAGATTCTATCATCAGTGCCCGAGAAACAGCCCTGGTCTTTGAGGTCATGCCTGGTACAACCTTGTAGACTCTGGTGGCAAGAGCTGGGTTGAAAATGAGCAAGAACCAGCCCTGCCAAGAGGTGTCCTCACAGATTGAACACTAAAACAGTGGTATGGCGCCTTCAGCTGCCACCTGTTGTGCAGCAGCATTCCCACGGAGAGAGGCCCTGCTTGAGAGCCAGTTTGGTGTAGTGGTTAAGTGTGCGGACTCTAATATGGGAGAACCGGGTTTGATTCCCCACTCCTCCACTTTCACCTGCTGATGTGACCTTGGGTCAGTCACAAGCTCTGGCACAGCTGTCCTTGAAAAAGAGCAGTTTGTGTCAGAGTTCTCTCAGCCCCACCCACCTCACAGGGCGTCTGTTGTGGGGAGGGGAAGGGAAAGGAGTTTGTAAGCCACTCTGAGACTCCAAGTGAAGGACGGGGTATAAATCCAATCTCTTCTTCTTCTAGGACCGAGGCTCTGGTGCTCAGTTTTTAGTCTATGCAGACCAAATAGCACTTCAGATACAAGTGCACACCTGCCTGGCAGCTGAGACCTTCAGTCAAAATACAGCAGTCGCTTGATATATACTGTGCTGCAGTATTCACAAGGACCATTCATAAACGGCATATTTCCCCTAGTGATAATGCCTTAGATTTGGGGCAGGGGCTGCTTCCTTTTTTCTCTCTGCCTGAAAGTAAGCCGTGAAATGCTACTGCTCTCAGCCTGTCTCTGCCAATTCCCAATTGTCTTCTGCTCACAGTTTTAGGATCTGGGTTGTAGAGTCCTCTGTCCCATCACAGTCTCTGGAATCAGTGGAGGGGCACCCCTCTCCCCAGTGTTCTGGCCCACGATGGACGGGCTCTTCTTGTATGATATATAAAGCCCTGTATCTTATTGATGCTAATGAGTAGGAATAGGCATAAATTTGACAAAGTATGCCAGTATTTGAACAAACAAAATAACTCTGTACAACTTTAAAAACTATATAGGCTTTAAAGAGTGTGGATTTAAAGCTGGGCTCATGGTGAACTCACCATAATGGAACGAAACAGTTTCTGAGTTCTGCGTCCTGCTTCGGCATGAAACCTAAGCTGGTGTGTTGAGCCAAGTCATTTCTTAGATTTTCTCATTTTTCTTTCTCTGCCCATTGTTAAGTGATTGCAGACTGTGATAACTGTGTCTCTTTGAAGTTCAACCACAGAAGCAGCCTCTCGTTATCAGTAGTGGCCGATATATGTTAAAAAATGCACACAGACATGGATTTTATCCAGTATTTTCACTAGGTTTCCATTTTAGGTTATCTCCCTTTAGTAGATTACTCCTATGGGCAGTGATCACTCATCATTCAGTATAGAACTATGAAGTGTACAAAAGACCTTTCCAAATACTTACAGAAAAGTAAGGAAAATCTAATTAGGTTAACAGGGAGTAAAATTATATAGGGAAGGAACCAAAGCAAAGTTTTTTGCTGTACCCTTTTATAATAATAATCATATTAATATTTGTTCAAATTCTAGCCATAGTAGGAAAAAGTGCTTCAAATTTTGGTTCAGATTGTTGTTATTTATATATTTTACCCAGTGCATTGTATATCATGTCACTTGATTATAATGAGGTGGGCACATTTAACTCAGTTGAAGTTGTCTGGATCGTTAGAGTTTGGAACAGATTAGGATTATGATTTTAAAATTATTACAGATTTGTTGTTCTCAGAAGATGCAGAAATCATTTGGAAACTGCATCACACTCACCAGTTAACCGCCGCCCCGCCCCTGTCTCAAAGCATGCAGGGCTCTTGGCTGGCTTGCGGCCAAACCACGCTCATCCGGACAGCCCTATTTCTGTCAGCTAGTACCACCATGTGATGACCATCTATGTGGAGATATCTTTGTAGATCTTGTGTTCTCAGATTTTAACTCCTTTCAAGAGCCAAAGTCCAGCTTCCCGAAATTCTAAGCTGAGATGAAATGGATCTTGCATGCTACTTCAAGGGAAAGTGTGACCATGTAAAGCCTTCCTCTGCCAATTCTTCAAATGTGAAAGTTCACGCAGTGTGTTTTCCTTTGTTTTTTTCTGGGGTTTGGAGAAGGAGGGAGCGGTTCCTATTTTAGTGATAAACACTCACTTCTACATCTCTTTCAAAGCAGTCTACTAAAAAAAGTGAGATGGTGTTCTGTAGCCAGACCACATTGGTTTGGACAAGAACTGTTACAGAATTATTAAGCTTTAGAGAGGGAAAAAGCAAAGGAGATTTATGCATCTCCATCTGACCAAGTTGGTTTGGAACTGATGCAGAATGGAAAAGTAATAAAATGAGAAGAGACACTGTCTTCTGAATACAGCCTTGCTTTATTTTTGTCTGCCCTCCCCCCTTTTAATAAAAACATGTATTTTATTAGATTTGGGGTTTTTTGAAAACTAGTAGTTGGAATCCTGAAAGGAGCTGCTGCTCTGAATTCAGGGGTCCGGCCTCAGAGGCAGTGGGGACTTGTGGGCCTGTCGTCTGCTGAGGGTTCGATATCCCATTGTTTATCAGCCGCCATAAATCTTCCAGCTAGACTTTTTGCGGAGGATATTAAGGTCCTGAAGAAACACATGCATGTTGTTATACCTGCCTGCCTGAGGTTAGCAAGATATTTCACAGGGAAAGCTGAGATTCCAGAGCAGAAGGGCAAATGCCAGAACCCACCAAAGAATTGACTTTTACCTCCAGAGAGTGACCTCAGGAAACTGTGACATTTATTGAACACTGCTGTCTACCCACCAAGCTTCAGAGCTCATAAGGCCGAGCTTTCCATCTCACCAAAGCCTTGTCAAAATCGAGTACACCTGTGATTACAAGATCCACTTTGTCCTTCCCTCGCCTTCAGGCTTTGAAGTAAATATTCTTAGTTCTGAGCTGATGATACATATTCACGTAGACCATAGAAACCTAGTAGCTAAGTGCGGTTCTCCTGCAAGTATACTGCTTTAAAATGCAGGTGGAAAATCACACATTGGAATATTCCCCCTTGTGTTTTAATTTTAAAAAAAAATCCAAACCTCTCTACTGCCCGTATATAGAAAACTGCCATTTCAGAAAGAAGGTTTTGAGACAGTGAGGAAGGTTTTGAGACAGAGTGAAGAACGGCAAGCTGGAATGTTGACCCATCATCACCTTCCAAAATGGTGTTGCTCTAGGAAGGGTGTGGTGGTGGAAAGTCACGGCTGATATATGGTGACCCGGTAGTGTTTTCAAGGCAAGAGATGTTCAGAGGTGTTTTGCCAGTGCTTGCCTCTGCATCGCAACCCTGGTATTCTTTGGAGGTCTCCCATCCATTTACGAGCCAGGGCCGACCCATCTTTACTTCCAAGATCTGACGAGATTCCGGTGGCCTGGGCTATTTACATCAGGGGAGATGTACTGAAGCCCCCCCCCCCCTGGAATATGTACATTGGTGCTCGCGTTTTCTAATACAGGTGTTCCCCAGGACTACCTACATTGTTGGGGGCCTTCCCCAAACTGCAGTATCTTCAGAAACATCATAGACCTTCTTACTTGGGCGAGCTTGTAATGGCTGTTGTTAAATTCTTGGGGGATGGGGTGTTTTTCCCCCCATTAGCCATGTTTTAATCTGATTGTAGTGGTGGGGAGGGGCTGAAGTGGCAAACTTTGTTTTACATAAATCCGCTGTTAATTGTAAGCCTCTGGGGCAAATCATTCAAAATGCCATCCCTTTAGCAATATTCCCATTTGTTCACAACCTCTCCTCTCTCCTCCCTTCAGGCATGCCTGCAGCGTCCTTAGTGACCCCTGCTGATGTCATCAAGACAAGGTTACAGGTGGCAGCCCGTGCAGGACAGACAACCTACAGTGGAGTCATAGATTGCTTTGGCAAGATCCTACAAGAGGAAGGCCCACGGGCTTTTTGGAAAGGGGCAGGAGGTAACCCTGGAGTGCCTTTCCATTTGCCTTGATTAGGGAGGTTTGTGTGTAGGCTTTCTGTGTTAATGTTGCTTGTGGTGTTCCCTTTTTCCCTTTCAAGCTCGTGTATTTCGCTCCTCTCCTCAATTTGGAGTGACCTTGTTGACCTACGAGCTGCTGCAGAGGTGGTTTTATATCGACTTTGGAGGAGTGTAAGTATGTTAAGACTGACCATTCTGACTCTGATTTGGTTGCTGATGTTACTGAAGCTCAAGAAAGAGATTTGGCATTTTCACACGAGGCCTTAAGCCTAGCGAGCCAGAGCTTAGAAGGGGAATCATTAAATTGCTAAGGGAAGAGAGATGCAAAATAGTACCCTGGTGAAATAATTGATGCAGCTGATGCTGTAAACTTACTTGTGGAATTGACAAGGCCGTTACTATTAGTTTGACAGATACATGACTATTTATTTATTTCACAGCTGTCTCATGACTTCTAAGATTTATGTATCGATCTGCCCACAGTACACGTGCTTAAAACAAACGTATCTCGTGCAGAACCTCAGTCTAGATGAGGAGCAAAGCAATTTATTGTGGCCTCCCTCATGGGCTTTCTCATTGGCCTCTGCTATGGAGGCCCGCCCACTAGGCATCCCTAGGCAATTACCTCAGGTGCCAGAGGGTGGTGAGCAGTACCCCCCATCCCCATTATCTCTACTGGGGACCTGCTTGCCTGGCTTGCCTTCCCTACCCCCTGAAGGAGGGAGGACGGGAGAGTGGGCAGTTGCCAGCTCCACCACCACCACCAGGTTCTCCACTTCCCCGGTTGCACCATGGAGGTGCCTCCTTTCCTGCCTGAGCGTGAGCACTCCTGCTGGGTGAGGAGCCAGGCCTGTCTCCCTGCTTTGCCCAGTGAAGGAGGAAGAGCAGGCAGTCACCAGCTCTGTTCTCCACCCACAAGGCTCTCCACTCGCTCAGCTCACAGCGTGGTGCTGCTTCTTTTGCCCACGTTCATGCACACACAACTTGGGCACAGTGGCTCAGAGCATAGAGGCTGAATGTACACGCACCCAGATAGCAGATAGCCTAGAGTGATTAAGATCCTTGGGCCGGCCCTGCCACCTGCAGTAGATTATCTGAATTCCCCCAGTGTTTCAAGGATAAAAACAGTGTAGTCACAACTATGTATGATTATTATTATTACTTTTTAACAACTTTTCTATTTTAAACATTTCAGAAGACCAGCAGGATCTGAACCTGTCCTGAAATCAAGGATTACGCTACCTGCCCCTAACCCTGACCACGTAGGGGGCTACAAACTGGCCGTTGCCACGTTTGCAGGGATTGAAAACAAATTTGGACTTTACTTACCTCGGTTTAAGTCCTCACCATCTACCTCACGGGCAGCATCTGTAGTTTGATCCTAAAATGGTTTTTACCAAAAGCTGGGGAAAGAGCCATTTGTCTGATCGATCTTAATATTTCGTACCATTTGCTTTTTCGTATCAACCAAGATCATCTGAGTTGCAGTTCTTCCCTCCTCCCCTCTATGTGTAAATACAGGCCTTTGTGCTTTCTCTGTCAGATCACTGTGAAATTCTTGCTGAAGTAGTCTTTCTCTCCCCCCCCCCCCCCCCCTTTTTTCCTTTTTTGGTTTGGGCCCGTGAATGTAATTTTTTTACTTGCACATACCTTGGATCATGAATGTACTTGACGCTAGTGCGGGACAGGCATTCATATGTAATGGTTTTTCCCTTAGGAAGGTTGGTGGTGGGCACGCTGGGTGAGTTGTGAGACATGACCACTCAACTGAGATGAGAGCGCTGTTCTGCCATTGTGTCTGCATACTGAGTATTACACAGTATTGTTTAAATATATTTTCAACAGAGATCATGGTGCTAGATGCAGAATGATATAGACTGTGTGTTTGAATTGGTTACACGTTCAGTCTGTTGTCTGTACTGTAGGCTTCATGAGTACAAGACGTTTGTGACACTGCCATTGTTGCAACATTCGACACATGTATACACGCACAAGTTCAATTCCTGGATTGTATTATGCGGCTTTTACGGGGAACATGTTCTTGTAACGGGAACCAGATCGAAAAATGTTTAGCAATTACATTCTCTTTCTGGGATGGGGAGAGGCAGAAGTATTGTTTTTCCATAGGCTGTGCACTTTATGGAATAACTTTGGAGTATCCCATTACACATTTGGAAACCAAGGCCACGATCCATCGAACAACATAGCTGTACATTTCTCCATTCTTTTCCAGTACCGTGTGCTCCAGGACTCTTGCTTAAGTGAGCAGAGAGAATGTATCCAAGGGGCCTAACCTGGACCTGCTGATATTTGGATTTTTCTTTTGTGTTACGCATTTAGAGTAATTGCTGCTTGTTAAAATAAATGCAATAGAGAAATCCATGCACTGTATCAATATTACCTGCCTTAACTGCAAGCTTGTAATTGTGTGAAAATTCTTATTAACTTTGTTGAATTAAAAAGATTTTTTAAAATAATCAGAATAAAATATTTTGCTTATTTTTGTGACATGCAGGGTTTAGCAGGATATGAGTTAATGGAGATACAGAGAAACTGATCTAAATTGAACCTCACACACAGGCTGTGTAGCAGCTTTGATGGCAGGGGCCATTTAGATCAGGAAAATGGTGCCCAAGAAAGAGTTAAACACCCATTTCACCCAACAGTTTCCCTGACGTGGCTTGCACACCACCTTTCCTGGCTAATTTGGACACTAATTTCCCACCATCTTGTCTAGTTTTGGGGTAAAGCAAACGAGATTCGATTTGCAAAACTAAGGGTTTTTTTAACTGTTGTCCCCTATCCCTTGAAACTGTGAACATGACCAGAGATATTCAATATAGCAAGAGAACATCAAATCAACCTCCCTTACTCTTATTATGAACGTGTCCACGATCTCCTTTCCTCGATCTCTCTCTGTTTAGAGCCTAAAGTGATACTACTGAACAGTTGAGTATTTTTATTTACCCAGGTCCTTTTTTATGGTACCAATATTGCATGTCTTCCAAGGTTAATATTTCTGTGTTTTGCAAAGCTGATAGCAGAAGTGAAACAGGATGATTCAGAGCCTCAGGGCCGTCGCTGATCGTGTGTGCCCTCCAGCTTCCCCTTCTAGCTAGATCAATAACGAGCAGAAGCCACTGTAACAGATTCCTGGAAAACAGTTCCATGACGCCTCTGGCCTGTGCTGAGACATCCTATGAAACTTGAATCCCATAGTTGAAAGATGGATGTAGGTTTTGATATGGCCTCAACTAATGCCACAGACAGAACCAGCTGTCATGATGACCTCATCTTCTTATATGTGAACACGTGACATATCGTGTCAGACTGTTGGTCCTTCTCACGCAGTCTTCTACCTTCACTGGTGGAAGCTCAGCCAGAGAAAAGTCTTTCCTGCTACCTGAGATCCTTTAAACCAGGAAGGACAATGACTGAAGTTGGAATATTCTGCACAAGAAGCTTGGACTCTACCACTAAGCCATGCATGACACAGAAGAATATCAGTTGCTTGCAATATAGGTGCAGGGTCTAAAATGATCCATTTGTCCCACTAGCAGAATAGAGTGTCATTGTACTTTGTAGTAGTACTGCTGGGCAGTGTTGTATCCTACAGCTGCAAGCTGGGTTGTCCTCTGTTCAGATCTTACCTCTGCCACAAGTTCGCTAGGTGACCCATGGCAAGTCATTGTTCTCCTAAGTCCCGTATTGCAGAAGGGGGTAGGGGTGGAGACTAATACTGGCCTAGATTACAAGGCTGTGCGTTAACACAGGGGAAGGGTTCCAAAGTTTGGAAACACACAGCCTGAGTACAAAATGTTTATCGCTTAAAAACCCCATGTGCTGCTGGATCAATGCTATTGACGTGTGCAAACACATTTTAACTGCAGAAACATTTGGGCAGACTTGCAGCCTTTCTGGCATTGAAGAACCCTTGGCTATGTGTACCTCCTGGGATGTGTTCAATGAGCACAGCCCCAATAAGTTACTGTGCATTCAGTTCTTCAATTCTGATTAAGGCCAGCGTTGGGAAAAACAAACCACGTAAAAGCACTTCTTCAGAATCGTAAGCATCATTTTGTTGGTTGAAACATTTAACTGTGGTGCTTATGCTGAGAACAGATTGTAAATCTAATGATTATACATAATAAATTATGGAATGGTTTAGAAATAAGTAAACCTCAAGACACTTTCATTATGGAACTCTCTGGGGAGGTTAAACACAGCAAATAACCCAGAAACAGCACTTGAACAAATTGTGTTTTTAACCGCTCACAATGTGTGCTTGATAAAGTATTCCTGTACTGCCGTGAAAGCCAGCATTGCAGCTTCGTAAGGAATACACGGAGGCCACTGGAAGAACTGGGTGTTTAGTAATGGACAAGGATGTGGTTATCGGGGCCTAGCAAAATGCACTTTTCCTCCCCTCTGATGATCTATGTGGCATTACAGTCCAATTGCCCACATTCAGCACATCACAGAGTTAACACTGGCACAAAAACGGGCTGCTGTTCGTGCATTACAGAGAACACAGTTTGGGTGTGGGAGGCCTCATGCTACATCCTGTGTAACAGTCATGTGTAAGTTGTGGGTTCTCCTCAATTCTTGTGCATGGGAGACCTGGTTCAGTCCACCCCCCACCCCCCCACCCGTGTTATGCCTTGTTGACCTAGAGTTATCCTGAAGGGTGCTAGATCGTGTTGGGTCAGGAAGATGGGGTGTGAGGGGGGAGGCTGAAGAGCTCTCTCCATGAGCACCACCTTCATGTGTCAGTATTGCACACAGGACGCAGTGCAGGCACATCGGACCCAACCTGCATTCCCTGTAAAGTGAGAAGAGCGAAGCCTTGCAACATTTTAAATATCTTTGTCCTTGTGGAGAGCCCTGCAAAGTCTTGGGGGTCTTCAGAGACAGCTTAAGCAGGCTAAGCCATGTCTGCTTTAGTGTGTCACCTCCGCAATTCCAGCCCTCATGAAGCGTTAAGTGCCACCTGCCCTTCCACCAACTGAGGCTGTTGGAACAGATTCAAGTAGATGCTCTGTGGACCATCCTAATGGTTGCCGCCACAAAAACAAGGGCATCCGGCTAGCTGCAATCAGGTTTGCGGACACTCCTGACTACCAAGTTACATAAGTATGGTAGATTTAAAAAATAAATAAATCAGCCCACAATGGCAAATACCCATACGGCAAGGTAGGCTGGTTCTCCCCCTCCCCCCAAAAAAAGTGGGCTACAGGCTTTTGCTGTCCACTGCTGCTGTTCTAGCCCCTGCCCTATTGGAGCCGCAGTCTGTATGTGCATTCCTACCTTGCAGTGATTCTCCCCCATCTTTGGGGGGGGGGGGGTGTGCTGGGGGTTTGTCTCTGATCGCCTCAAAAGCAGAATGGGGCTCAGAGCTCGGCCTAATAATCTGGTTCAAGCAGTTCAGGCAATAGTTCATCTAGGACTATCGAGAGAGAGAGAGCTGTTGCCCAAAGGAGGAGGCTGTTCTCTTCAGTGTTTTCTATGAAATGTCTTGTGGAAGTCGCCAGTGCAATATGCACATTTATATGTAAATGAAGTTTCAATGCAGATACACATTTGGAATTTTTATTGAACTGTTGTGTGGCAGGAAGAAATGGGGTATGCAAGTAAATATGGGTACCATTGTGGAATAATGTGTTTGCTTTGCGCCTGTACAAAGGGCTGGGGGGGGGGAGTGAAGGGCCCTGAACTGTAGCTATGCCTCTGTCACGGGACAGCAGCAGCTGTCCTTTGTTTTCACCCTGTGGGTATGGTAGCACACCTGGAGTGACACAGAACGCCCACTGTCAAGGTCAAGGTTTAGGTTTTGTGTTTCAAAATGCTTCTAAAGTAAATAAAACCGGCCTTTGGCACTTTGAAGAGACTGCACTCTGAGCACATTTTAACACAAACATATGATGAGCATGGAGACTGTAGTATCCTACCTGGCCAAAACGTGGAGTAACTATAATGTGGAACCCTTAACCCAGATGGCTACAGAAGGGCCACAATGGAGTTTATTGGCATGGCTGGTGTCAGGCTTGAGAACGGCTCTCCTTGTTATAGACTAACAGTAACAATCTGAATGAGTGTCAGAGACCCAGCTGTATGTGAAATATGGTTCAAGTACCGAGAAATAATAGGCATTTTAAAAAAAACAACTTCTATTTAATTCAGCCAGCCTCTTACAGATTTCGTTTTAGTACAAAGTGACATCCTGTAATTGTTATTTGGAACTCGACATAACCTCGACAGGCATGCGGAGACAATGCCGCTTGCTCGTTATGCACATGCTCGAGGATCATTTATTTTAATGCTTTCAAATAAATACATTCCATGCAGCACACCGCAATAAATAAGGAGCAGCAACGTCCATATAGTACATCCATTCATAATGTAAGTCACCATGTGAAACACCACATCTAACGTCTTTTGCCCAGTCCCACATCGTGAAGCACACCACATCTGTACCCAATCAGATCGGGCTTCATATGGATTTAATATGACTCTGCCAGAAGTGCTGAGGAGCCCAAGTTTGTCCGGGGGTTTCTAGCTAGTCACTGCAGCTACTACTAGGAGTCAAAGGGCAAGCACTAAACCCACGGCAGCCTGGTTTGTCTTCTTGTTCCCAACTTCTACACACACACACACATACAAAACAAAAACCCATGAAGCATGAAAAGGCTCTGGATATTTTCAGCCTGCTTTAAGCACAGTGTGATTTATATGGCGGAATCAGTACTCTAACTCTGGCACGAACACTGGCATTGAAAGCCACAACAATACCGATTTGACACGGAACAATGGCGTACTCAACCCAGGGCAGATGCCAGTCTGGGATGAATGGGGGAGAGGTTACATCTTCAGTCTCTTCTAGGCAGCTATTTCCACAGCTCCTTCTTCTTCGCTGTCAGCTCTGTTGGCCCGGATTTCCACCAGCGTCCGAGCAAACCGGGACCACTCATCGTTGTGCGGTATGGCAAGCTGCAAGAAGAAATGGACGACAGTGTGAATAAATAGCGGTCAAGGGGTGCTCTTAAGTGTCGTGGTAGCTGAGTGACCGCAGCCCAGTATAAAGGAGCCAGGTTGCCAGTGCAAAGCTCAGTGCTTTTGCCTCATCAGCATCACGTTTAAATCCGACCTCGGACACAGGCTGCAGGAACACAAAGCATCTCTTCACTTCCTCCAACAGTGATACTACCTGTGCCTCTGCTGGCCACTGG
The DNA here is from genome assembly GCF_001447785.1 of Gekko japonicus. Lineage (NCBI taxonomy): Eukaryota > Metazoa > Chordata > Lepidosauria > Squamata > Gekkonidae > Gekko > Gekko japonicus. The sequence continues at coordinate 147,225 of NW_015165837.1, read as the reverse complement.
TTCCCAACGGGGCACCCACTGGGTGTTTCAGGAAAGTGAGCTTTGGTCTGGAGGGCTTGTGATTGGCAGGTGGTTCCCAGTTTCAAACAGTCACAGCCAGTGTTCCCTCTAAGCTGAGTTAGTGTGAGCCAGCTCACAGTTTTTTAGCCTCCAGCTCACAGATTTCTGTCTTAGCTCAGGAAGGATGGCTCCAGAGCAAACTCATTTATGCAGCAGCCGAATTGCTTGCTCACAACTTTAATGCCAGTAGCTCACAAAGCAGAATTTTTGCTCACAAGACTCCACAGCTTAGAGGGAACATTGGTCACAGCTGCATGGAGCGGGGGATGGGTAAACCGTGAGCTGCAGCCCTCATGCCGGGCCGTCAGGAGGCAAGCAAGCTGGCCACGGAGAAGAGAGGACAATCGCCACAGCAGCCACCCGGGCAGAGAGCAACCTGACTGCGGTGGGACAGTGGCTGCTTTCCTCCACAACCATTTCGCTTTCCTCCAGGAGTCTTGGCGGTTTCATTCTCACATGCGAGCTGCTATTCCTCGTGTTGAAGAGAGGGAAGTCTCTCAGCAGTGGTGGGGAGGGACCTGCCCAAAAGTCATCTGGTAATTTAACAGGTTCTAGTTCTTTATTGCTCCCTGACCCGGACAGCCCAGGCTAGCCCGCCCTCAGAAGCTAAGCAGAGTCGGCCCCGGCTAGTACTCGGATGGGCGATGGCAGACCACCCCTGAACGTCTCTTCCCTTGAAAATCCCACAGGGTCGCCATAAGTCAGCTGTGACTTGATGACACTTTCCACCACCAGTTCTATATTTAATATTAATTCCTGTATCTTATATATGCATTCAATGAAGGGGTGCACAGGATGGATGGTAACTGCAGATGTGGTCCTTTTCAAGATCTTTGCAAGTCACAGAGTGAGTCCTGTCCCCCTACATTGTGCTTCTAAAAACTTTATTCAACTTTTACCCAACTGATGTCAGTTTTTGCTAGATTTTTTTTTTATTCTGCTTCATTTATGTGAAATAAATTGCAGGTACCAAAAAGAGTATAATAAAAATGCTAAACATCTCTGGAACAGAGCAAATAGATGTTATACAACTGATGAGAACTTTCCTCCCATAGTTCAAAATTGAAAATTCTTGTAACCCCCTCCCACACACACACACACCCCTTTCCCCCCATCAAAATAAGGCAAAAGTATTCTCAAAAGAGATCCCCCCCCCCCCGCCATGTCGAAATGTGTTCTAACGATATCATGGGGCAATCCCCACCATCCAGTCTGGCTGAATCCAATGTTGCAATTTTTGAAAGATAATGCAAAATAAGATTGTTTCAATCACCTAAAACCCTGAACGGCTTCCTCTGCGTACATTTTCACAGAGTCAGACACTAGGAACCGGCAACATGAATGCAAATTAACCATGTACATTTTTACAGCTCTGTAATCTCTCTCTGGATGTTCATAGGAGAAAGGAACTGTTTAAAGACATTGTGTGGTGATACAAAGGATGCAGAAAAAGCAATTGTTTCAAGACATGAAGCAGCATAACTGGGTTGCATCCATTGCTGCTAATGCGCCATAGAAATATTTGGCTTCTTTAGACATCTTTCTTGAGACAAAACTACATAAGCCTTCAAGAAATTAATCATTACAACATGTTCATTAAATATCTACCTGCTCTTTCCAAATTAAGACAGCAATGTCTTTCTCACACGATCAGCGGCCTGTATGAACTCCGCAAGTGGCACAATGCAGACTCTGACTGACTAATGAAGCATTGTGAAATCTTGGGTGAGAAGGGCTCTGCAAAACCAATTTGGGGCTATTGTCCATTAAGAATGCCTCATCAGATATTCTGTATTTCTTTGGGTAACATGACACATTGGCTTGGGTCCTCACTTGTATTGCCACAGGCACAACCTCTTGCACCCACGGAATGAGATTTCCTGCCTCCCCCATCCCACGGCAGGCTGAAATGCCTCTAGAGATCCCACACCTTTGGGAGCAGGAACCCCAAGGAACAGGATTTTGGTGGGAAATCCCATATTCTATTTCATAGTGCAAAACAGTAATGTTTACAAAAGAAAATGTAGACAGATAAGAAATTGCTGCAAGGTTCACAAATTACAGTAAATAGACAATAATAAACTTGGTAACAGTGATGCTTCGTGATGTTTAATTCTTTGATGTTTCAAAACACAGGACGTCACCCACAGAAGATGACATCAACAAGAACAAAAAGTACGAACATCTCGAGTGGTTGTTCGTTTCGATGGAACTCTTTATCAACCCAAATTCCTAACAAAAATAATAAATGAAACGTTATACACTTGAAAAAAAAAAATAACGACTACATCCTATCCTAATAAAAAATAATACATACGAATCTCTGGTTGTCTTATTATATTCAGTAATGATATCAATCTCCAATACAGCTTCAACAGCACACAGGCTAACAGGTCTTAATCCTGTAATACACAAAGCATTTCTTAAAGTTAGATCCATCAGGTTGCCTAATAACAACTACCATTAACATACATATATACCAAAGCTTACCAATACAGCTTCAACAGCACACAGGCTAACCAGTCTTACATTCGGACAACAAGTCTTAATGGTAACTAACCCAACTTTCCTTAAATAGATACAGCAGTAAACCACGTGTTACAACTTCATCGGAAGCCAACTTATCAGTGCATGTGGTTTTAACACATTCTATACATCTTTAACACAAGAACAAAGGCAATTGAATGACTTTAACAAATCAAAGCACTATTGACAGTACATCAAATCAAATGTTGATGTTACAAAATTAATTACAAAAAGCATGACAGGTCCAAGGTTGCATTGAGACCTACTGATTGTACTGTATTTAACTTGAACGTCCAGAACGCTTCCCTTTGTAATAGTAGTTTATGGATATCTATAATGTTATAAGGTTTAGAACGTACCACTTCTAGAGCCACACATTTAAACTCATTATATCCATGGCCTGCCTCCATAAAATGTTGTACCAGGGGTGCAGTTTGACATTGATGTTTTAATTTGGACCTGTGTTCAAGAACTCGTGTACGAAGAGCTCGTGAGGTTTGTCCTATGTATCTATAATTACAGCCACAGGTAATCATGTAAGAGTGTCATTTATTATTTTTGTTAGGAATTTGGATTGATAAAGAGTTCCATCGAAACGAACAACCACTCGAGATGTTCGTACTTCTTGTTGATGTCATCTTCTGTGGGTGACGTCCTGTGTTTTGAAACATCAAAGAATTAAACATCACGAAGCATCACTGTTACCAAGTTTACTATTGTCTATTTACTGTAATTTGTGAACCTTGCAGCAATTTCTTATCTGTCTATATTTGTTGTATGAATTGCTGGTCCCCTTATTGTTTACTACAAAAGAAAATGTGACTCTAAGGCAGGGGTGGCCAAGCTTGCTTAACATAAGAGCCACATAGAATAAACGGCAGATGTTCGAGAGCCGCAAGACACGAACAACTATTACACATTTTTACTAGGAAATATGCAAATTTGCTTTTTATTAACATGAAATGAGACTGCCAAAAAGAATAACAAAAGCAGAAAAAGCAGATATTGATAATGATATTTATTTGCTAATGATATTTAGTTTCCCCAGCCGCCCTGCCGGGAGCCACACAATATGTGTGAAAGAGCTGCATGCGGCTCCTGAGCCACAGTTTGGCCACCCCTGCGCTAGGAGATTCTGACTTCTTCTGGGAACATTTGGGAAGCAGAAGCCAGTGTTCAGGTATCTCCAGCAGAAGGCATGAGTAAGAGGCATATGTTTACCTCTCTGCACTTGAGTCCCCTGCATGCTGACATCAAACTCCTGATGTAACCATGGCATTTGGTAGCGGTAGAAAAATGTGCTGAGTGTAAACTGATGGCTTTTGCATGTGATAGAGTGCGTTCCTGTCCCTGTTCTGTGGTGTCAAGCCTAGCTGTTCTCATCTGAAGAAACTGGACTAGAATACTACGAGTGGAAAACAATATTGTCCTTTGCAGAACCTCTGGCTATTTTTCTATCACTGTTGACAAGAGTCAGGAAAGGCCTCGCCATGCCCCACAGTGATACCATTCCTTCAGGAGATAAGATTCCAGAGGGGGTGCCATTTTCTTACCTTCACTTTCCATCTCTCTCTCTCTGTGTGTAATTTGGCAAAAAAGAACCCAGAGAGATGGCATTTTGATTTTCCACTTCAGATACCCAAATATCTAATGCCAGCAATGCTTTGCCGTCTATTTCCCCATCTTCCTCATGAAGGAAGTCTCCCCACTGGAGTCCAAGAGTGTGGCTTTCCTAAAATCCTGAGCCTGGCATACTCTTCCCATCTATATTCCATTATAAATTATGCCTGGCTTCCAGAGAGCTAGTCAAAAAAGATTTTGAAAAGCTGGCTAATTAAGGACAGCGAAAAAGGCTTTGGGTTCATTTTAGCTGAGTTTCTCCGACAGCGTCAGCAAGGCAAATGGGTTATAATGAGTAGGACGAGGCTACAAAATAAATACCACGTGTGGTTGATCAGTATCCTTGTAATTTTCCAATTTAACAGGATCGTTTTAGAAGATCCTATCTCGAGAGAGCATTCGCGATTAATGTACTGTATGCATAGCCTCTGCCATCCCAAAGGTTGCCCACATTGCCCAAGGAAATAAAAGCTGTACTGAAAAGAGATTTGTTGTAAACAGTTTTGCATGAATTGGGTTCTGCATGGATACATTTATGAAGCTGCTGAAGAAAAGCAGTGATTTGAGTCGGCTGAAGAATAAATATTGTTTGCAAATCTTTTTTTTAACCCCTGAAAGAAACACTGGTCCCAATCCTTCTCAGAGCACACAGAATATCAACCCTATAAAGAAAACTTTCCAAATTACAGATCGGTGGAGTTTTAATTTTCCTTCAGGGGTCCATTCCTGTTTCACTGAGGCCAGAAGATATTTTGCCACCAAGTATGAAAGGAGGAACGAATGAGCAATTTAAAAAGAAAAAAAAGGAAGCATATGCTATTATTATATATGTGTACCTATTCTGGCTTTGATCCTGCGGTGGTATCAAAACTCCTTCATTATTTTTCTTTATATATAGCCTGAAAAACTCTGTGTTTTTCCAGGCAACTCCCAATGCCACACACATGGCTGGAGACAAAGTGGGAGGTAAGATGGAAGGAAAGGGCCACCAAAGTAACCGAAAGCACCCCTTTCACATAGCTGTAGTACCACTGTACTTAACTCTTCAGAGAACCTAGCATCCTTGTTAACAATGGATGAAACCACCGGCCAGGGGCTGAAGCCAGCAAACTGCATGCAGATGATTTTAATCAGCTCTGTATATATATTGGTGTGCTTAATTGAAGGGGTGGAATACCACAGACGGCCTAAATACTGTCTCTGTTCAATGCACAGCAGGTATTGTAGGAATTGTACATGTCACCCTTCTATAAAGTTCATTTGTGGGTTTTCATCTGGATTAACTTCTGCTATGAAGTACTTCCCTGCAGAGTTCCGAGGGAGTTAAACAGATTGTGCTAGTGGTTATACTAGCGAAAAACTGAGAACTTCTCCCCCACCCTTCTTCACAGATCTAAAACTGAATTGATAGAGTTTAAAAGCAAAGACACTGTTCAAAATAAGGTCTAAAAACTTGGGGGGGGGGGCTAATCCACAGAGTACATGCACAAAACCAACCAAATGGCCTTGGCGTTGTCTTGCATCATTTTGGAAGTGTGAACACACACTTGGAACCCATAATGGCTAAAGTACCCAAAGTGTGCAGAGAAGAGGCCAGTGGGGAAAGGATTAGGCACCACCTGTATAGTCTCTCCTGGCTTCTCTGAGGCCACATCTAGATGATATGGCAGCCCTGGGAACAACCCTGGAATGCCCCATCCATGGTAACTCGGGATTTCTTTTGTTTTAAAACGGCAGGGGTGGGGGCTGATACTGCTTAGGACTGCAGCACCAGAGGGGGGGGGGTCAAAAACACAAAACCCTGCAGTAAAATGGCTGTCCCTGATGTAAACATTCCATTCCCAAAGTGGCTTCTCTTTGCACCAAACTAAATGTGTCGGCATTAGGGTCCCTCCTGGCAACTGGCGGGAGATGGGTGGGACTTAGCAGTAGAAAGAAGAAGGCCTATGGTAAAACTGGCTTCTACCACAGAGTTTTTGCCCAGAGCATTGCCAATGTGATGAGATCACTTCCTGTGGAACGCTGGCAACGGGGCCTAGGCCATCTTTCTACTGGTAAGTCCCCCTGCCGGCCAGCTGATCGGTAGCTGGGGGCAGGGCCTGGCAGCAAGGTGCCCCACCTCCACTAGGAAGTCTGGCAACACTAGCTGGCATCCTTGAGGTTCCCACAAAGACATCACAGGCCCAATCCTGATGGTGCTCTTGTTCTCCTTCACACTTAGCCAGGGATTTTTTCAGAAGGGTGCTAGGGCACACTAGTTAAATTAAAATAATTTTAAATTTAATTTTAAAATTAAATGTAATTTTAAATCTAATTATGTTACCGGAGGATGCAGACTGCTGTGTCCCACACGAAACCTCAAGGTTTCCCAGCCCTGACAAAGCCAGCGAGGCTTTTTTGGCCTCCACAGGCAGAGTCTGCTGCATTCCATTTGGGGCTGGAGGGGTGGGGGGAGGATGGTTTCCAAGTAAACATGACAAGCCCCTTGCTCTGAAGGAGACCATCTCCCTGTGCGCTCTTGTGGCCGCGATCCCATGTGGGTTGCCTCAAGCAGGGACTTACTGGGAAGGAGCCCATAGGACTCGCCTGCCGGCCAGGAGATACCCTTCAGCCCCGGTGTGCTGGAGAAAATGCCTTGGCCCAGAAGGCTGCTGCAGGCAAACACTGTGCCAGTGGGACTCCCTGACACTGGGCTGCTGGCTTCAGAGACTTCCAGGACTGGGCCGGAGGGAGTTGCAGCACCTTGTTGCTTCCTAGTCATGGAAACAGAAGAGCTGAGATCCGTGTGTCCCGCAGTCAGATGTTACACATTGGGAAACCCAACAGGGCACCACCGCATCCTCCTCAGAGGTGGAAGGAAGAAAGAAAATCATGCTTTGGGCCGGCATAGCAGTGGCTCAAAGTGGAGCGGCTTAAACATGATATTTAAAATAAAATTTTAAAAAGAAAGGGAAGGTTGGGTGTTCCCTCTACGTTGATTAGTGTGAGCTAGCTCACAGTTTCTTAGCCTCTGGCTCACACATTTTTGTCTTAGCTCAGGAAGGGTGGCTCCAGGGCAAACTAATTTATGAAGTTAGCCAAATCGATGGCTCACAACTTTAATGCCAGTAGCTCATGAAGTAGAATTTTGCTCACAAGACTCCACCACTTAGAGGGAACATTGGGTGGGGTGGGGGCATTGCAGATGTGATAAGGATGCCACCCCCAACGCCCTCTGCAGGCTTCAGCCCTGGGTTTTGTTACACAGAGTTGTATGCAATGTTAGCACTGTGTTATAGCTCTCCACAGATGACACAGTGCATGTTTAAATCAACACATGTAGAGGGGAACATGCAGGGCTCTAGTCGGGGGGGAGCTCTCAGGTACGGAGCTCCGGAAGAGAACCTCTAGGGGGCGGGGCGGTCACGTGGTGAAGCCCCGCCCCCTTCTTTACCCCGCCCTCTGCTTCGATCCTCATTCCGTTTGGGAATGAGGATGAAGCAGGAGGGTAAGTAGCCGGGCCTTCTGACACACTTCCGGTGATGTCAGGGGGTGTGGCCTTCTGTCACTTCCGGTGATGTCAGGGGGCGTGGCATATGCAAATAAGTTATGCTAATGAGTTATGCTAATGAGCTCCGGCAGCTCTTTTTCTACAACAAGACCCCTGGGAACAGGCATGAGTGCACTGGCCCTGCCCCCAATTCCATACACATGAGCTGGCAAGTGTACATAGTTGGGGGCAACCTGGAGTATTTGTACCTGCTCCCCCTCTACATACAGGGATTTCAAGGAGCATAAGGTCATCTGCAGAGGATTTCTGAAAGTTAACAAAGAGAGGAGGATTATTCCCACAATTTTAATCCAGAGGGGCAAATTTTTGATTGTTCAGTGTCAGAGTCAATTCACACATGCACCTCAATAGAAAACATGTTGAGTCAATCACCTGTGAACCTTGCTTTTTGCAGCAAGACTGTGCTGTTCAATAAGAACAGCCTTGCTGGATTGGACCAAAGTCTATCTAATCCAACATACCTTTTCCAACTGGGACCGGCTTGGTATGCCTGGGCACTCACAAAGCAAGACTGGAAGGTCTGGGCCATTCCACTTCTATCCCAGGCCTCTGGTACTCAGAGGCAAATTATTATTATTTATTTTATTTAAAGAATTTGTACCCTGTCTTTACAACGGCCACCAAGGCAGCTAATCATTTAAAAATACATGGTAAAATTGCATTTTAAAGCCATTAAAAGCAACTGCCCTCCCAAACACGTATCATTAAAATAATTTTTAAAAATAGAGTTAAAATAGATACAAAACATTGGATAGGAAGGGGAAATCACTGACTGAGGAAATACCAAACGAAACAAAAAAAGTCTTCACCCACTGGCAGAAGATGGCAATAGAAAAAGAATATTGTCTAGCTGTTGGTCAAGGTCTATATAGCCAGCCAGTAATAGATATGCCTTATTTAGGATTCACATTATTAAGAAAGCTCTATACAGGATACCTGGTTATGAATCTGAATTTAAACTGAGTATTCCTAATGTGAAGCAACTTTTTAAAATTTAATTTTAGTTATCTCTGTGCAATAATAATAATAATCTACCTACTAGTTTAGTATACCTAGATCCTACATCCCAAAAGACGGGGTGTACTCAAGGCTTCCTATTTTCTGCTGTGGAAAGGCAAAGACCTGCGTGGCCCACATGGGGGAATAGGTGGATCTTTTGCTTTTTTATAGCAACCAAAAGGAAGCCCTGTGTACACACGATCTGCTGGATCATTGCCAACTTGCCTGCAAATACCATAAAATTATAGTTCAAATATGTCATTTCCGCTTTTCTATGGAGCAAATTAATGTCCTGAACTTCGTCTGTAACGTGCTGCAATTTTAGGCTAACCGGCTCCTTATCAAGATATTCATTCCACAGCTCTGTACATTCATAACTACGCACAACTTTACCAACCGTTAAAAAAAAATTTAACACCATAATTAAGTCCTCCCTCACAACCAAGGTTGCTATTGGAAGTGACAGCCTCAAACCACAGAAGAATCATAAAGATGATTAATTACACAAACTAATTTTCGTTTCGGAAGATATTTCTCCAGAAAACATATGCCGGCACGAGTGAGAGAGAGCATGTCTGTTTCACTGAATTTTGCAAACAACAGTGCCATTACGTTAACGTAATGCAGCTTTAACCCAAATTTGGCACTGAGCATTTTTTCACTCAATTCCCTGTAGCACAGGCAAATGGCTGTAACAATTTCCTAGTCAAACTGATTTTACTGTGCATATAAAAAACTCAATGTAGTTGTTTTATTATTCCTATTGGCTAATTTGTTATTTTAAAGGCACATTTTCATTGCCCCATTACGATGCTGTACAAGATTATGAAACGGCATTATTTTCCAATGGGCATTTTCATACAATATTATGCAGTTCTGTACAATTAATTCACATGCAACTTGGGGCAGTGTACTATTCATCTTTTGAGATGTTTGCCTGCAGGAGCTATGAATTGGTGGCGTATTGAGGACCTGGCACCAGAAAATCCTGTGCTACAAGGTGGGAAGGGTGTCTCCTTCCTGCCAAGCAGAATAGGGTCTGCAGATGTAATATCTGTTATCACTTCCCACAGGTTCAAGAGCTAGTTGTAATCTACTTCCCACAGCAACTGTACTCAGAAGCAGGCATCAGATAGGCAAAGAAGAAGTCAATACAAACATAACAGCATCCCTGCTGGATCAGACCAAAGGTGTAGTTTGGTCTGAGCCAGTTTGGCGAAGTGGTTAATTGTGCGGACTCTAATCTGGGAGAACCGGGTTTGATTCCCCACTCCTCCACTTGCACCTGGCTGGATGACCTTGGGCAAGCCATAGTTCTGATAAGAGCTGTTCTTGAAAAAGAGCGGTCTCTGTCAAGAGCTCTCTCAGCCCCACCTACCTCACAGGGTGTCTGTTGTGGGGAGGGGAAGGGAAAGGAGTTTGTAAGCCGATCTGAGACACCTTTGGGTAGTGAAGGGCGGGGGATAAATCCAATCTATTCTTCTTCTCTTCTTCTGTCTAGTCAAGCATTCCACTGTCTATTGTGGAATAAATCCAATCTCTTCTCTTCTCTTCTTCTTATTGTGGCTAGCCTTCGGGAAACCCAATAAAACAACAATTGGTATTCACAGGTACACTGCCTTTGAACAAGGAGGTTCCATTTAGCTAGATTAGCTAATAGCAGTTCATATATATGAATGTATTTAGTTATTTTTAAAAAAAGTATTTAAGAGCCACTCTAGACTCCTAGATAATCCGTAAATCTCCTCATTATCATGTATTAGAGTTGCCATGATATGCCCATTGGCATTCCAGCAGTTAGTGGGGCAAAGGGTTTTTTTACCTAGAAGTAGTATGTCTCTTTAGGAATTGCCGGAAGCTCTGTTCATCTCTTGCCTTATGCTGTTCACTCCCAACAAATCGCATTGGTCCATGCCCGCCCGGGGGGGGTGGATCTGGAAATTTGCCCCCTAGTCTCCCACCCAGTGGCACCAGGTTGAGATAATCACAGATATCTCCTTGATCCTAAAAATACCCTTTCTGGGACATGACGGATGAGGGGAATGGATCAATACTAGTTTTAAAATAATATATTCTTTACACACTAGGGATTTCTGCTTCAATGGGGAAAGTCTGTCTCCTGGGTAACAAGAGTTCTAGAGACAGGCTGTCTCAGTACTTTATTCTCTGACTTTAAGGTAATGCAGTCTTACTTAAATCAGACACAGGAAGAAAAGAGAATATATGAACTGAGGAAATGGGTACATGCAGATAAGGAAGGAACAGAACAACCTGCAAGAAAAGAAGACAGTGCAAAAACACTGAAAGAAACAACCATTTCAGAGAGCTCCTCAAAGAACTAATAAATATGCAATTACATAAGATGAATAAGTGAACTGACTGAGCAGCCATCACACATCTTGTGGCTGTGAGTTCCATACATTAACTACGCACTGGGCAAAGAAGCATTTTCTTTTGCCTACAGCCCATCAGTGTGACTGGGTGACCCAAAATTCCGCTATTAGCAGAAACATTTTACCTTCCTACCTTTCCCACATCACGAGTTCCATCCCCTTGTTGTCTTTGAACTGAAATGACTCAAACAATTTAGCCTTCAGCTAAGAACAGACAACTAGCTTTTCAGCAACTGTGGTAGACAAGGTAAACCAGAGAGAGGAGGCGGGCAGGGCAGGAAGTGGGCTGCCACAGTCCTTAAAGCTATACATCACAATGTACCGTATACATCTCAAGGCTAGGAGACAGTATTTTAAACCAGCACAAATTCTTGCATTTTATTTTATATAAGAGTAGCTTAAAAACATCACTGCTGCTTCCCCTCCACAACTGGCACAGAATGTGTACATTAAAAATCTCAAAAACTTGAAGGTAACTTAAAGTAAAGAATATTGTAATGAGAAACACAAGGGTTTAAGGTGATAATTACTGGACTTTGCTTGACTTACATTGGCTTACCCCCTACAGAGGCTTCCAAAGCTAAAGATTTTATCACTCTAGTAATCAGCAATGGGTGATGGCCTTCATAAAACACAGTAATTAAATTGACTGATTTTTCAAACCTGGGCATTTTTTCCATTAAGGGGCTCTTATTTAAGCTACTTCAAAAAAAAAAAGTATACTGCATAGAGCAGTCATCATCACTCGAACTATTTCTCTTTCAAATGCCTACAGGCAGGGCAAACCATCCTTTCTTTCTGAAGCAATCACTGCACAAAGGTAATTCCACTGCAAAAACAAAGCAGCTTCAGCTATCTTGTATGTTTGGCTTTTTAAAATGCATCCAGAGGCTACACATACATCTCAGCAAAAAAAGCACACAACAGGAAAATAAAGGGGGGGAAGGGAATTGGCCATATTTTTGTCCCCAAATGGGAACACTGCCCAAGGCCTGATTCTGATGTCACCATCAACATTCTGTTTCCATTCCTGTAACAAATAAACAAAGTAAAACATGAGCTGGAAACTCACAGATCTGTTAGGATCATAGCAACCCTAACCTTCCACAATCTCCTGTAAACAGAGAGCTGGTATAATGAAGAAAACTGGACTGTGGCTCAAAGAAAGCCCTCACCTGTGCTCTCTAGGTAGCTCTAGGAAAGCCACCTTCCCTTGCCTCCTCCAGCACCTGCGATATGGCTGTATAATACCGGCCTACTTGACAAGGTTTTTGTTAAGATTATAGCCATATTAATGTGTGCAAACTGTGCTGGATGATGAAAGCACTATATAAAACGCTAAGCAATAGAAATGCCTCCCAGATCCCTGAGGTTGCCACAGCTGGGGACCGTGAACTGTCTTGAAAATGCTGGGTTACCTATGGTTTGTAAAAAATCACCCCAGGGGACCTAGCTTGGAATGTTGACAGAAGCTGGCTCTTTGCCTTTTTAGACCCCAAATGAAAGGCACTTGTGGGGAAACCAGATTGGTATCAAACATTTATGGACTTTTCTGGAAGACGCATTGGTCATAAGGGCAGAAGAACAAAAAGCATATATAATGTTCTAAAGCGCATTAGGCACTAGCTTTTATCTAGATCCTTCCTCTACCCAAAAGGGGGAGCCAAACCTCCTGTGAACACGTACTAGACCATCACACACATGGGGTTCTATATCAGATGTTCCTTTACATCACTGGTGAGTGGCTGACCAGATGGACAAGGGAAAATGGCACTTTGGCACATTTCACTATCTTCCCACACATTTAGCATTTTCTCAGCCTAGCAATCAGCAAATTACTTGTGCTCAGTGCATGTTGGCTTCATGAGATGCTCTGCTGTCTTCCCTTGGGCACTTGTTTCTTTTTGTAATACTTGGAAGAGGTTTGTGAATAAAACAGACACTGAATCTCTCCTTATATATAACTAGCAGTAAAGCCCGTTGTGAAAGCAATACAACGAGATCTAGAAAGAGGCTCTGGGGGAGTGCTCTGGCTTTGGGCAAACAGTGTCAATTTGCTGTGGTGACCACAGCAGGGTATAATGACAGAGTCCACTGTTTTCTCCAGAGGAACTGATCTCTGCTACCTGAAGAGCAGTTGTAATAGTGAGTGATCTGTAGCCCTCACCTGGAGATTGGCAACAATGGTTCCCTATGTGGGACTGATTGGTTTGGTGGGTGGAGTCTATGGCAGTGTACCTGTCTGAGGTCCCACCCCTCCTCAAACCTCACCCTCTTCAGGCTCCATCCCTCAAATCTCCAGGAATTTCCCATCTGGAGTTAGCAACCCTATCAGGACTGGCCCCAATGTGTTTTCTCCCAAAGGCCAAAGTAGGTGACAGGACCAAGCTTAGTTGCCTACCAACAGGCACTGAGGGGAATGTAGGGTTGCCAGCTCTAAGGAGGGAAATACCTGGAGATTTGGGGGGTGGATTCTGTAGAGGGCAGCATTGGGTGGGGGGGGCGGAAAGACTCAGCAGGTATAATGTCATAGGGTCTACCCTCCAAAGCAGCCATTTTCTCCAGGGGAACTGATCTCTGTCATCTGGAGATAAATTGTAACACTGGGAGATCTCCAGGTCCCACCTGGAGACTGGCAACCCTAGGGGAAAGTCAGCTGCACAGCAGGGGGTTGAAGAGAATGGTTTGATGGCTGCTGGGCCAAGATTGGCAACAATAGTTCCCCAGGAGCCCCATCGTAAATGCACCAAACAATTCCTAAAGATTTTCCAAAACACTACTCTGTTTTGGGCTCCTGGGGAACTTTGAAGTAGCACCAAAGCTTTAAGATCTCTCCAGCTGTCACCTGGAGACTGGCAACAGCTTGTCTGGAGTGTGGGCAGCATGGCATTGTATCTGTCTGAGGTCCCCCTCTTCCTCCTCCTCCTCAGACCCCACCCTCAGCAGGCTTCAACCCTATGTCCTTTCCAGGCAACCATCAGACTACCTTGATCTGCCTGTCTGTCTTCTGGTTTACATCCCCCCCCCCAGCCTCTGCC
>NW_015165837.1:108256-132786 GCF_001447785.1 Gekko japonicus | reverse complement strand
AATCCCCCGGGCCCCTTTTTCCACCTGTTTGGGGGGGGGGGGGAGTTTGAGGTGTGGAATGGAGTGAGGTCCAATCAGCTTCCATATGCAAAAGACCTTGAAACGCTGGGCGGGACTGCACAAAGCAGCCAGTCAACCCAGCCAGCGTCTTCTGAGTGGCAGTTCTTCCGGCCAAACACTAAAGGAGTGCATTTTGGAATGTTGGACTACGGCTTTATATATAAGGAGAGATTGAGTAGTGGTCCCACAACATTCTATGCACTCCAAAATCAGTTGGCTCCATGATGTGTCAATCACAAGGTGTCTCTATCCACTGGCTGTGTTGCCTGAGTTTTCTCCCACCCACTGCAGCCTAGGCCACTCTTTTCTGATTGGGCCAGCGTTTCAAGGTCATTTGTATATGGAAGCTGACTGGACTTCACTCCATTCCACACCTCAAACTCCCTCCCCCCCCACGAGACAGTTGGAACTGTCAGTTGCATATGGGACCTGCTGTATTCTGAGGTAAAATATGTCTGCACTCACAACACATCACTTCCCCTTCAAAAGAAACAAACCCAATAACACAATCATGCCACACCACAAAAAAGACAGATCAAACCACAAGCAGAATACCACAAGGCAAAAAATGATAGGAAAAGGTGCCAGCAGTCACCCCATTAGACTCTGCCCTCCAAACCAGCCATTCCATAATGGGGAACCCCTGTTACCAATCTCCAGGTGGGGGCTGGAGATCACTCAGAATTACAACTGCTCTCCAGATGGCATTGATCCGTTCCCCTGGAGAAAATGGTGGACTTTGTGTCCTTATACCCTGCTTAGGTTGCCATGGCAAATTGATTCTGAGTGCCCACGGCCTTGGCATTCTCCCAGAGCCTCTTTCTAGCGCTCATTGTATTTATTTCCACAATGAGCCTTATTCCTAGTTAAAACATATTTTAAAAGAAAATATTTAAAGCTAATTTAAGTTCCCATTGATATATTTACATACAATATGGTTTACTTTAAAACGAGTTAGAACTCTTCATTGTGATTTTTTAAATAATCAGTAACTGATACAGAAATTGCTCTCTCACATCATCCTACATGTGCGGATACATAAGCCTGTCCTCCCATCGACATGTGTGTGACTCACATTCATGCTAATGGGCAGAATGCAGAGGCAACGGAAAGAAAATAGACCCCTGACTGTGAAAATAAATGTGCTCAGTTATTTTCAGAGACAATGCTGAAATCGAACAGCTTAAAAAAAAGAAGGATATGCTGTACCACAACAACTTTATCAAAAAAATGAAAATATTAATATCATTTTAAGCTTACTAATCATGGGCTTCACCATTTGCTCTTCCTTTTGTGATATCATTAAATGGACATCACAACCTTATAGATGGGTGAACTGCAAAGAAGGATTTTAGTTTAATAGTCATATTGAGGCTGAGGCAAGCCTTTCAAAAACAAGGTCAAACGATGACACCACAGAAAATAAAAACAAAACCAGTTTTCCCCTGCCCAACCCATGGTGGTTCATAAAAATGGTGCCCCCATGAAATCCTGGCCAGAGTACAAATGCACCAACAGTCCCATATACTCCCAGAGGTGACCACATGACCTGCTCCTTGTTTATTCCTAATTTCTGTTTGGAGCAACTATAGGGCAAACTATAATGTGAGCAGAGGTGATGCTTGGATGACTCCCTCACTTGTGCCAAGAGCATGACCCTTGATGACTTTGTCTCTTCTAACCTAGATGATCATATTAGGTGACGAAGACTTTACCCATTATGTCTAGGAACTTGTGAAGACATAAGAGGATTCCTGATTTACATAAAGGTAGCCTTCACTCCACCCTATTAGTAGGAAACTGGTCAAGTGTTCAGGCTGCATCCATACTGGATATTGCACTATCGTCACACTGTAGCAATGTTTTGCTATTGGAGTCTCCTGTGTGGACAAGGCAATCCAGCTGCAAGTGATTGTTCTAGCACAATGACAGTGCAATATCCCATGATATGTGGGGGCAGCCTCAGACAAAATCCATGTGGCAGTGGAGAACTCAAATGGGCCTTCTGCTTGTCATGACTGATGTTCGGGGAGCTGCTGAACCTGAAAGCGACCTGAATGTCTGTCAGAAATGAACACAGGGTACTTCACATACAAGAAATGTATTGAAAGAAATTATATGATTGCTCTCGATCTTTTACCATGCATCCATAAGGAGGTGGGTATCTGAAACAGGGTCAGGCAGCTTGTGTCAGAACCCTGAGGTACGAAGCTCACAGAGCCTTAATATTCTACTTGGTTTGCAGAGTGGGATGCATACGCTCTGTTCAGGCACCACAATGATCTGGGACTGGTTTCAACCACAGATAGCTGCACGAACCCAGATTAGCCTCCCAGATACGCATACCGGACCGGTTTCTTTGTAAACCGCAGTTACTGCAGTTTGCTCCTTCTCCACCTTCTGGATGATAGCGTGAGCTGTTCTGTCTTCCCTTGTGTTGCTTGGCTTCTGTCAAAACCTCAGTATGTACGCCGTTTTCTTGCTATTGGTCAGCCAAAGTAAATGGGTAGGGAATGAGCAGGGGAGTCTACAGCAGGCCAAACCTACTTGGAGATCTCCCCTTTTAGTCTAGCCACTTCAGTGATTTCCATAAACTTTAAAAATCTGAAACAAAACAGATATTTCACAGCCTTCGCCCCCTTCCCCTTTCTCTTTTACCATTTCTTCACGTTCTCTAACCTCAATTTCTTTCAAATAAAACCTTGGGAATTAACACATGATCGTGGCCAGGTCCCTCACAAAACCTGATCTCTCCTGGGATGTAAAAGATTTGAAAGGGGCGCCCTTTTTAATGAGATGAATGTTTGGCAGCAGGCAGTTTGTGAGCTGCTTTCAACCGTAACTGTGTTTTGTGGGGAGCACCGTCAGTGGAATATGATGGCAGACTGAACCAAGAGCAGGGTACTGAACAAGCACTTCTGTCCCACAGCCTTTTAAATTTTTCCTCAGGAAAGGCAGCCCAGACATGCTTGATGGATCATCACTAGTAGGGAGAGCACAGAAAACATCAGACAGAGCAAAGTGCTGTGGGAGCAGCTAGATTTCCTTGGTCACTTTGTCCAGCTGACTCTGTCAGTTTGGTGTAGTGGTTAAGTGTGCGGACTCTAATCTGGGAGAACCGGGTTTGATTCCCCACTCCTCCACTTGCACCTGCTGATGTGACCTTGGGTCAGTCACAAGCTCTGGCACAGCTGTCCTTGCTTGAAAAAGAGCAGTTTGTGTCAGAGTTCTCTAAGCCCCACCCACCTCACAGGGTGTCTGTCGTGGGGAGGGGAAGGGAAAGGAGTTTGTAAGCCGCTC
The DNA here is from genome assembly GCF_001447785.1 of Gekko japonicus. Taxonomy (NCBI): domain Eukaryota; kingdom Metazoa; phylum Chordata; class Lepidosauria; order Squamata; family Gekkonidae; genus Gekko; species Gekko japonicus. Next base: position 129,426 of record NW_015165837.1, on the reverse strand, counting down.
TGAGACTCCAAGTGAAGGGCGGGGTATAAATCCAATCTCTTCTTCTTCTTCTTCTTCTGTATTCATATGGCTGAGAAGAGTACTGTTATTAACCAGATTTATACATTTCAGGTGACTTTCCTTGGATAATTCCTGCCTTTTGGATTTTCTGGATGGTCCTGGCTCTGCTCTAGTCTTCTGGTTTTCTGGTGGGCCTCTTCCTTCTTTTCTGTTCAATGTTACTAAGCAAACTGCAGTTTCTGAATTCAAATGTAGCATGAAGCAGGGGTTAGTACTAACTTCAGTTTATAAACCTGGTATATACTACAGTTTAGAAGCTCCGTTTCACTCACACCAAGCAAATCACATTTTGGCACCTGCATTCAGAGTCTAAATAAATCCGAGTAAAATCAAATGATGGTTTATAAGCCATGAAGTCTGAATGCAGCCATGCTGTACAATCTCTTTGGAAAGTATGTTTATATCAGTCATACAAGTACAGCATATATACCTGTGCAATGACTAAACTGGACGTTTGTCCTGCTTACCAGCCCTGCTACACAACCAGATGACAAATGGACTCTGTCTCGTATCTCAGCCCTCACTGATTCCAGAAAGAGAAACTTGGTTTAGGCTGCGACTTGGTTGGCTTGGTTTAGGCAATGGACTTTCAATGCACTTTCCAACTGGATTTTACCGCGTGAACTGGCAAAATCCAATTTGAAAGTGCATTGAAAATGGATTGAATGTGGATTATTTAGTGTGTATGATCACAGCCTTATAGTTCCTAGTAAACCACAGGACATGTTCTTATGCCTCCTTCAGTGGATTCTGCAAATACCTTTCCATACAGTCAGAGCCCCTTCTGCATTGCCATTTTTGTTACTGGTTTGTCCCTATTGCTTCAGGGTTCCCCCCAAATATGTTTTGCTCTCTCTCTAGTAGTTCCAGAGGGAGCAAAACACACGTGGAAGGGGGGGGGGACCCAAAGCAATAATGGCAAACGAGTGACAAAAACAACATTGTGGAAGTGGCAGTCTGGGAGACAGGAGAACAAGGATCTAGGATGAATGGTTATGGCCTTACAGGAGAAGGTATGGACCAGTTTCCATAAAAGATGCCCTGTGTCTATAGGAGGTTGTTCATGTTATACATGTAACAATTACAACCGGAAATAAGTTAGTCTAAGGAGCACATATTAAAGAAGGAGCTGCTTCCCACAAGTTTTCTGCTTGCGGAGGTGGCTTTCTCCTCCTTCCCATCTTCTCTGCAGACCCTTCAACGATAAAAAAATTGAGATGTGGGGAGGAGGTGCTTGTAAATAAAATGTCCCATGGCAAAGGGAGGGGGCTGCAATAAGAAGAGTGAAATTGGGTAAAGCTGGTTCCCTCCCTCTTGTGTAAAAGCTCATAGAATCCAACTTCATGCAATTTTATCAGTGAGTCTAAGCTTTCTAAACTCAGTTAGTTCAATGAACTTCTAACTCTGCTTCGGACTACACGTAGGAGACCCAGTGTGACACGGTGATCAGAGAGCTGGACTAGGATCTGGGAGATCCAAGTTCGAATCCCCAATCTGTATGGAAGCTCCCTGGGTGACCTTGCGCCAATCACACATTCTGGGCCTAACTTACCTCAAAGGGTTGTTGTGAGGATAAAAATTTAAAAAACACTGAGGAGAAAGGAGAGGTGTAAATGAAATCCACAAATAAACTGTAGTTCACCTAAAATCCAATTTTATTTAGCCTTAAATCACTACCAATAAACACACACACAATCACAACTCTTTGTACTGAGCTCATTGTCCTTTCGGATTCCGGGGGGTGGGGGGAATGCTAAGAAATTAATTCTAGATAAAATATTAAATCCATGGTTAATCTGGAAGGTATGAAAAAAATCCTTCTGATAGCTTGGAGTATGAAATGTTAAAAAGACATTTCTGCAGTCTGTCTAGACTCCAGGCAATTTAGGCAAGATCAGATTCTATTGTCAGTGCAGGTATTTCCACAGTCTGTCAGATCACTCAGGAAGAGAACAACCCCCCCCCCCTGAAAACACACACTAACCCACAATACCTCAAATAATAAATAAATAAAACAAGCTGTCCTGCCAGTGCTGTGGCAGCAATCTGAACGTAATGACTTTAGACAGTTTAGCAATTATGATAACGATACAGCAAGATGTTTCTGCAGTCATTTGTGAGCAAAGCAACTCCCGCAAAAAGGAGACGCGAGCCAAAAATATGAGTCATGCTCAAGCAATTTTGCTATGGGCCATAAAATCACTTTTGTGTGAGTTAAAGCTAAATCTGTATGCACTCTATAATGTTTCCCTACTGCGGCGAGATGGAGATCCCGGTATCCTATCACAGATAATGACGAAAAACAAATTCCGTCTATAAAAGCTGATTGCTCCAAGAGTCACCCTTGACTGTTCCAAGAACTGTAATGCAGACGCCACGTTTTATGCTGCATTCAGCAACAAAGAGGCAGATCCCATCAAACACACACCACACTGACTTCAATGTAGTCAGATTTTAATATGGAGTGGGGGCGGGGGAGAATAGGCTTGCTGCACACTGCATTCCACCAGTTAATTTCCATTGCATTGACTCTTCACATGACAGTCTTCGGAGGCTCTTCTCCACCATTTCAGATTTCCTTACATCAATACTCTGCATAAACTTTTAGCCAACAATAGAATGGGCTGGTTCATCCTCTGTCTGTAGGGAAGGCCATAAGAACAAGGAGGCCCAGGAGGGCTAGTGGCCAAGAGACAGAGCTGGAAACCAGGAAGTCTTTAGCACAAAATCTCACTCCATAATGAACTCACTAGGTGGTAGAGTTGCCAGCTCCAGGGTGGGAAATGCCTGGAGATTTCAGGGTGGAACCTGAGGAAGGTGGGTTTGGGGAGGGGAGGGAACTCATCAGGGTATAATGCCATAGAGCCCACCCTCCAAATCAGCCCTTTTCTCCAGGGGAACTGATCCTCTGGGGAATTAATTGTAATTCCATGAAATCTCCAGGCCTCATGTGAATGTTGGCAACCCTATTTCTCTGTGGCTGCTGTGGCCCTTGGTAGTCAACCACAATAGTATTGCCAGTCTTCAAGCCTTGGTTTCTGTCAGTAAAAGGCAGGACAGGGGGAAGGTCCATTTCCAGGGCTGTTTTTTCCTTTGGGGGAGGACTTGTTGGGGTCAAGCCTGCCAGCAATCACCAGTCACCTTGATACTATGTAACTTGCATGATTCACCCAGGACCGACGGCTTGCCACTGTTCAACAGCAGCCCCCCTACACAAACTAGTATGGTGTAATGGTTAAAGTTTCATACTAGGATCTGGTACAAATCCCAACTCTACCGTGGAAGCCTCAGGTTGTTGTGAGGAAAAAATGAAGGAGAGGGAATTATCTACGTTGCTTTGGGTCCCCACTGGGGAAGAAGCAAATAAATAAAATAAATATAGCCAGGGAGCAGATAAAAGGTAGGTAGGTTGGTGGGTAGGAGGTAGAGAAGAAAGAGGGGAAAGGGGAGGATATGGGGGATGCCATGAGGAGAAGGAAGGGGGGGAGAGTGATGCAGGAGAAAGTGAGGTATCCCCCATAAGTTTTTATAGATCCCTCACTTTTGTGTGTGTGTGTGTGAAAGAGAGACAGTCAACCGTATTGAACATTCTTTTGTACAAAAAGGGTCATTATTGAATTAAAATTCAAAATCTATATTTATTGTTAAAATATCTGGGTATCTCAAATGGAAGCCAATGGCAAAAACTCCCTCTGATTTTGTAGGGGCTGGAATGCCTTCTGAGCTGACCGAATGCACCAATTAATTGATAAATGCTTCTAGCCCTGATGCAGCCTGCGAGCTATTCAGTGTTCTATTGAAAATGAAAGCACACATATTCAGCGCATCTATTTTTTAAAAAAGTCAAGTACCTCTCCCACATCATAGATCCAGATCCTTCCTTCCGAATCTCCAACCGCGACTTCTTTCCCAGCTTGGGCCCAACGAACTCGATTAAGGGCAGAAGCTCCTTCGATCGTTACACTGGCTGTCGGAACCTATCGAAAAAGAGTCTCATGTAGAGGGTGACAACATGGTGAGGGCTTCTCCCCCTCCTTATAAAACAATATGCTTGTGTCAATCAATGACCCATCCGTTTAACACTGCTCAGAATGCCAGGGGGGGGGGGGGTGAAGAAGAGAAAGGCTGAAAAGGATTCATTGTTGCTCACTCACATTCTGTACGAAGGAAGAGAAAGAAGAGAGAAAGTGAAGAGGAAACATACTTTCCCACAGCCAATGGACAGGAAGCAACACAAATGTTTCTTTTTTTGTAATGAGCATGGAGACATGTAAAGGCCACCACAGATTCATTTCTCATTGTGGCCTTACATAGGATCAAAAGATAAGTTATGAGTCAGCTGAGTGGCAAGGATTAATGAGCTCAAAGGACCAAGAAAAGAGGAGAGTTGCAGGGCTGTGAACATTTGAATGCCCAAGAACAATTAGAGATGGAATTGCATAAGAAACAAAAGAAAGAGTGACCAAAAAATGAGACATTCATAATTCCCACCCTTCCGGTACCCGCAGCCCTTATTTACTAGAGAATTGCTTAAAAGAAAACCCTCATGATACACTTGCAAGGGATATGCTCAGCTCGTCCTCCTGAACGCTGCCTTGGTGGGAGACAGTCTAGGAATCATAAGGATCATCTTTACTTTTTGGGTGAGAGAGAAAGGTGCAAATGAAGCCTCAGAGGATCTTGGAGACACAAGCTTTCATCTCAGCTTGCCCGCCTGCTGGCCTGCTGGCCCTGGCCAAGGCATGCTCACCTGCAATTCTCTATCAACAATAATGAAGCCTATTTCTATGGACAGCCTTGTGGAAGCCAACTTTCATGAAAAACAGTTGGGGGGGGGGAGATTGAGGTTGATTCTTATGTCCATCTGCTTCCTGATTATTAACTTCTGCTCCTCAGTCATATTGCAAGTGGTTTGCCACTGATGCGGAACAAAACCAAAGTATACACACATCTTCCAGCATGCATCTTTGAAACTGACTATCAACTGGAACCTCCGGAACAACCTGTTCCGTAGAAGGTCTTTGTTATCTCCTTGAAGTTTATAGAATGATGCCAAGGATACACCTACAGCAGGTGAGCTGTGGGTTGCAGTTACTACCTTTAACAGCCCCGAAATAAATATGGATACCAATGGCATCATCCACGGATGTTCTCGTGCAAATTCCATCTATTCTCATTAAGTTTGTTCAGAAGACATTCCTGGAAGACTGTATCCTTACCTGCTTTCAGAAACTGTTGGTAAGATCAACGAAATTTGCTTCCAAGTAAATATGTTTGAAAAAACAATGTTTGCAAAAATACATGACTCGTATTACACACATACACACGAATCCAAAATAATTCAGCCTTTAGCTTTAAGCTATTTTATATATGTACTGCTTAAACAAGGGACTCTTGTACAATTCTACAGAGCCTTTAATTCTATAGTCATTTCTTTATAAAACATTTTTTAAAATACAGTTTTAAAGTAACATTGTGTCTTGAATGACAGGTTTTATCCACACACTGAAACGGAGGAAAATAACTTGACCAAACAATATTACATCTTAGCTGATTTTTACTTACAGAAGACCAGGAAGGAGGAGGAGAAGCCTGCTTGGAAATGTATATCACTATATAATTTGAAAAACAGTCTACAAAACAGGCTTAAGGAGAGCTTTGCAAAACCTGATAAAATTGGGGGGGGGGGATTAATCACCCACACACAATTGTTTTTGTGTGGTCATTCATTAGTTTAGAAAGCTTGGAAGCACTCTCCAAATGTGGATAGGCTCCTGAGAAATCCAAACGGAGTTGCCAGTCCAACAGATGCATGTATCTGACGAAGAGTGAGATGTGAAAAGAAGCACTGCAGTAGTTTTTCCCCTTTAAATCACTGCATCCATTTCTAGGCATAAATCAAATGCGACAACTGGCTTTCCTGTGAAAGGAGCTGTGGAATTCGAGATCCAGGAAGCCCTATAGGAAGCAAAGCAGTCCTTGTGCACCTTTCACTGGGTAGGCCCAGGCCATCCAATTCAGAAAGGATTCTAATGAAAGAGTTAAGTGTTATTGTCTGGGAGGGGGGAATTCTGCACAATGCAATACGTGTACTGCAAGGTACAAATCAGCGTATAAAGGAGCATAAATATTGGGGTTTGCATTAGGTTTTAAGTAAAACGTATGGAAACACACACACACAAAGCATCAGCAATGGCTCAGATGGTCTCTGTTTTGAATATACTGTTCTATTATTGTGTAGGTTTATGCAAATTTTGACTGATGAAGAGCAGTATTTCCACAAGTTGGGGCTGTTCTGTGTACAAAAGAGAAAATATCATTTGCAGTCTTTAGATCTAGCCTGGGTATGACCCCCTGGGTATGACCTAATATCCACTAGCAACATTTGTTCTTCCTAGCTTCCAGGATTCATCTAGCTGCCAAAAATTAACCTTCGCATCTAAACTTGCCAGAAAAATAATGCAGAAGTATTTTTGCTCCCACAGTCAAATACTGACTGGGAATCAATAAGGCTAGGTTTGACCCTTATTAGGACTTATTAAATAAATTTAAAGACACATAAACATCATGGGGACCAAATGCAGAAGCAGTTCACATGAAGTATTTGGAAAGTGAGATAAATGTTCTCTACATAGTTGTCCGTAGAACAGCTTGAAAAATAATAACCAGTATCCAATTTATCAATGCAGGGACTCCAAAAGAAGTTTTGTTGATTTTAGGACTGGGAGGACTGTCCGTAGTGCTGTAGCTGATTTCATTGCTTGTGGACTAGTACTATGTTGATGCTTCTCTTTACACCCATTATGGGAGCTTTACGTCTTCTTTAGCATTCATATAAATGTCTGACATTATTCTGGTTACTCTGTACTACTTTCTGTTGCTAGTAGCCTGATATGTAATCCAGAGATGCCTGCAGATTAGGATTTAATTTGTTAAACACCGTGATCTGAAAAGCATTATTTGAAAACAAGTTCAATATAAATCAGCAGGACTTTTAAAAATCATGATACCAGTCCTTTGGAGTTGCTGCCTCAACCTCATCCCCATGCATATGATTTTGGGAACAGATTCATGGGTTTAAAATGGCTGGACAATTTCCATCCAAGTACTTTGCTTAATTTGCTGTGGATTAGGTTCTTGGTGTTTCAGACATTTTCTTCTTTTTCCCTTTCCTTTAGTAACAAAGCAGTCAGATATGTTAGTCATGTTATAATTTTTTTAAAAAAAAAGAAAAAGAAAAAATGTTATAAAACCCACTAAAGGACTAGTCCCTTAGATTTCAATGGGAGCAATTTTAAGGACATGCTTAACTTTCCTATTGAACCCACCAGGGCTTCAATGTGCTTAACTTTTGGCTCGATCATTCTGGAGGAAAAAATCATTATAAACTAATCGTTCTAAATAGCCAGGCAAAGGATCAAAGAACCAATTGCTTTCAGTTCTGAAGACCCGCAAAGAGTTTTCTTGTTGGCTAATATGCTGCAGCCCTGATTAGTTTTTCCTGGCACTTGAACACTTGCACAGAATCCTTTCTTCCTGCTGATGCTCAAGGAAAAAGTTTATCTGCCCAGCACAGGTCAATGGTTCAAGTGAAGCAACCGTAAGCCAAGCAAATGGTTTGGGTCCAATCCTGCTCACAGTTCCCCACGCTTGCAATGCATCATTTGCAGTGGAAGGTCCAGGTCAGTAACAGTGGCCAGGATTCGCACCTTTCATTGAACTCTCCATCTGAGAAGAAATGATAAGCGTTTCCATTTGGCACTCGATATTAAATACCCTTAACGGTAACACCTGTGGGGATTTGTCCATCTCTCCTTCCCTTAAAAAAGAAAAAAAGAAAAACCAGAGAGAAATCCTGTCCTTATTCATCCTCTTTCAGCTGCATGCTTTATAATTAAGTCGGCTCTGCAGCTTCCTGCTCCGAAGACTTCAAAAGACCTTGCGCCTCCACTTGACAATCCAGTTTGCTGTACTGGTCCCTCCTTACCTGTCTAAGGTGATTTATGGCAAACAGCAGTTTTTAAAAAGTCCTTGCATTTTCGTTCGACTGAAATGTATATCATAGTTACATGTAAGAAGGAATTAATATCCACCTCACCCCCCAAAAGATGAAGAAAATATTGTTGCTTTGATAACATGGTTTATTCTCCACAGGACTTCAGTCCACATGTATACAAATCCACTACCTTTGTGGGCTTCTCTGTGCAGTTGATGAAGTCAGCTCTGCATCGCCTTCAGGACTCAGCTCTGTTAAGGCAGCCTTTCTGCACTTTCTGAAATTTCTGCTCTTATAGCCTCACACTGCTATTCTGCGGTTCACGAGATTATCGTCTTGCTTTGTTTCCATACTGTTTTAAACTCAACCGAATGCTTTAGAAGACTGATCTTACAAGGTTTGAACTGTTAAGTTTACTACTCAGCACACGGCAAAACAGATTTACAATGTGTGGTGCAGATAATTTTTAAATCTTGTCTGTGACATTTAGAACACTAAGCCGCACGATGGTTCTCTCAGGGAGGAAACGAGTTCAAGGGGACAATTTCTGTAAAATCAAAATTGTGCTCGGTGATTTCACCCTTGGAAAGAAGGCAAATCTTGCAAGCCTTTAAAATTCAGGCTGATATTAAATGAAACAAATTTGTAGAACCACAACAAAGCTACGGTAAGATATATTGATTTCCGAGTAGAAAATGCATCTTCCCACAAAGCTTTCTAGCTTCAAGGTTTCAATGAAGTATGACTCCTATTTCTGAATTTCTGCCTGCTACTGGAATAAAAGCCTTTGTCCTTTTTAGGATGTCTGCGGTATAAGAAGGTTTGCAAAACAGGACAAAAAGTTTGTGTGTGCTGGGGGGGGGATATCCTGTGATGAAGAATAAAAACACATAAATGATTATTTAGGTATAAATTGCATAAACTGCTCTTCAATTCAAAAATTAAAATCTCACATCTAAGAGAATGGTAATAACCATCTCAAAAAGGGAAATAAAAATATACCACCATTATCAAACCATTCCTTAACGCTGATGACATTATGATTGATATATTTGATGGACATATAAGCTAAATATAAATATTTTTATGATATTCTGGACATAATGTCTATTCTTTAAAATAAAGGTAATCTTAGCCTGTTCCTTTCATCATGATAAAACTGCAAAACATTAGCCTGGATACTAAGAAAGGTTTGTAAACAGCCACTGGCCTAGTCATCTATGGGGAACAAAAATCACCTCCAGATGACTAAGCAAAGAAACTTTACAGAAATCTACTTTTGTGCTATAAATTAGAGACTAGTAAAATATTTTTATGGGTTAGTAACTTGCACTGACTTACATTCAAGGGTGATACTTTCAGAAGGGAACACTTGGGAAGATAAATTGTGCACATTTCAGAGGAAGCATACGGCAGATTTTTAAATCTCTTTTTTTAAATCTCTTTTTAAAACTGCAACTGTTTTTTTTAAAAAAAACAAACCATTTTAAAAAGAACTCTAACAAGGAGTACTATGTAAATCTTAAAATACAACTGAAGGTTAATAATAGCCTATTCCATTTCCACTACTTCTCTATCAAGCCCTCCCTTCACCTTTCCTGTTACAACAGATCAAAATAAACAAACGACATTAAACAGTGGAAGTGACCCACTAGAACATTCTCTATCCTAGAAGCATCTGCACTGCTCCAGTGGCAACTCAGGCTCCAGTGATGTTTAGTCAAAGTAGGATCGTTTCACAATAGTTACAGATGGTCTGTTCTAGTGCTGCAGTGCAGAAAGAGTAGCGAATTAACCCCAACCTTAAAAATTACGTGGAAGTAAATTCCACTGATTTCTGTGCAGTTGACTTCCAACTGAAACGGCAAACCTATGGAATCCCATATATGTACACATACCTGAAAGAAGTTCCTCTGAACTCTGGGGGATGGACTTCTGTGCAGATATAAATAGGATCAAACTCCATGCATAGTTAAGGACTTCAGCTATGCAGCCCAACCTCATGCCTCTTTGCTCATAAGTATGCCCTCCTGTATTCAATGGGATTTACTCCCAGCTGAACGTACCTAGGAGGACTGCAGTCATCATGACTACTCTCCTGGAGCATAAAGGAGAATTTGAGACTATTTCCCCCCTTTTTGTTTTTCTATTCCCTAAGCAAAGATTACTTTCAGAAGATAAGAACAACATCAGAAATAAGAAAGCGGCACTTCACATGTTCAGACTTAGAAAACAGGGGATGCACAGGTGAAATTTGCATGTGAAAACTGTGCAGTTTGCCCTGGGTGGAAGAGAAGAATGCCCAAGAGCCACACAGAAATGCAGATGTGCAGGTTACCTACACTTCCACTCTTGGCCTCCCCTTTGAGAACAGGAAGCAGTTCTAAGTTGGTAACTCTATAAAAGGGCAGAAAAGAAATAGGTCTAGAAGTTTGGGCTTTGTTTTTTTGTTTTTTTTAAGGCTTCCCTATAGGGACACTGTCTCCTCTATGCTCTGAATGGGGCCTAGATGCAATGTGTGGTGGTGCTAATGATTAATGAAGATAACAGTAATATATATATATATTTTTTTTTAAAATGGCGCTAGTTGCACACATAAGCAACGATCTCATGTGTTTGCTGCCCCCAAAGTTTCCCTTACTGTATGCTTATGGATGTTTCCTTTTTTTAGAGTCTTGAAGCATGGCAGCGAGTGCAAGGATGAAATAGTGTTTAAACTGTACGTGGAGACCAATGAGGGATCCTGCTGGAAAAAGGCAGCGGAGGAAAACTGGGCTCTTTGTCCCTCGAAGCGTAGAAGGCCGAGAGGAATTGGGGCGGGGTTGGGGTTGGTGGCCAGTGATCTTTGAAACGCACAAGGAACAAGAGAGAAGTCAATTTCCACTGAAATTAACAAGCAGCAGACGGGGGGGGGGATCGATCGCAGGAGGGATGGATTTGATGCAGGCTTCTTTCTCCTCCTTCCTTCTACCTTTGCAATACAGGGTTTAAAAAAAACCCGACAACACTCAGCCCCCCGCCCCCGATCCCTCCCCCCGCCTCACCTCAGTATCATTATTCAGGTTCCAGAGATCCAAGCGGCCCATCCCGTCCACGCAGGCAAAGAGCGCGGGATGCACTGGCGACCACATGACGTCGTAGACATAGTCGGCATTGTCTTCAAAGGAGTAGAGCGGCTTGTTGTGCTGCGAGAGGCAGAGAGAAGCATGAAGACTTTGTGGCGCTACTGCTGCCTCGGGCTGTCTGGCGAGTCTAATTAAAAACTTTGCACATTCAACCAAGTGTGGGGGGGGAGGGGAAAAATAGGGAGAATTGGCCCGGGGAAGGGAGGATGGCCCAAAACACTCCACGCAGATAAAGGGAGCTGCAGCCCATTAGCTCCCTGGGGAAGGGGGGGGGGATTTTTAATGCATGTTGTTCGCGCAAATGAATTGAAGTTTGCAGTCTGCCCTGATAAGGATCAGGAGATTCCCCGGCAGAGGGAGGGAAGCTAAAGACTGCCACCTAGCGGCGTTTGCGAGGCTGCAGCAAGCACTTGGCGAGTAAACACACACATACAGGCAGGAGCAGGAAAGAGAGCGAATATACAGCTATATTTTGGAAAAGGGAAAAAACAAAAGGTAGTGTGCACACCAAAGGCTGCAGTCCTAAACCATTTGAGGATATCGTTCCCATGTCTGCACTGAAGGAGATGCTTGTGTAAAAAGAGGCCCCACTTAAAAAAATTCATTTCTATTTACATTTCTGGTCTGGTTTTTTAAAATAAGAAATGGGAAATTCAAAGCAGTCCCAGATACACAGGAAATCTTGACATGTTGAACCTTACAAGCCTTGCTGGTGAATCGGATTTCTGCTACCTGTTTCTATGTATCAACGACCTGGTTCTGACAATCGAACACCCGAGTGATGGTTGTTGATGTTTCTTACTTGTAAAAAATGGTTTGATTGGCTACACAGTGCAACATCAGAAGAACAAACTTGTGTGCAGCTGGCTCCATCTTTTCTGTGAACTGGAAAATTACCACCTCCAAGACTGTGAGGATGGCAAGACAGGAGAGGACAGACCACAAAGACTAGCCCAGCACCGGAGAACAAACAGATCTTTCAAAAGGCCAGGAGAGCTCGACTGCCTGGGGCAGTTGCTGAGAAGACCCTGTCACACCTGCCTGCTTCTGGAAGTTGGAATCTGCAAAACAGGGATACCTTTCCCTGATCTCATCCCAGGCAGGTTCACAGAGGTGGCAGTTGTCTTTAGCTCATCTGTATTTTATATTAAAAGGACTTCTTTTATGTGAGGGGACATGTGTGAGGAGGACTGGGTTTAGGATATTTCCTTCTTGAAACATGCCTCAGGAAGTCAATCTCCCATTTATTTCCTAACGTGTGTATAAGGAAGAAAGAACTGGTCAATCCTCTTCCCAAGCTCCAGTGGTGTTCCTTTGGTTGCTAGCCTACAGTCTGTGGCTGATCAAGTTACTTCCACCAATTTCCTTTGCCCTCAGCAGGGTTTCTCTTCCTAGTCCTTTTTCTTCAGAATAAGGCAATACACACTCGCACATCTTCTCAATATTCTGAAAACCATCTTTCTCTCTCTCCCTCTCCCTCTCTCTCTGGCCTCCCTACCCCATCACCAAAGCATTGACAGTGTATGGAGGGAAGCGGCAAGGTTCAGAGAGCACAGCTGCTAGGAGCGCATGGGGCTGGTGCTTGACTTTTAAGTGCAGATGTGTCATTTCACAACAGACTGGAAGTTGGAGGCAAGTTTTAAAAGTGCACCAGGATTGTAAGGTATAATTGGGTGCCATGAATTATTCAGTGCATCTGGCTCGCCTTAGTTTGATTTCTGAATAATGGCTTTGCTAATCCCCGATCAATTAATGTAAAATGAAATTTAAATGATAATGAAAACTCTAGAGATAAAAAGAAATTAAGTATTCTCATAGCATGTGACAGAAATTTAAACAATGGGATTTTTACACGCATGCATGTGTGCGCGCGCAATAGCTTGTACCCGACACATGCCCTTTCAGCGATCGGTATTAACTCTGCCAGGTTTAATCATCTCTTTATGAGAAGGGCATGCTAGAGATCATACAGAGCATTCAAAAGCATAATAGCATCTTCCATTTATGAAGTGTGACTGAATTTCTATTAGTCTGCATTCCATTAACATTAATCGCTTTGTCTATGCCTGTAATGGTTGTTCAGGATGGTGTGCCTTAGTCCCATATCTTGGTGGCCATACAACCATGGGAGAGAATTTCTCCACTCTCTTGCTTCCCTGATTGGAGGTGAAATCCTTCTCACCACATCAGCTGATGACTGGATGTGACAGGCGGGATCGACAGGGTGACTCAGGCCCAGCTAGAAGTGTGTCTAGGGTTGCCAGGTCTCCCCTGGCGGGAGTAGGGGGTAGGGCTGAGATCCAGGTTGAGAAACTCCTGGAGATTTGGGGGTGGAGCCTGGGGAGGACAGGGACCTCAGTGAGGTACAGTGCCATGGAGTCCATGTTCTTTGGGGGAAGTGATATCTGTAGTCTGGAGGTGTGCTGTCATTCTGAGGGATCCCCAGGTCCCACCTGGAGGCTGGCATCCCTAGCTCAGTGATGGGCTGCCCTGCACTGCACATTGTTTCACAGATCTGTCCCATTCATTTAAGAAGCGGGGAGTGGGAGCAGTGTTCCCTCTAAGTTGAGTTAATGTGAGCTAGCTCACAGTTTTTTAGCCTCCAGCTCACACGTTTTTGTCTTTGCTCAGGAAGGATGGCTCCAAGGGAGCCTACTTGTTATGTGGAATGGCTAAAGCCTTCCCTGTTTTACCTCGCTGCTCTCCATGTTCTAAGCACTGGTCTTCCCAGCCTGCCTCTCTTCCAGTATCAGAGCTGGCTGGTGAGGAAAGAGCTTTGGACAGAGCATAAAAAGATGAAGTGAGGGATGGGGGAGACTGGTAGTTGCTCGCCGTGTCCCCCTCACCCCATTCTCCTTTTTGAGGCCCAAAATGGATCTCTCCCTACCCTGCCCCCACTTCAAGCATGAATGGTGCAAACTTGTGAATAAATATGCATAGCTGCTCCATCCCAGGCTGAAGGCACCTGTACCTGACTACAGAGCATTTCATATTAGCAGGACCTCAGATTCTGAAGAGGCAGCATACAAATTCTTTAAATAAACAATACAATGACTATGCATGACCCAACAAAGTTGTGGAGAAGGGGGGGGGCAAGTATCTAATGGCCTTTGGAGGGGGGCAAGGCAAGCAGAGGCAGGCTGGCCATTTAAACTTACAGGGAAATTTCCCAACGGGCTGCTGTCAACCAGGAGCAAGCAGAACCAAGCCCCAGCAACTCTGCTAACACCTCGGGGACCACTCGGCTCAGACCTTTCGCCATAAAATGACAATTAATAAACACTTCCCTTGCTCATAGGCACAGTGCTGAGGAGCTGGTGATTGTGGGATGGTTGGGGGCAGGAACCAGGGCTTTGATGCCTGCTGCCCCTCTTTTCACATTGACAGTACACACACAGAGGGGTCATGTCCTCAGGACTATAGTACTGTCCTACTGAAGCCAAATGCAGTGGCTGGTTTCAAGAACTCACACCCATAAAAATGACAAAGCCAGTCTTATCTAGCAGAAGCCTGTCCACGTTGTGATCGTATGAGCCATATGGGACAATCTTTCCGCAGGCTTCTTGATAAGCAAACCCTTCCTTCTGTAGCCTGCCTCCCTTCTTTCACAAAGAATTACTTGCATGCCCTCCTCCCCAAAGGGAAACAAGTATACCTACATCTTTGTTTTAGGGCTAAAGTTCCAGATGGTTCCCCCTATGCATCTGCATGGAAAGATCTTCCTTAATCCAGGAGGCGCCACACGGTAAGAAGCTTGCGACTTAGAGGAAGGCATGTGGACATGTTCGCAGGTTTTAACTAGTATTTAACTGCTTAAAAGCTACAGTGAAATCTATCAGCTTTGCTTAGTTCATAACGAAGCTGGGCTCTACACGAAGGTACGTCTCTGAACTGTATTTCCATAACATAAAGCCGTATGAGCACAGTTCCTTCTCTCAGCAGAGTCCCACTTTTTTCCATTTCCTTCTCTGTTCACAATCTCACTATGAACCTGTCTATTTTCCTCAGGGGAAAATAAACAATTATGTTTGCTGAGGAGTTACTACAATTCGTTAACCACTTATTTAAGTGCTTCAGAATTGTTCCCAACCAAGAATTTCCAAGAAGAGCTATTATATCTCTAATGACCAATGGTCATCATCTTCGTAAAATAAAACTCCTTGAATAATTTAAAGGAATCCATGATAGTTAAACCAATTACAGCCCAGTTTAAACACTTACTGTGGATACACAACTTGTACTTTACACATGGCACTTAAGATTACCATAAACATATATCAATTTTATACCGTTTAAATGTCCGGATTTCCCCCAAAATTCCTGGGAATTGTAGCTTGGTGAGGAATACTCAAGTGTCAGTGATAGCTATCCCCTCCTTCACAGAACTATAATTCGCAGAGCTGGAATGATGATGATTATTATCCCAATGCGGCACAGATGTCCCTTTACATTATATACCTAGAAGAAAGGTATGGAAGACTGATACTCATTTTAAGTCCAGCCTTTCCTAGCTATAATAAAGTCATAGAAGTGCTCCTACCATCCAACATCCAAAGAGCATTTAATGTAGTAGATCATATCTCACCCTAGAGCTGTGGTTTTCAAGGTTTCTTAGATCAGAACCTACATTTAACCCTTAAATGGCACAATGGGAACTACTGAGCAGCAAGCACACAACAGGAAGCCGCATAATATCACAAACAATGACCTCAAGTCACATGACAGGAAGAGAAAAAGCCAGTGTTATAACACTACCAGGAATGTAGGCAGCAGGCACAAACCAAGCACCCGGAAGTAAAACATAGGAACAAGCCAGTACAAGGTAGTTCAAAGATACCCTTTCTTCCTTTAAAAGCTTTCCCCTGTCTTCTAACTTTCAGTCAGTTAGAGCTCCAAATAATGCCACCAGTTTATATGGATGGTAGATACAATAAACTCTAGATAAATAGAGGGCTGGCTGGCTGGCTGGCTGGCTGGATGGATGGATGGATGGATGGATGGATGGACTTCATAAAAGTTGGATGGATAAACTTTCTAAAAGTTATGTAAAGCTCTCAACTCTATGACACAAATAATACATTGCATGTAAGCTAGTTCTTGCTGCATTGGACTGACCTGCCAAAATTCTCAATTTCTTGTTTTATTTGGAGAAAAATATCACAGAACAGGTTGTGGCAGCTGGGAAAATCATAACTAAGTAACAATCTATTGCTGTTTCTGCAGAGGTGGTCATCTAATTTAAGAGCACTATAACAAGCCTGATACAATTTTTTTTTGAGGTTCTGTCAATTCTCGGTCTATAAATGTAATGGCTGTAAATAGCTCATTCCAGGAATGTATCTATTTGATCATCTCCTCAAAACCGTTTGTATCTATTCAGGAGGAGCAATGTCTTGAGATAACTTAGGGTTTTAAGCAAGTATACTGAACTGATTCATAGCAAGCCACTCCGATGCATTTATGAGTGGAACAAACAAGATTTTTAAATGTATTGATTATTGGAAGAACTGCATTACCTGTATAACTTTAAACTCGCTAGTGCTCAGCTATTCTCCTCAACAAGCTGAGGAAGACCAGCAGTGCAATCCTAAATAGAGTTATACCCTTCTAAGTGGCTCATTGGTTAAGATGCTGACCTACAGACCAGAAAGTCTGTAGTTTGGTAGTTCAAGACCCTAGTGCCGCATGATGGAGTGAGCTCCCGTCTCTGGCCGCAGCTCCTGCCAACCTAGCAGTTCAAAAACAAAAAATTGCAAGTAGATAAATAGGTACTGTTTCGGTGGGAAGGTAACAGCATTCCTTGCGCCTCAGCGTTTAGTCATGCCAGCCACATGACCATGGAGAAGTCTTAGGACAGCGCTGGCTCTTTGGCTTGGAAACGGAGATGAGCACCACTAGAGTCAGAATTGTCTGGCTTTCGAGCAAGGGAAACCTTTACCTTTACCTAAGCTAAAGGAATGGTGCAGCTGTGCTTTGGATTGCACTGCAAAACACTGCGTCCTGAGCTGAACTCCAGTATGTTGAGCACTGGCCATGGAAAGAGCACAGGTGCTGCTGATATATGCAGGACCCTATTTGGTGGTGTGAACTTCTGGAAGGGAGCAGAGGTATGATCTCACCAGGCCAGGTTTGTGGGCAGCAGATCAAGAGAGCCAGGGAACAGAAGCTGAGCACCAGGGGCTATGCCATAGTGAGGAGCAATCCCAGGGTCAAACCCTATAAGGAACTGTCAGTACCACTGAGTGATCTCACCATACTCTCGGGGTGTGTGCAAAGAGAGGCAGGAGGCATAACACCCTTGTTCTCTACACATATGTACTAGCAGCTTTCCAAAACCCTGCCCCCCCCCCAAAGCAGCTCTGTAAGGGCTTGACACCCAGCGTGGGGGGCTCTGCAAAATTGTAGAGGGTTGAAAACCACTGTCTCAAGGCATTTGGTCTATGCTTTGCTGTAGGGGAGGTTACAGTAGCTGGTAGACTTGCCAGAAGACTCCTCTGAGGGAGGGAGCTTGGCCCGCCATCCTGATAAAACCAGGTGCCAACCGAATCAAAGAGGTAAAGGTTTCACTGACAGAATATCTTTTTGTTGTGGTTAATGAACAAATATAAAAACACAACTGTAGAAGATGAGGACGCTTCCTTTTGAGATTTTCTTTAAACGAAATAATGGCCCCCATAATAATCAAAGTCCATTTCTATGAAATACTTGGTGCTACTTTGTGTTCTGTCTCACTCCTCTCCATGGTGGGCTTGAAATTGTGAAGGGTCACAGTTGCAGGGTAAGAATATTTGCATCTATAAATCACTCTTGCTGCTAAGATGCTATGAAGTGCTGGTTTGCTTAATTGATCTGTATGCCACGGATTTAAAAAAAATGTACTTCATTTTTGCATAAACATGTGGAAACTATTAGAAGAGGGGAATGAAGGAGGGTAAGAGGGAAAGGGCTTTCAAGAGCAGGCTCAGTCTGGAGATAACATGGTGATTAGCATTTTGTGGTTTCCTTTAAAGTTAGGAGATCCTGGCTGAGTTTAGAGGACTGAACCAAGAAAAAGAACCTAGTCAAAGTTACAGGAGATTTAGTCTGAGTCCATCTTAAATTCTGAGGGCATTGTCATAAATGATACAGCACCGCTAAGGTTAAAATGTCTCAGATGTGAATGTTGTTAATGAAACACAGCAGCAGCACCGAGAATTTTCGGCTCTGCCGTTAACTTTAATCTACAACACAGTGAGAATCAACATGGTGTAGTTGTCAGATTACGACCAGAGAAAGTTGAGTGCAAACCCCTGGCTAGTTATGAAGTTCACTGGTGACCTTGGGCTAATCACACTCTCTCAGCCTAATTTACGTCATTTGGGAGACGTGAGGATTAACAGAAGTCGATAAATCTTGAGCTCCTCAAAGGAGAGGCAGTATAAACATATAACAAAACAATATCCACTTCTGGATCTCCATTAAATTCTCTCATTCTGTTAATTTTTTTTTAATATGAAGAACAGTAAAAGGAAATGCAGTGGTGATAACTGTTAAGAACCAAAAATGTTGATTGGATACAAAATAATTGAGCCTATGTGTAATGTTTCTGCTTGACCACTGAAGAAGGCCAGCAGGCCAAAACATGTCTGTTTTAGGGTCACATAAGGTCCTAATTTTGAAATATTTCATATTGAGGCTACATTTGAGCCTATAATTGTTTTTAAACCAATTTGTAATAACGTGTATTAATTTTGTATAATTTGTATTCTCTATATATTGATGTTTTATACTCATAGAAATTAATATTGGGCCCCTTATTTTGTATCCAATTAATCTTTTTGGTTCTTAATTCTTTTTTTGGGGGGGAGTGTTAAGTTTTTATTCCCCTCCTTGTTTCTTCTATATCTCGTGATACTGTTAAGACCAATCATAAATTGGACCCTGGTCCAGTTATAAGACACGGACCACCAGCTGAACACGAATGCTGTACCAAAAACAAAAGGCCAACCTTTGTTCAAACAAATTGACATTCTAAGCCAACAATGGGTTTACATGCAAATTACAAACATCCATGATACACAAAAATTCTCATATGGTATGGAGAATACAGGACTAAGGAGACCTGGGTTCAAAATCCAATTTGTCTTTGACCCCCCCTGAAGGTGACCCCGTCACTGTCTCTCAGATTAAAATACCTTACCAGGTTGTTTTGAAGGAGAAATGGGGGGAGGGCGACTCTGTGTGTGTTAATCTATGCTCCTTAAGGATGGGCATACAGATGTAATGGAGAAATGGTTTAAGTATCAGTTGAGAAATGCCTAATGATGAGAAGAAGAGACGGTGAATTCTTCAAGCCAGACACCACCTGACTTTAGGAAGCGTCAGCCTGTCAGGCAGCAGCGATTTGAAGACATGTTTTGGGGTATTTGGGAAGGGGAGTTTGATGCTGACAGGTAAACTGGTGATTTAGTTAATCTCCTTAACGTTTTAAGCATTTTGCTCAGAAGTGACTCACAACAGGCTGGAGCTGCAGAGCTTATGATGCATTAAGTCTGGTTGCTCGGCTCGTCTGCTTGATAACCGGTTAAGTACAAAAAGGCGAGCTGCCCTGGCTGAAGCCTGCCCGGGAGCTACAGAGAAGGGCTCTGATTCCGTGAGCAGGAAATTGTATGCTGCACATGTTCAGAACATTTTCTTTTTTTGCATTATTTCACATACACATAAGAACATAAGAGATGCCAATGTTGGATCAGGCCAAAGGCCCATCCAGTCCAACACTCTGTATCACACAGTGGCCAGAAATACCAGTGCCATCAGGAGGTCAACCCGTGGGGCCAGGACATTAGAAGCCCTCCCACTGTTGGCACTAAATGGTTCCGGGCAACAACTACTACAAAAAAAGAAAAAAGAAAGTCCTGCCTCTGATTAAGCCCCAGTCATTAGCTTTCAGTGCCAATTAAGAAATGAAAGAAGTCTTGGCATCTCTGACCTGCCATCGAGTTCTCCTTTTGTATATCTAATTTCTGTGCTACATTCCTTGCCTGTGTTCCACCACTACAAAATAATTTAGGAATAGGCCAACTAGGGCAGGGCAATTGTTAAACTAGGTGAGCTTCCTGATTCAAATAGTGGCGGGTTCTGGATGGCTTCCTCCCTCCCTGCTCTGACTGCCAGCTGCATAGGGACTCCAAGAACAAGGACACTTTGGTCTCTATCAACACCCATGGCTAGCATCACCAACCTCAACGTGGTGCCTGGAGTTCTCCCAGGATTACAATTTATCTCCAGAGATCAGTTCTGCCAGAAGTAGGGTTGCCAGTTCTGGCTTTGGACATTTCTGGAGATTTGAGGACAGTACATGGGGAGGCCAGAGTTTGCAGAGGGCAGAGACCTCAGTGGGGAATGTGACGCCATAGAGTCTGCCCTCTAAAGCCACCAGTTCCTCCAGGGGAACTGATTTCTGTAGTCTGGAAATCAGTTGGAATTCTGGGAGAATTCCAGGCCCCACCTTGAGGTTGGTAACCCTACCTGGAGGAAATGGGAGCTTAGGGTGGACTCTTTGGCTTCACAGGCCAGCTGAGCTCCCTCCCCTCAGCAAACTCTGCCCTCCCAAACACTGTCCCCAAATCTCCAGGAATTTTCCAAGCTACAGTGGGCAGCCTTGGCCAGAGTTCAAGGATAGGGTTGCTGGGACGAGTCCTGAATAAGACTGCAGCTGACCCAAACCAGAAGTGGTATCACTTCCAGACAACCATAGAGGAAAATAATAAAGATTAGAGGGACACCTAGAGCGTAGCCCAAAAGTTACATCACTTCCAGGTCAAGTACCACCCTCACCCTTTTTCTCCTGCCATTAACATTAATGCTGGCAGAAATGCAAACATGGCAGAAGGGACTTGCCCGCTAGAAGTGGGCACTTGATGAACCTGCACAAGGGTCTCTCTCTCTCTCTCTCTCTCTCTCTCTCTCTCTCTCTCTCTCTCTCTCTCTCTCTCCCACTCTAGAGCTCA
>NW_015165837.1:91429-108207 GCF_001447785.1 Gekko japonicus | reverse complement strand
CAGCAGGAAATGGAGGAGGCGGGGGACTTACTTTTGGGGGGAGGTCGATGTCTCCAGTGCAATCACAAAAGTGATGTCATTGCACCAGGGGGAATGCTGTAGCAGTTGCCCAAAACTCAGTTGCCCAGCTGCGGCAATGCATGCTCCTTTCCTATCTCCTGCGAATTTGCCCAGTACTCTTTTGATCTCATGTAAATCCATTACAGTTACATTATGTAACTTATAATAAGAACTGGTAAAAACTCTGAAACAAAAGTAGATATGCAGTAGTCAAGACATTGTATGGAAGAACATTAGCATGATTCACAATGATATATTGTGATAGTGGAGAGGACTACCTACCTACCTATATCTAATGAACAGTTTCAAATTTTCTGTTTTTGCTTAATAGAAGGAACCAGTACACTGAAGCTCACCCAAACTCACATCAGAAATAAGCGAAGGGATTCATTATTGCTTCTCTGCTGCCTCTTTTTAATTGCCAGTTGGTAGGCACCATGAACAGGAATGGAGTATCTAACATGACTCAAGGTAACATACCTATTTCCTCGAGCAATCAGGATTAATCATTGCAACTGTTAAAACTGGGAGGTCTGTGGAGATTTCACAGGTCACCAATCACAGACAATTGTCAGAGACCCCACTGCATATTCTAAATTTTGGGTTTGTTTTTTTCACCTGATAATATAGATTGTCTAATTTTGGTCTGACAGCCAACAGAACTGGCCGTTTCAAAGGTTGCAAAAAGAATACAATTGGAGGGCTCTGAGAAAGCAGCAGCAGAAGAAGAAAAAGAAGAAGAAGAGGAGGAGGAGGAGATTGGATTTATACTCGCCCTTCACTTGGAGTGTCAGAGTGATTTACAATCTCCTTTCCCTTCCCTCCCCACAACAGACACCCTGTGATGTAGGTGGGGCTGAGAGAGCTCTTTCGAGAACTGCTCTTTCAAGAACAGCTCTGACAGAACTATGGCTTGCCCAAGGTCATCCAGCAGCTGCATGTGGTGGAGTGGGGAATCAAACCTGGTTCTCCAAGATTAGAAGAGTCCACATACTTAACCACTACACCAAACTGGCTCTTCTGCATGCAAAGCAGATGTTCTGCTAATGAGCCACGGGCTTTCCCCAACAATAAGTGGAGGTAGCAGTTTTGTTTATTCTTTATAACCTAGAACACTCTAGGGGGGTTTAGGATTCCAAACGCGTGCTCCGTTGAGGTTTCAGTAGAAGTGTGGAATTTGAAGCTCCTTGAAGCTATTGGCAAGGTTGCCCCTTGACATCCTTTCCCATCTTTGTGATGAAACCCAGCCTACTGGTTTACCACCGAGCTGAGTGATCTGAAAAGGGCTGGGAGACGAATTGCACAGCGCTGGCAGAGAACTCGCTGATTCTGACAGATCATGTTATAGACTCCCTGTAAGAGCTATGAAGTGGTGGTGACGGTGGCTAAGAAAAGTTAATTCTCTGCCACTATTGCATTAGCTAATTCATGACCATCCCAGTTGTTTAAGGTAACATAGCATCTGCGGACTCTTGAAACCGAGCCTTCATCGTATCAGGACTGTAGCTGTGATATTTTTACAAAGTTTTTTTGCTGTTAAAATATCAAGAATAAGCTCTGATCTAGATGCTGACTGTCACCTAGGTCCACTGGAACATCTGCCAACTAGACTGCCTGTTCTATTTATGGACCACTTTGACCCAGTTTGTTGACAAACTCCTGGGATCGGTGAAGGCCACTACTTGTGCCCTGGAATCTTGCCCATCCTGGCTTCCAAAATCATGTAAAGACCACATCAACAAATCCTCAATATCTATCAGGGGTCATTTAGGAAAAAAAGAGGTGCAGGAGCTCATTAGCACAACTCATTAGCATAACATATTTGCATATGCCACACCCCCTGACCTCACCGGAAGTGTGTCAGAAGGCACCACTAGACTGTTTTGGATTGCTAGCTATTGGGGGGGGAACGTGCAGATCTGTCCTCACGGAGGAGGGAGAGCTTGTACCTGAATAAAACTTGATCTTAAAGGTGCCACTGGACTGTTTTGGACTGGGGGGGGGGCTCTGCAACTTACCTGGCTGCTTCTTGCTCTGACTGAGGGCTGCTGGGAGCAGGGGGTGGGGCTTGTTGCATGTGCCCACCCCCTGGGCTCTTTACTGCTGGAACTCCGGTCCTGTGCGCTCCTGCAGGAAATGACCCCTGATATCTATTATAAATCAATCACTAACTCAGGGCACCTTCCCTCAACCACTCAAAGAGGTGGTTATCTGTCCACTACTTAAAAAAACAAAAAAACATTCCTACAGAAAAAACCCTGTGTCTAATCTGCCCTTCCTAAGCAAAGTGATTAAGAGAACAGTAGCACACCAACTCCAAATCTGTCTTAGACCATTTTCAGTCTGGTTTCAGACAGGGCTATGAGATTGAGATGGCTCTGGTGGCTTTAGCTGATGACCTCCAACAAAACATAGACAAAGCTAAGGCCTCCTTGTTGCTCATACTGGATTTATCTGCTGCCTCTGATACAGTGGACCATGCCATCTTATTGAGGTGCCTGTAGGCAGAAGTGGGCATCAGGGGTTGTGCACTGAACTGGTTCAAATCATTCCTCATGGACCGGACCCAAATAATTTCCATTGGAGACCAGTTATCATCAGTGTGGGACCTATCTTTTGGGATCCCACAGGGTGCAATCCTATCCCCCATGCTCTTCAGTCTTTACGTAAAACCCTTAGGCCAAATCATTAGTAGTTTTGGGGTTGGCTGTCATCAAGATGCAGGAGATACACAGCTATATAAATCCTTACCCAGATCTCCTGGTGATGCAGTAGAGGTCCTAAATCATTTCCTGGCTGCTGTGGCTAAAAGTGAAAAAATTGAAACTAAATCTTGGAAAGACAGAAGTGATGCTGGTTGGGAAGGCAGCAGTCTTGATAGACACTGTGCTCCCTGCTTTCAGTGGGGTTCATATGACTCTTGCCAACTCAGTTAAGAGCCTTGGGGCCAACATTATTGCTGGAGAAGCAAGTTGCAAAAAAGGTATTCTTCCAACTCAGCTTAGCTCAAAAAATGGCCCCTTACCCTGATATGGCTGATCTGGCCACTTGGAACCATGCCATGGTGACATTGAGACAGACTAGTTTAATGCGCTGTACATTGGTCTCCCCTCAAAATCAATTCAGAACCTCCAGCTGGTGCACAGTGCTGCAGCTCGGCTATTATTGGGAGCTAGATAGTACTCTCATTCTGCGGTCACTCCACCGTCTGCCCATTAGTTACTAGGCTCAATCACATACTAAGCCTTTCATGGCCTTGGACCCTCATATCTGCAAGATCGTCTCTCCCCCTATGTTCTGCCATGACAGTTTTGCTTATCTGTACAGGGCCTTCTGCGGGTACCTGCAAACCTGCAAATAGGCAAAATCAGCAGACACATGCCTTCTCGGTTGTGGCCCACACTTTGTGGAGGAGATCAGGAAGGTTCATGTTCTCCTGGCTTTCCACAAACTGTCCAAAACTGAATTATTTAAGAGAGCTTTTCTCTGCAGGCAATAGGGTAGCACTGTACAAAATGCTTCACAAAGTTACTCAGATAAATTATTAGGGACTGTCAGGGCTATTTTTGGGCAGGAACGCACAGGAATGGAGTTCCGGCTGGCTCCCACGTTGACCACGCCCAGCAGGAACTCATTAACATAATAGGCCACACACAACAGCAGAAACTCATTAGGATTGGCTACATTAGGGCTGTGTGGCCTAACATGCAAAGGAGTTCCTGCTACAAAAAACCCCTGGGTTTTGACAACAAACAAGATAAACAGAACAACAAGCAAAAGGTGGGTGTGACTGGATGACCACACTTCTGGTAACATGGGGGTGCGGCCTAATGTGGTAATGAGCTGTGCTGTCAGGGGTGTGGACTAATATGCTAATGAGTTCCTGCTGTTGGGTGTGGGCTATTATGCTAATGAGTTCCTGCTGTTGGGTGTGGGCTATTATGCTAATGAGTTCCTGCTGGGCTTTTTCTACAAAAAGAGCCCTGGCTGTGATCTATACTACTGTGTATAGTTTGCTGTAAATTGGATACTTCCATGTAATCTTGCGTAATTTGATGCATCATGTTAGCACTTACGCTTTGCCTTTGTTCTTTCCTGAACCAAAGTTGCCTCCTGTGCCTCCACAGTAAGATATTATACAGAGAGGGATACAGAGTCAAGCCTTTCTAGTGGCAGTCTCTCATTTCCTGGAGAGGCTTGCTTAAAAAAGAGAATGGTTTGAGACATTCCCATTTCAAAAGAGGTGGCTGACATTTTTTAACTAATCCCATGATGTTATTGTCTATATTGCATCTTTGATTTATATAATTGGTTTATGTGTTTTATTATGTTTCATCTATTCTTAATATCACCTGGTCTGGTGATATTTTGTGTATCTTGGAAATTGGGAGAGGTGATACACACACAGAACAAGAAATATATAACTGAAAAATGCAAAGACTTCTTTTACCAGCAAACAAAAACTTAAAATCAAGCTTATTGTATAGTGTGTCACAGCAACATGGCAAATGATGTTGTTGTATAGAAGTGCAGAGACATTATGTGGGCACTACAGGCAGAAGACCTGGTGCAAGCATATAGAATCTGTCTGTAGCCCTCTAGCCACCAGCTGTGGAAGAGCCCATTAACTTCAAAGGACTTCTCCAGAATAAGGGGTCTCAAAGTTAGAGCTGAAGGCTAAATCTTCAGCTTGATACTCGGCTACCTTTGTTTAAGAAGAGAATTTCGACAAATGTATATTCAACAAGAAACTTGGTCTCTCTAGATTATCAAAACCACATTCAGTTTTTATGTTACCTACCAGCACCATGCCTGAAGTTCGATCTAAGTGATTGTGCCATGCCTAACTTTTAATCTGTTGTTTCCTAACCCTACTCCCCCCCTCTCCATTTTCATGTATCTCCTTTTACCTTAATAAGCTTGCTCTGGTTTCTCTTCAGAGCCTATAAATCTTTTGCCTTTTACTTTTCCATTCCTTCTTTTTTTCATATGTTGGCACTGTAAACCTTTTCATTTTGCCCATTTTTCCCCCTGATGTTCCCCAATTGTATGTTTCTTTTATGGCATTTTATAACCATTTATATTACTTGTATAATATTTTAATAGAAAGCATGCAAAAACTGATAACAGTTTTAATGGTACTCATTCTAATAATTAAACAATTTAATGATAATTTTGTTGGAATTATTGGGGGGGAGACAACTATGTCAGAAACTGAGATTTCCAAATCAAAACACAAAAGGCAAGATATCCCTATTGATCACAATTGGATCAAGGCAGAAAGAATATAGTTCAGGATTCCTGAGCAATGGAGATGCATTCCCTCTCATCCCATCCCTTGATACCAGCCTCCTTGTGAAAAACTTCTAGCCTTTTTTAAAAGGGATACCAAAAATAAAAATTCACCGGGGAGGGAGTATACTTTTTGCAAAAGGTGAATACATCCATAACCCCTCCATCCCATTTTGACTAAGCACTATTATATAATATATTTGTTCGTACAGTTCATCATCTGTGAAGAATTATGCAATTGACACACCAAAACGTCTCCTGACATCCATTTTTTCCCTTTGTGGTTACAGTGAAACAGATAAGCAAAAACAAGAGAAACATTATGGAAAAACTCAGCGCAGACTTGAGATCACCTGACTTGACTTGGGTTTTGCTCCTTCAAATTACCTAGAGAAAGACCATAATCTTCTCCTCATACTGCTGGATGGCAGCCAGACCTCTGGCTCCAGAGGTAAAGGGCAAAAAGTAAAAATCCTGTCTGAACAAGCAGCTCCACCCATTCCTCTGAGTCAGTCTGGCTTTTTGACAACAAAATGAGCTCGGAAGAAAATTCATTCATTGCTTCGCTTCTGGACAAAACCCAAAAAGCTGAACACGTTCAACAGACAGAAAGATTCCCATGTTAACCCAGCAGGCTACTTCCTGGACAATCTACAGCCTTATTGTAATGATTAATTCACTCTTCGTTTATACAGTTTTATGGGATAAAATGTGCAGTAGCGATGTTTTCCAGAAGATAATTTATTCTCTTTGCTGGGACTAATTTAAAGAAGACACTGGACTTCACGCAAGCTGGGATGGTAATAAGAATCTGCCTGCCATGGGGGAGAGGGAAGATTAAGCAAACAAAGGAAGGCTTGAAAATAGGGCCCTCAAAGTTACAAGTCACATCTTGTTCATAAATGATCTGGAATTGAGGGTGAATGCTACAGTGGCCAGTGCAATCTGAAACTTTCCAGTTTAGAAAAGATGACCTGGAAGGAGGGACACAGGTTAGAGGTTAATAAAATCATGCAGGGTGCAGATAGCATTTTATCTGTACACACAGAGCACTTTTCTCCCTCATCCATCATTCTAGAATTCAGGGGCACACAATAAAGATGATGGGCAATAGATGCAGGATGGCAAAATCAAATACTTCTTCACAGGGGTCATTTCGTAGAAAAAGAGGTGCAGGAGCTCATTAGCGTAACTCATTAGCATATGCCACACCCCCTGACATCACCGGAAGTGTGTCAGAAGGCAACTCAGGCTCCACTGGACTGTTTTGGATTGCTAGCTATTGGGGTGTGTGTGTGCAGATCTGTCCTTGCAGAGGAGGGAGAGCTTGTACCTGAATAAAACGTGGTCTTAAAGGTGCCACCAGACTGTTTTGGGCCGGGGGGCCAGAGGGGGGGTCTCTGCAACTTACCTGTCTGCTTCTTGCTCTGACTGAGGGCTGCTGGGAGCAGGGGGTGGGGCTTGTTGCATGTGCCAGCCCCCTGGGCTCTTTACTGCCGGAGCTCCGCTCCTGTGCGCTCCTGCAGGAAATGACCCCTGCTTCTTCACTTGATAAGTAATTAAGTTGTCAAATTCACAATCTGTGGTTGGCCACTAGCAAAGATGGCTTTACAGGGGGATCGCACAGAATTTATGGAGGGTGGGTCACTCAATGGCTTCTAGCCATGGTGAGTACATGGCACCTCCACATCCAGAGGCAGTCAAACTCTGAAGGAGGCAACATCAGGGGAAGGCCCTGGCCTCTGGGGCCCTTTTACTGGCCCTCCCATGTAAAACGGGATGCTGGACTAGATGGGCCACTGATCTGATTGTGCAGGGCTCTTCTTTCTTTTTACTAGCACTAGCCCACAGACATGTCATTTTTCTACTAAAAGGGGGGGGGGCACCTACTTTTTGTTTCCCTGTATGATCATCTGGAGGTGATTCTTACATGACACAGGTAACCAAGGAAATGGGTATTTCAAAATCTGGGAATCCCAAGCAGCAACTCCTTGTAGTCCCCACTGGGTTCTGCGGAACACATCTCACCTCTGGCAAGTGTCCCAGAGAAAAGCCCTACATTTCCCCTTGAGGCATCCCTGCAGGAAACTAGCAATGCTGGCTACACTACGCTACACATGCTAATCCCTGTCAGACTGCGGACCATTAAAGACTGGGGGGGAAGGGCTGTTCACAAATTTGGAGTGCAAGAGCTGGAAGCAATGAACAGCATACAGCAAGGAAATCTGGATGTGCCCTTATTCCCCACTCCAAATCTATAAGGGGATGGAAAAGGAATGTTGTAAATGTCTGTTTAGGAACGAATGAGGCAGGGGCTATATTCTATTTTTAGGGGTGAATTTAAGGGATTCGTCTGAAGTATGCAACAAAGCCTTATTCATCCCTTATTTCTACTGTAATGTAAATTCTGCAGAGGGGGAAAAGTTTGTTTTCTAAATTGTATATAACATAAACCAGAACATGCCACCCACACTCATTCCAGTAGTCTCACTGAGGTCAGGCCGTGTGGTTTTCAAACCAAGGCAGAATATTTTTTTTTAAAAAAAAATGCCACTTCTGCTTTGCTTCCTTACTGATACAGTCTATTTTTTATGGATGCTTCATTAGCAATGGCCTGCAATGGTGCTTTGGATTTATGTGCCAATGGAATATATAAAAGATTTGTTTCATAACAACATTTTTCTTCCCCAGCATGCTCTGAATGCTCAATTTGTATCAAACCCAAGAATAGCAGTTCAGCAAATGAGACTTATGACATTGTTCAGATGCATTGCTGCTTTCAAACTACATGAACAAGCCCTATGCTTGCATTCTTGCTTATATCATTCTCCCCTGCTCCTACATGGTTAATCAATCAACGACCTCAGGTTTAGTGTAAAGCATAGTTTACCCTTACATTTAGGACTCCCATTTACTTGCCTGGGGCAGGGAATTACTAACCCCCCAGCTCCAATCTTCTGCCCCTGAGGAATCGAGAAGCAGAAGGTAAAAAATGGCTTCTGCATAGCGACACTCTAGGAATTTCTCCTAGTCTCTGTGGTAAAAACCCACAGACACTGGGAGAAGCAGCCTACAGTATCACCTGGAAGTGACATTCCATCTTCTCCAAACTCCACCCTCTCCAGGCACTGCCCCTCAAATCTCTCAGCACTTGCTCACACAGTGCGGGAAACCCTATTTACATATGAACTGCCACTTTGAAGGTGGCAGCATACCTTTTTGTTTTCATTATGATGCCATTTTTTTTTTTTTTAGCAAGGGCAGGCTTGAGAGTTGCTTGCTCATTAGCCCAGCTGCTGTCAGGGACAAACCTAACAGAAAAGCAAAGCTTCACTTAGTAGCAACCTGCTGAAACAACAGGCATCGGCAAACATAAAGGAATACAAACAGTCATCTGTGGAGCAGTTTACTGCCTATGATAGATTGCCACTAACAAAGATCCGGAGAGTGATTTCAACAAAAGTAATCAGCTTTATTGTAGGTACGAACAAGCGCTTGAAAGAAGTCATAACCAGAACAGATTAACATTGGGAGCTAGGCTCCTTTTAAACATTCCCGGGCTAATGTAGCCGTGCCTATTTACAATAAGTAACCAATGAGGTTGTGCGGATAACGTCCAATGAGGGTTCTTCCCTCTCAGGGAATTGGTGCAGTTCTGATTGGTCGCTGTTGTGGAGCGACCAATAGTACG
The DNA here is from genome assembly GCF_001447785.1 of Gekko japonicus. Taxonomy (NCBI): domain Eukaryota; kingdom Metazoa; phylum Chordata; class Lepidosauria; order Squamata; family Gekkonidae; genus Gekko; species Gekko japonicus. The sequence goes on along the minus strand of NW_015165837.1, from coordinate 99,164 downwards.
TTCGTTCGGAGGAGCCTTCGTCTAGCTCGAAGCTTAATATGGAACGTTAATGCAGCGATTCATGTAAGTCATTTGAATACACCACAATGACCACAGTTCCCTCTTATTTGCTGCAAGAACTATGGAATGTCTCCTCTGTATGATGCAGGGAGGGGAAGAGTGGGAGGAACTGAGAACTGGAGTGGCACAGTGATTAGAGCATCAGACTTGGTTCTGGGATGCCCAGATTAGAATCCCTGCTCTCCTATGGAAGTTCACCAGCGATCCTGGGCCTGTCACCATCTTTCAACCTAACCTACCTCACAAAGTTGTTGTCGTGAGTGAAGATAGAGTGAAGGAGGGGAGCATGATGTGATAAGCTGCTTTGGCTCCCTATTAGTGAGAGAAGCAGGATATAAGGAACATGTATAGCAGAGGCAACTTCTTGCTGAGGATTTACTCTTCATCTTTCAGACATTTCACAAATCTTGGACATGGCCGGAGGTACAAGCCAAAAAGTTCTTGTCCCATGGCCTGTGCCAGCCAATGAGCCCAAGACCAGGTCAAGATGTAGTTTGTTTGTTATCGTTTTGTTCGTTGTTTATTGGATTACTGAGATTGATGGATATAGAAGAATATGATTCTGCTTTCAATTGCAATGCATATCTTCTCTTGACTAGTCGAATGCCCAGCAACTGCTAAAAAATATGTGCTGTAGGAGCCATGTTGTAGAATTATGTGTGCCTGTACTGGAAAGACAAACTGAGGCTGTTGGAAGTTTGAAAGTTAAATGGTTTTCACAGGAAATCCCCGTGCAGAGGTTCCTGAGGCTGTTCTAAGATGGATATCCTCATACACGTTCACTCCACTGGGTCATATATATTTATAGAGGCATAGCAGGAAAGACACTTTATGAAGAAGGAACTCTCCAGCATCAGCTGCAGCTTTAATGAGTGAAAAATAACAATAAAAGATGCAGCTAAAATCCTGTTCAGTCCTGTACAGTCTATCCCTGGAAGCGAGTGCTTTCCCTTTGAAGGCACGGCTAAGATTATTTATGGCGGAATAATGGGATGTTTCAATAAAACTCAAACCTGCTTTTTTTCATGTGGTATCGTATAATTCTCCCTGTGAATGATCACATGATAAGCAGCATGGGCATGGCTGTGCATTAACATTTGTTAATAATCCTTAGTGTTTATTAACAAACAGGTGGCCTTTAGAAAACAATTTATATGTTCAAAGCCCTAATGCCTGAATAAACATAAGGCTCAGCAGATTCATCCTGCTAGGATATCTCTTGACTCATTATGCATCCAGTTCTGCTTTCATGATGTGCTGTGATCTTACGACTCAGTGGTAGAAACTGTAGATGCTTCAGTAAGAATAAGCCAGCATCCTCAAAGTGAAAAAGCCATCCCTCTAGATCATCTGTCTTTTCAAAAATGTGGATAGATTAGTACCGATATATCCTTGCCAGCATGGTTCCGCTTTTAAAATGATATGTGGCTGAAGTACTTCTTTGCATTCCTATTCAGCCTCCACTGCATCCACTAGCTCTCGCCCTGCACAATTGTTTAGGGTGATTAGATCCTTAACATCTCTCACGGAACAATTCAACCATTAGCTGTGACGCCTTTGCAAGATTTTTTGTGGACAAAGTCTTGTCACTCCACCGCCAAACTACCTGCCAATGTTGATATAGTATGTGAACTGGAGGCCCCCTGGCCGCCTCTGGACCCAGTATTTGATAACGTCAGCTGGCTTCCCTGTGCCAATGTAGACAGGAAACTGTTCCCTGGAGTCAGGGGTCTCCCCAGAGGCACTGAAAGAGGCTGTGGTGGTACCACTCTTGAAAAAAAAATCATTGAATCCTACAGATCCCGCCAATTAGCACCCAGTTTCAAATCTGACATTTCTGGGTAAGGTAACTGAGAGAGAAGTAGCCGAGCAGCTCCGGAGTTTCCTGGATGACACATCGACACTGGACCCATGTCAGTCGGGTTTTTGACCCAGCCACAGGATGGAGATGGTGCTGGTTGCCTTTATGGATGATCTCTGAAGACAGCTGGATTGAGATGGGTCGGTGCTGCTGTTGCTACTTGATCTCAGAGCAGCATTTGACACAGTTGACCACTGTTAAGTCTGGTGCTTAACAAATAGTCAGAGAGTGATTTCAGCAAAAACTCAGGTTTATTCAGCTCGGTGATCACTTCTCCAACACGGTACAACATTCGATAGCCCGAACAGTTTGTCCATTGAAACTGCTCGGTATTTAAACATTCCCGGCTAACATAGCCACTCCTACTTTACATTTAACAACCTATCAGGTTGAACGCATAAGGTCCAATCACCAACGTTCCCGCTTACAGCTAGCTTGAACGTGATTGGTCTGTTAGTCTCGGACTTGAATCCCTGTCGGAGACGAAGCTTAACATAGCTTCCCTATGGGATGTTTCACCATACATCCGCATGTACTCATGTCAGCATATGAATACATTACAACCACGATCTTTTGACCCACCACCTCCCCAGTTCAGGAGTTCATGGGATGGCTTTGAAGTGGCTTACCTCATTTTTCCTTGGTTGGGGACAGAGGGTAGCGCTAGGGGAGAGGGTGTCAGTTAGGTATCCCTTAACATGTGGGGTCTCTCAGGGGGCAATCTGCTCTCTGATTTTAACATCTATATGTGCCCCCTTGCCCAGATGGCGCAGAGTTTCAGACTGGGTTGTCATCAATATGCTGATGACACCCAGCTATATCTGTTAATGGGCGGCTGCCCAAATACTGCCCAGCATAACCTGGCTGAGGGTCTAGAGGCTCTGGTGGGGGGCTAAGAAAGAGCTGGCTGAGACTGAATCCAATGAAGATGGAGGTTATGTGGCTGAGAGGAGGGATTCAGGGCTGGGGCACCAACTGCCCGCTCTTGACGGTCAGCCACTGTTACTGGCACAAGCCGTCAGGAGTTTGGGTGTCATGGATACCTCCTTATCTATGGAAGTCCAGATCACAAATGTTGCCAAGCTGGTACTTTTCCACCTGTGCAAAGTGTGGCAGCTGGCCCCTTTCCTGTCTTGCCCTGAACTAGCCACACTAATCAACACAACAGTCACCTCCAGATTGGATTACTGAAACTCGCTTTATGCTGGCCCACCCTTGAGACTGATCTAGAAACTCCAACTGATTCAGAATGCGGTGGCGCGAGTCCTAACAGGAATGTCATGGACAGCAAACATACAACCTCTGCTGTGCCAGCTACCGTGGCTCCTAGTGGAGGACTTGGTCAGGCTCAAAGTCCTGGTATCGACCTTTAAGGCCTTGAGCAGTCTGGAACCCTTGTATCTTTGGGACCGCCTCCTCTAGTATGTCCCCCAAAGAGCTTTACGCTCTGTTGAGAACAACTTATTGGTGATCCCTGGCCAGAAAGACATATGGCTGTCCTTGACCAGAACCAGGGCTTTCTCAGCCCTGGTGGAATTCTCTGCCAAATAACATCCACGCCCTGTGAGACCTGATGCAGTTCTACAGGGCCTGCAAGGCAGAGATGTTCCACCAGGTTTTTGGCTGAGGACAGTGATGGGCTCTGTCTAGGCTGGGATTCCTCCCCTCCCCCTTTTCATGCTTTCTCTCTACCTCTCCCACCAAGTGATGACACAGTCTGAAATCCGATGTATTAGTGCCATTTAAAAATGGTTTTAAGAAGTGTTTTCTTATGATATGTGTTTCCATTATGATATGTATCTCTATCGTTGTTTATCACTCAAAGCCCTGAGTACTCAGGGACTGGGCGATTCATAAATCCAAATAATAACTAAATAAAGATTATGGCTTTTCTTCAAGAACCATGTGCCACAGCTCCATGAAATAGCACTTTCTGAGGATCTCTTCTGTGGTAACATATAGCAACGTATTGCTTGTTCAATGCTTGTGATGTTTATTGTTGTAAATGATTGTTTAAAAATGAATAAAAATATATTTTTTTAAAAAAACACCATATAGCAACGTAGCAACCCCTGCATCACATTGCTTCCTGCTTCTCTTGGTAATGTTGGAACTCCCAAGTCTTCTGGGAGGAGCCCTGCTTACGACATGACTCCTGTGACAAAATTACTTAGATTTCAGACTTCCAACATTATGGAGCAGTTTGAGAAGATAATGTGCTGCTGCAGCTCTTGGACCAGTAAAACAACATGAGAGTCTTGTGATACCTTAAACACTAACAAGCTAAGGTCAGACCACACTTCATCTCATTCAAGGGAGTAGAAATACTGACTCATTTGACTGGATCTTGTTTTCACCTGTCTCTTGGATGGCAGGGCCGTCTGGCTTCTGTTTGTTATAACCAGCCTCTTCCTGCCCTTCTGAGGTATATTTGTGTATGTCCACTGAATCTAACACTTCAGATACCTCAGGAAGTTTTCTCTGGTTCATGAAACCATATGCCCCAGCAGGTCTGTCAGCCTTCCAAGTGCCTCATGGCACATTTACTATTCTAAAAACAAGTTCTCTTTCTTTAAATGGAACTCTCACATCACAAAAGCCTGGTTTTGTTTTTAAGTTCTAGATGGGGCAGTGCACCCATCCCGGGTACAGGCCTGGTTGACACCAAGTTTAAGTTTGCTGTATAGATGGGCCCTGAAGACCAACACTCACGGAGAATCCATTTATGGAAATGAATATGGAAATCCATATGTAGTACTGCATGAATGGTCACTTTGTGTGTGGAAGTGAACTTCGATGGACTTAGAAGGTTGTAACTTTGCTTAGGGTAACAATGGAATTCTTGCATAAGAAGAATTCCTGTTAGCTAGTGGGAATCTAAGGATCTCTATTTCCATTCATAGTACAAAGCAACAGTGTGGTTCAGTGTTCCCTCTAAGCTGAGTTAATGTGAGCTAGTTCACAGTTTTTTAGCCTCCGGTGGACACATTTGTGTCTTATCTCAGGAAGAATGGCTCCAGAGCGAACTAATTTATGCAGTAGCCAAATTGCTCACTCCCAACTTTAATGCCAGTAGCTCACAAAGTAGACTTTTTGCTCACAAGACTCCACAGCTTAGAGGGAGCATTGGTGTGGTTAACTAAAGTGATCAATATTATACTTTGCCCAAGTCGTCCTGTAAGGGGGAAGAGGTGAAAGGCCTAATAAGCTTTCTCACTCCCAGCTTACCTTTGTAGTCCATAACTTGACAGTCCAGTCAAATGATGATGTGACAAAGAGATGGGAGAAGTCAACTGGACCGACAGCCATGTGGCAATTGATTCCTGTGACAGGACCTTGATGACCCTCAAAGATTTCACCGATGCCCGCTTTACTGCAGAAAGGCAGATACATACATTCAGGAAGTAGCCAACATCACAAGATATCCCTTATCCTAGGGTGTCACTGTCATGGTTCCCTTAGGGTCACTGGCAGGATTCCCCAGGTTTGGATCCATGGGGCATCTGACCATTACTACCAAGACAGACAGTTCCTCTCTTAATGCTTGAAGGGGAAATCTGTTGGGGTAGGAGAGAATACTGGACTTAGAGGATACACACCATCCTCTGAGGATGAAATGAAGCAAGCAGCAGGCTACTGGTTTCCCTTCAGTATTACAGCTGAGGGTTCACATCTGCACAGCCCTCAACCCCTGTCAGTTTTGGGTTATTTTTTGTGAATGTGAGAGGCTGGCTTAAAAAAAAAGAAGAAGGTATATGCCTGCATGCCTCAGGAGACACCTTATGTGTGAGGGCAGACCTACTCCTACTGTTGCCTCCTCATGTTTTGTCATTCAGAGTTTCTGTATGCCATCCACTGTCTTAACAGAGGTGGCAATAACAGAGGTAATCAATACTGGCAATACAATGATAAACTGAGGCATTTGAATTATTACATATAATGAATATGATAAAATATGCTATGTAAAACTGAAACATGTTGAAGTCATAGCATTAATTCACAACAGGCGTATTGAAAGTTATTTAAGGGTAGTTTCACAAGAAACAACCGCATTGAAATGGTTAAAACATAATCATTTCAACAAACATGAGGAACTGATCTTCTTCTGAATGACATCCAAGGGCTATACTTTCACAGCATGGAAAGAAAGGAAGGAAGGAAGGAAGGAAGGAAGGAAGGAAGGAAGGAAGGAAGGAAGGAAATCATATTCAGCCCCTTACCATCAGTGGTTCAGACCAAGATGTTACATTTAACACACAGCTGCTGCTGACAATGGCAGTCCTGTGTCAGTCTTCTGGAGAACCACACTCAAAGAGTAGTTGTCAGTGGCATTTCATCTGAATGGAGGGAGGTGTCCAGTGGAGTGTCACAGGGCTCAGTTCTGGGCCTGGTACTTTTCAATATTTTTATAAATTATCTGGATGAGGGTGTGGAGGGGCTACTCATTAAATTTGCAGATGACACCAAACTGGGAGGAGCAACGAACACACCAGCAGATAGAGATAGAATTCAACAAGATCTGAACACAATGGAAAAGTGGGTGATGTGAACAAGATGCAATTTAACAAGGATAAGTGACGAGTTTTACATCTGGGTAACAAAAATGAGGAACATGCGTACTGGATGGGGAATACACTTCTGTGTAGCAGTGTGTGTGAAGAAGATCTTAGGATAAGGATGGACCATAAGTTAAATATGAGCAGCCAGTGTGATGTGGCAACAAAAAAGGCTAGTGTGATCTTGGGGTGTATCAACAAAGGAATAACATCCAAATAGCAAGATGTCATAGTCCCGCTGCACACTGTATTTGTCAGGCCGCACCTGGAATACTGTGTGCAGTTCTGGAAGCCTCACTTCCAAAAGGATGTGGACAGAATGGAGCAGGTGCAGAGAAGAGCAAGAAGGATGATCGGAGGCCTGGAGACCAAGCTCTATGAGGAAAGGCTGAGGGACTTGGGAATGTTGTCTGGAGAAAATGAACTTGAGGGGGGCATGACTGCTCTCTTTAAGTATTTGAAGGGCTATCACTTAGAGGAGGGCAGGGAGCTGTTCCTGTTAGCAGCAGAGGATAGGACTCGCAATAATGGGTTTAAATTAAGGACGAGAAGGTACCGGCTAGATATTAGGAAGAAGTAAGAGTTGTGCAACAGTGGAATCAGCTGCCTAGGGAGGTGGTGAGCTCCCCCTCACTGGCAGTCTTTAAGCAGCAGCTGGACAAACACTTGTCAGGGATGCACCAGGCTGATCCTGCCTTGAGCAGGGGGTTGGACTAGATGGCCTGTATGGGCCCTTCCATGAATTGTCACATTGTATGTATTGCCTCCTCCACCAACAACAGTCATTTATTTGGAGTAGGAGGGAACACAGAATGAAAAATACAATATGCAGGCACTAGTTGAATGATTCTGAACATAACAGTAGAGGGAGAACCCAATTCAGCTGTTTTCAGCAGTCAAACACAAATTCCAGTTCTGCTTCACTCAACAAACTCTTTGCCGTCTCCATTCTGAAATGCTTTTGGATAAACAACCATGGTTTTCCTAAATGTGGAGACCACTGTAACATAAAATAGTTATTAAGGTATCAGACTAGAACTGGCAATACATTGATGCAGATACCTGATCAGCCATAAGGCTGTTAGATAACCTTTGGCTAAACACTATCTCTCAACCTGAACTGCCTCAAACAGTTGTTGTTAGGATAAAATGGAGGATGTATGCCGTTCTGAGTTCCTTAAAAGAAGAGTGGGCTAGAAATCTGAGAGATAAGTAATTATTTGGAAGTGGGTTCCATGTGTTTAATTTTTTGCTTACT
>NW_015165837.1:0-91388 GCF_001447785.1 Gekko japonicus | reverse complement strand
ATAACTTTTTATGGCTGAAATGCCACAAGCCTTCACATTTCCTGGAATGCTGAAGTTAATGGATTCAAACAAGGACCTTTTCACTCTCTACAGTGCTCTGACAGTTAGAGTACACTCATAAGCAACCACAGGGTTATATCAACTAAAGTGTCACAAAGTTGTGAGAAGCTTTCAAGTTCTGCAGATTTTTCCCCCTGTGGACCAACATGGCTAAGTGCAATCTCTGTCAAATTAGAGTACATAGCAACCTATGCAAGAGATGCCAGGAACACAATCTGTTTATACGAATAAATCACCTTCCATGACGACACGCTGTGTAGACCGTGCCCTCTTCGCTCCCCACCACAAAATTATTGACATCTCCAGTTGGGAAAGCCATTCCAGTAACTGCCACCGGCTTGGATTTGTTGAACATCAGCTCCATGCTCTCCTAGTAAAACATGTCAAGTTTTTCAGTCTACTGTATTCAAAACATATGACACTCAGAGGCAGACTGGACCTTTAACTTGCCACCAACAGTTCCTGGTAGGTGACTGCTCTGGAGAATTTCCTACTAGTTTCCTACTTCCATGCTGCTGCTAGTGAGGCCCAAGGAGGGAGCCCCTGAGGGGCATCACCTCAGCTTGCTCCTATTTCCTGGGCTGTTTTATCAGTCCCCCCCCCTCCCCGATTACAGCAAAAGACCTGTTTCCTTAATGGTGTTAAAGACAACCACTTCCACCAGCTTTGTGAGGGGAGGATACGCATCATTTATTTATTTAGCACATTTTTCTTAAGCTTTTCTCCTCGTGGATTTAATTCAACATTTCATTTGGAATGACCATATAAAGCCAGTAGTCTCTTAACTGCCCTGGCTTCCAGTTTCTTTCCAAGCTGATATTAAAGGGGCTGGCTTTGACGTTGAAACCCTTATGTCACCCTTTTCCCAACTGGAGTCCATAAGGTCCGTGAGTCCTTTGTAAGGACAAAGGGCGAGTGATCCCTTCTCACATTCATATGGCTAACATGAAAACAGGGAGCCCTCTCGTTTTCTAGAAATGGGAGCCTAGACACTTCCATTTCAGTGGAAAGAGACCCTTCTTATCCAGAAGGCTGAGCTACAATGATTTGGGGACAGCATTCCCAGAGGTTCGTCCCTGTTGTGTATGTAAATAATGTATAAAGGTATTGAGCTTGAATCTGAAAAGGTATTGTAAAACCGACCTATCAGAACAAAGGAAGTTCTGGAGGGAAGCAAAATGATTGGCCTTTATGTACTGCAACTGATTGGACACTATCTGACATGTGGGTGTGGCTTGCCAAGCCCGAACTGTTTAAAAGGGAGCCTGTTGCTCCAATGTTTGTCTCGTTCTGTTCTTCTGACTTCGTGTTTAAATAAAGTTGTTATCACTGTTCACCTGCTGCCTCGAGTCTCGTACCTAACAGTCCCCCTGTGCTTTTTAAGGCTCTTTTATGTTATTCCAGGTTGATGTTATAATGTAAGAATGTGTGTGCACCAGTTTTCCCTCTAAGCTGAGTTAGTGTGAGCTAGCTCACAGTTTTTTAGCCTCTGTCTCACAGATTTATGTCTCAGCTCAGGAGGGATGGCTCCAAACAAACTAATTTATGCAGTAGCCAAATCGCTCGCTCACAACTTTAATGCCAGTAGCTCACAAAGTAGATTTTTGCTCACAAGACTCCACAGCTTAGAGGGAACATTGATGTGTGCGTGTGTGTGTGCGCGTGTGTGCATGTGTGTGTGTGTGTGTGTGTTAACTTGCTATGAATTGTCTTGAGAACTGTTGAGTGGAATGGCAGTCTAAAAAAATACGTGAAATCAACTAATAAATAAAATCAGCCTTCCCTTAATTTAACAAGCCTTTGGGCAACTGTTTCTCTTTTTTATATTCTCAAAGTAAGCATATAGTTTACTTTAAGCAGCCACAACATTTAATCAATCGGTACTTGCAAATCCTTTGATGGCAGTGCCTTCTTGGAAAAGACATTCCTCCTCTTTTCACAAACACAGGAAAGAATGCTTCTTCTGAGGCGGCTTCTGTTGTATCATATGCACACACACACACCCCTAAACACATGATGCTGCCTTAGAGAGAATCAGACCATTCACAGGCATATTTACAGTGCAATCCTAAGAAGTGCTACACCTTTCTAAGTCCATTGACGACTATGGTCTTAGAAGGATGCAATTCTGTTTAGGATTGCATTGTTAGTCAATCTAATCAACTATTTCTTTTTTCAAACAAGCGAGAGTCCTACCAATAATGAAAATGGGAAGAAAAAGCAATGTTAGGTGAAAAATATGTCTGTCAAACTTTTGATAGGATCTGTTTGCTTAGCTTAGTCTAGTCACTGAAATGTTGATCAGAAGCTACACTTTCAAAGATGGCTATTCTACCATCCAGTCTATATTTGTTAAACAATGCCGGAGAGTAAGTGTGATTTATACCTCAGACGATTTATATGATTACCTGTTCTTTAAACTGGATTATTTCATTTTCACTTGAAACTGACCTGTGTATTAACGCATTACAATAATTACATGATTTGTGGCAGAGGAAATAGGTTTTGGCTCTTAGAGGAGCCAACTGCTGGAAGCAAGCTGCACTCTTTCAAGTGCATCCACAGAGTGTTTAGTCCTTGTAGGATGTGAGGTTTTGGCTTTCAGGGACGATGTTCCATTAAGTAGGCATCAGCTTTAACCCCAACCCTTTCTTCTTGTGTAGGTAAAAACAAAACCACCTGTGGCGTTGAGAGCATATCCAGGCTCCAGGAACACATTTTGCCATCTGTGGAAACGGTAATGAGGTTGTGAGCATTCTGTGTTCCAACAACATTTACGCAGTATACAGGGTGCTGGAAAATACATGAAATACCAGAGATCAGATGGTGCCCATTCACATTTTCAAAAAAGGTTAATTTCTAAATGGCACAAACGTTATTTGAAAGAGAGATTCAGTCATCATGCAATGCCCAGAACTCCTCCTCTTGCCAGATAGGAATGGAATATCTTTGTACGGCCAAATGCTTGCATGTACATCATGACATTCAAACATGTTTTTCAAAGGCTGATTTTACACTGTCACAAACTGACCAAGATGATTGTGGCTGTGAAAATGCTGCATTAAGTGGATGAAATTTTACCCAGAGGGATATGTTATCATGCTGTTGATGGTATTTGATGTGTTAAAGTATCAGCAGAAAGAGACAAGTTTCTTAAAGGGGCAAAAATATGTAGAGTTTACTGAAGAAAATAGTTGTCACTTTTAAAAAAGCCCATATCAACACTGACACAGTTTGGCCACTGTACAACATATTTCAAAAACATTCCAGTGGGAAATAAAGGCCAACACATCCATCAAGTTTTCTTAATCATGGGCCAAATTTATGCTCTCATTTTCAGTGAAGTTAATCTAAAGTAACAATACCCGTCTACTGAGTTATGATAGATTTATGATGGACTAACAATTTCAGCAAGGATGTGTTCCAATTGAACTGATGGGGGCACATTTTTTACCTTCTGGGAGCAAGGAAGGTAGTCAGTGGTGGGGTGGGAAGAATAACAACTGCCCTGGGCAAAGGAACCAGTAGGAGAGGGTGAGGAAAGGGCCATTTAAAGCCAACCATCTATTGTATCATATTTTTGCTTTCAAGCTTTTTACCCTTATCTCCCTTCTTTAACAACGTACTACTAGCTTGTCACTTCAAGGCCAAGATGGATTCATTCGCAAATTGGCCAGGAGAGGCTGTTTTTGCCTATATATGATTTTAGAGGAATTGGCTAGATAGCCTTGATCCTTAGGGCTTAGTTAGGCCCCAGATGGGATTAGCAAAATTACCATGGGTTTGGTGTTTGATATTAGGTTAGACTGGGGAGTATCCTGAGGCATTGGAGCACAAGGTGAGGCATCCAAACCAGCCATTCATGGCTGAATGGTCTCGGGGGTAGAGGTTAAGCAACAGGTACTGGTTATCATCGCTTGAACTCTATGGGGTGGGGTGACAGAGTTGATGGGCAGAATCTCTCTGGATCACTTTGGCGCAGGCACAGAAAAGCAACACATGGCCTGGGGTCAGGTCAGGCTTTGAGCTAGAGTAGGATTACTGTGATGGACTGCACTTTTAAAAACTTAGAAGTGCTGTACAAACGGGTAAGGACTGTGAAAGGTTAATTCACAGAAACAGAAGGCCTTGAGTGACAGGTTGCTCCAAAGAATCTGATTGGTTAGCAACAGCTGAACAGAGGAAGACTTCTGAACTGGATGCTGAGGAGAATTCAGTCAGATTTCTGCCTTGATTGAGTAGTGACAGTCTGATTTCAACCTTAGCTGAAAGAAGTTTAACATAGACAACTGGGGGAAAGTTGGCAAGGAAGTTTGGGAAGTAGGCGAAGACTAGTGAGAGGAGAATATCCCTACCCGATCTAGTGAGAGGAGAATATCCCTACCTGATCAAACAGGGAGTTAGCTCTGAAGAGTGCAGAGATCTCTGGTCTGGTGTAGTTAGAAACTGCCTTTAGATGATGATTTATTTAGAAGATTATTGCAGTTTCTAGTTTATGTTCTAGTTTACATTTTGTTTTTGTGTGGTAAATTGAAACAATTTTTTTTTTTAAAAAAGAAACTCTTATTAGCCTGAAACACAAGAACTAAACTCTGTGCATGTATTGTTTTTACCTCAGAAATTTCAACCCCTGACTTCAGCTGACCTTTCCCCTCTATGTTAGATAAAATATTTTGTTATTTTTGGATTTCAAAATGTCTCAAGAGTCATTTAAGCTGTTTAAGTTAAAGCGGGCTCCTGATCCTTCACTCGGGTTCCTGGGCTGAGCCAACAGCCCAAAATATTATACTGTGACAGGATGGGACAGCCAGACTTCTTCACCAAAAATAAAACACATTACTAAGACAGCTCAGTCAGTAAAGGGAAAGAAAAATGGAGGGAATATCTTGCCATTGAGGGAGGGAAGTGGACAGGGCCATCATAATTACTCAGACATTGGCAAACCCAACCGGGCAGCCTTTCAGGGAACCCACACCAAGGGGTGTGTGAGTGTTTAGCATGTTACCCACTTAATTAATAAATCCTACACCCATGGGACTGATGTCTTTATTTTGGGATATGGAGGCAATTGGAATTGTTGGGCCTCAAGCATCCCTGTCTTCCTTTCAATTTCACATGTGCAATTGCTGACTGTTGTGGCAGTGGTCGCAGAAAAACACATCTTCAGATGCACTCTTCAGCAGCCCCTGCATAGTTTTCTGATGTAAGCACAAGGTATTTGGTCATCAGACTATCCAGACACATACATCTCCTTCCAAGTACATGTCTTTAACATCAATACTGAATTTAGACCAAAAAGTATATCTTTAAAGTATTGATGTCTTATGTAGACAAACTGGTATCATTTGTTTGGTGTAGTGGTTAGGAGTGCAGACTCTAAACTGGGAGATTCTAATCTGGGAGAACCGGGTTTGATTCCCCACTCCTCCACATGCAGCTGTTGGCATGACCTTGGCTCAGTCACAGTTCTCTCAGAGCTTTTCTCTCAAGAACAGTCCTCTCAGAGTTCTCGCAACCCCACCTACTTCACAGGGTGTCTGTGTGGGGAGAGGGAGGGAAAGAAAATTGTAAACCACTATGAGACTCCTTTGGGCAGCGAAGGGCGGGTTATAAATCCAATCTCTTCTTCCGCTCTTCTCTTGTCACCAGTGTTATCTCTATAAAGAACTATGGCATCAATAGAATTTCTAACCAAGTATGAGGAAAACTCATGGAAGCAAACTTTCCCTCCTCCCATTTTCTGCTGCAGCTTCCTATCCTCATCACAACCTTTTCCTTGGGAACCAGTGGGCCACTGAGAATACCAAGTAGGGGCAAGGTGGGAGGGGAAATCAGTGAAAATTACCCCCATTTCTTGCTGGCAGATGTGCCTTTTGGTTAGGCTCTAAAGCAATGTAAACATCCTATCAGAATTAATAAGCCTATCAGGACTTCCTAGAAAGAAAGGTGTACTGATATCCATATACTCTTAACTGTAAGGATAACCAAACTGAGTGATCTACCACAGGTATGATTTTAGGGGTTAAGTAATTTGGAGGCACTAAAATGTTGATGATTTACTCTGCCCTGTTTAAACAAGAGGAATCTCAGGGACTACTTTCCTTCTATTTCCCTATCCAAAATACACTCCTTTTATTCTCCACTGGCATATTTAAAAGCTATGGTGTAGTTAGGAATTTAGAAATCCAACATGAATTCATATCTATGTGTAGATAAAGGGGAAAAGCACACACGAAAGCAGATTGTCTAACTATGAAGTGGGTGAGATGATTCTGTTGCTATAGATTTTATGCACTTCCAAAGCTATTACATCTTTGTTTAGTAACCAGTCAATGCTGGTATATCAAATAAGCCAAGTCAGACCATCTCTAGGTTTACGGAATGTGTCCCCCTCACTTTGGTGCTCATATAGACTGGTAATCTACAGTACTTTCTTAAAAACACTTTCCAGGGTGTGAACCCCACTGGGTAGACTTGAGCAGGATTCTAAGTAGACCTGCTTAGGATTTCACTTAAGCTAGGAACTGCAAGGACTAACGTGAGCCAAGTTCAAATAGGTGGAGCACCATTCTGTTGCATGGGCACAACTCACTGTTCTTCTCACAGCACTTTCCTGTGCAGTGCCTGGCTTTAATCAGAGCTGTCAGCTGTCAGTTTCATAAGCAATCAGCCTCACTCCAGAACTGAAAAAGATGTTTCAAATGCAGAGTGGGAGGTAGGGGAGGAAAAGAAGAAGGAAAAAAACCAGCCAGACTGTACTTTGCAGAGAATCTCACTGGACTCTTTCCTTTCCCAGGAGAAGATGCCATCTTGCTTTTATTTATTTTGGAAATGAAATCATCATGCTAGAGGGTTTTTTTTACTTAATTAAAACTTCCTGTTATCCCAAATGCAGATGTGTGGTGGGTGTGAAAGGAAATTAGTGAGTAATGTGTGGTGGGACTCCCTTTCCTTGTGAATCCTGGCACCAATATGGAGGATAAGCTCAGAAAATTTGGTAGCTGGTGGTTGGTAGTAGATTTTGTAGCTGGGGACGGGAAGAGGGTCGATTTTTATTTTCACACAGACTACAAAGTATGTTTCAATAGGCTTGCATGTCTTGCCACATTCACAAGGCAGGATGAACACATGTCCACATAGCTCTGATTAAACACATGTTTTGAAGAACTGCCATGAGTCACAGTCAGGAATGTGTACTCAGCCATTCACAAGAGCACATCAGCTGGCGTACATTTACTACAAAAGTAAAGTGTGTTGATAGCAACACTGAAAACTGTCTGTCTGAACTGGCATAAGGACTGAGCCCACCCCTTCAAGCCTTCTCTCAAAAGTAACATGAACTAGTCATTCATGTGTCTTGCATCAGGAGCAATATAAAAAGATGTTTGGACACAACCCTATATGCTCTTTTATTGAGTATAATCAAATATACCATATGACTTCTGCTACTGTTTAATATACTTTGCTGTTCTAAAAAAGGAGGTGACCAAATAAAACCTTTACCGTATGAGCAGCAGCAGAAAGAGGTGTGCGCTGAACTGGCGTCCTCCTGTGACTGCGATTATCCCACAGCACAATCTGACCAGAGTAAGTGCCTCCGACAACCAAGTTTGGATGAAAGCGAGCGAAACAAACGGACATCACAGAAGACTGAAACGAAACACAGTAGACAACAACAGAAGGTTTTATTGCCATTGTTAAGTCACCATCTTTGGTGCCCTGTTTACAAAGGCAGGGCTTTTTGTACCACAGTTTTACCTGAACATGAAACTTAAAGTACACCGAACTTAAAGAGCTTAAAGTATGGATTGACTAGGGTTGCCAATCAGCAGCTGGCAACTGAAGAGAGCTTTGGGGGGGGGGACACACAGAGGTTGGCCATCAGCGCAACAGCATTCCCTCGCTTTCGGGGGGAAACATCAAGGTTCCAGTGATTCCTATTTTTCCATGGAAAACTTGGAATTGACATCACACCATTGTGCCAGTGCTATTTTTAAATTTATTTTTCACCCACTGGGCAATGAAGCAGTGGCAAGCAGCAGGGGTTGCTAGCAGAAGGTCTCTCACCATAGTAGGAGAACTGGCAACCCATTGAAAAGCGCTGGAAATGGGAAGAAAGTGATCAGGAAGGGCTGTCTGTAATGTTGGATCTGTAATGGCTCAGGCCTGATCTACATGTACAGCAGAACAGGGTAGGAATGAAGTGGTAAATTCCCACTACAACAGAGTTGGACTGTACCACGCCAGACTTCAAGTGGGGGAGAATGACATTTCTCGAATGCTTCCCTAAGTTAAAAACCTCCTATGAATGGAAAGCTAGAGAGCAAGCTGGACTTGAGTCTTCCAATGTGCTGTGCTATTTTTTCATTTGCAGAATTTTTTTTAAATGAGGGGGATTATTCAAAAGTGGTAAAGTACATACAGCAATCTCTGGCATCTCCCACTTTATTCTGCTAGAAGAAGAAGAAGAGAAGAAGAGATTGGATTTATATCCCGCCCTTCACTTGGAGTCTCAGAGCGGCTTACAAACTCCTCTCCCTTCCCCTCCCCACAACAGACACCCTGTGAGGTGGGTAGGGCTGAGAGAACTCTGACACAGACTGCTCTTTTTCAAGGACAGCTGTGCCAGAGCTTGTGACTGACCCAAGGTCACATCAGCAGGTGCAAGTGGAGGAGTGGGGAATCAAACCCGGTTCTCCCAGATTAGAGTCCGCACACTTAACCACTACACCAAACTGGCTCTCAAGGACAAGTCTCTTTCACACATGAAACCCACCACTTGACGCTGCAGTCACCAAAGGATGCACCATCCCTAAAGAACCATGCAATTCTTAGCAGAGCTGTACCCTCTGAAGGTAACTGAAGTCAATAGGCTAAGAAGGCTGGAATTCTACTTAAGATTATGCTGTTAATGACAAAAAAAAAAACCTGATGCATTCATTAACAGATTCTGAAGTAATCTTAGAAGACTGTACAAGTCTTCCTGACTTGCCTGCTCCCCCCCATTTTTTTACTGCACAAAACTTTCATGTGCTCTTTGGATGCTATTATGTCCTACTTCAACACCTTACCAACTAAGAAGTATTATCATTATTCAATGGTCAAGTGCAACATCTAAAAATGTAGTTTTCATCATTTTAAAAGGAGACCCTTTGTCAAAAGTGTATCTATAGGCATACTCATTGTGACAGGGGCACAGCAGCAAAGAGCACTTAAAATCAGCCACTGTGCAGCTGTCATTCCATTTCTACACGTTGCAACAACCCTCGAGCCCAGATCGGATGTATTATCATTTCATATCATAGCTTAAAAAGAGTTGCTTTAATCAGACTGCCACAGGATTTGGAACTAATGACAATCCTTGTACGAAATGGCAACAGGGTCAGGATTTTGAAAAAGCATTTTCTGCAGCACTGGATGCCAGCTCCAGCTGTTAGCTGAACTGGAGTTTTGACCAAAATAGCCCTGCTCATGCCACGATAATAAGGGTGTCTCTTTACTACTTTACTGCTTGGAGATTTCTATACCTCCCTGATTCAGGTACTCCTTTCCTAGAGCAATGACAAGTTCAGGGGAGCCTTTACGGTGTCTTCATTTGGAGGAAAAGGCACCAGAGACTCCTGAGATCCAGCAAGGAAAATCAGTGTAAACACCTGATACAGATTTGCATCCCGGTTGCAATGCTCGTACAGGTCTTGCTGAGCTGGATGGATGCCGCCACCAAGTCTGTATTTCTTTGGAGTACTTGGATGCCATCTCAATTCCATGACTGCTAATGTCTCCAGCATTCAAATACAGAAACATTTTCATAATTTAATTAGTGGACTGTAGCATTCAGTAAGAAATCCACCCAGGGGTCGTTTCATAGAAAAAGAGCTAGGGGGACTCATTAGCATAACTCATTAGCATATGCCACACCCCCTGACATCACCGGAAGTATGTCATAAGGCCACACACCCCGCCTCCAACGGTCCCGGCCGCCAGCGCCGGCCTTGCAGCTCCACTGCCGAGCCCCATGAGGGGCCCGTCGGTGGACCTGCAAGGCTGGCGGGAGTGCAAGGAAGCCCCGCGAAGGCCCTCCCTGGCCCCAGGCAGGCAGGGGTGGGGAGAGGCAGGGAGGAAGCAACTTACCCTCCCTCTTCTCCTGCCTCCTCCTGGCTGAATGAGGGCCGGAAGCGGGGCGGCTGGAAGCAGGGGGCGGGGCTTCGTCATGTGCCCCGCCCCCGTACCTCACCCAGGGGAACTGCGATCCCCCACGATCCCCCCGAAATGACCTCTGGATCCACCTGTGTAGTAGTGAGATGAAGGGCAGATGTAGCTGACAAATGCACTGATCAGGAGGAACAGAGAAAGCAGCCAAGCCTCTGCATGCCTGGATCCAGCCCCATCTCTTCAGCTTTCAAGTTCCACTGGAAGCGGCTAGGCATTCTCCATCATGCCTCGCCACACCTCCAGCTGAGAGCCTCTCTCTGCCTTGATGAGACCATCAGAGGGATAATAAGAAGTACATTACCTTCAAATGTGTCAAAATGGGTTGCATTGCATTGGAAAAGGTAATGAAGTGGGTCCAACCAGCTTTTCAACTGGTAAAAAAGGAGGGGGTCTCCTGTGACCACCAATAAGACAATGCTGGGGATCTTGGGACCTGCATGGACAAACACTATGGGTGATGGGGACTGTAGAAAGGTAAGGAACTAAGCAAGATTGAGTGGAATTGTTGGCTGGATCCAATCAAAGTCAATGCCTGCAATCAAGGTCAATGAAACCCAATGCAATATAAAGGTTAGAATGTTAAACCAACTTTTGAAACTCCTATTCTGATATTAAGCTTGCTGGGTAACCCTGGATCAGTCACTCTGTCTCTGCCTATCCTACACTCACATGGCTGGTGCAAAAAGAAAGTGGAGGAAGGGAGAATCATGCACACTGCTGCAAGCTCCTTGAAGGAAGGAAGGGATATAAGTGTGATGGAGGAAGGCCTTGAAGGGCAAGGAATCCTATTATTTAATCCACTCACCTGCCATAAGTAGCAATGGTAGCTCTGTATACAAACCACTGTATTCTGATTGGGTTACACTCTAGCTATCAAAATCTTGTACATCCTTGTAATACCAAGATAGCACAATGCTTATTTTGTTGCTTGCTTGGTTTGAAGGCATGTGAATGTTAATGGAGAACCAGTGTGATTGTAATGTACTCATCTCCAACCGCGTGCAAGGCTAGGTCTACACGTGGTCATGCAAAGCGTCTGAGCTTCGCTTCTAGAGACAATGGGCCAAGTGGATCCTAGCCCGCACCAACCCGAGGGATAGGCTCCTGGCTGAGAGCCTATGGAACTCTCGGCCACTGTAAATAACCTATCACTGGTGTGGGGGTGTGTTTTGGGTGTGGGCTTGAGTGCACATATAAGCTGGCCTGCGAGCCGGTAACTTTCGTCTTGATCTTCACCTAATAAAGTATGAGAGCTGAATTCACTAGCAAGTCTCAGTACATTTCAGTGATATAGTGGTTAGACTGCTGGACTAAGACCTGGGAGACTCAGGTTTGAATCCCCACTCTGCCATGGAAGCTTGCTGGATGACCTTGGGCCAGTCACAGACTCTCAGCCTAACCTACTTTGAGTCCCCATTGGAGGGAGAAAGGCAGGGTATAAATGAAGTAAATAGTAAAGAAATAAATATCCAGGATTCCTTGAAGCATCTGCTCGGTCACTGTTGGCAACAGAACATTGGTATAGATTAATTTTTGGTGCAGTCTAGAAGAAATCTTTTTCAAGGAGAGGAAGACTATGTTCTCATACACCACTGTGAGCAGCACTTACGGACCTGAACACTTTGATTCTATGCCTGGTAAGGCTGTTTTTTATTTTGGAAAATTAATGCAGGCCAGATTTGGATTAGTGATGGCACATCCCCTTAACCACAGATGGATATGCTCACAACAGATAGTCATTTGCATTATCTTGGTTAGGACGCCTGACCTCAGCCTCCACATCTGACATACACATGGTGAGTGAGAATTGGCTGCGTATGCTGGTGTTTGTGTATTGGGATGGCTTTCTGCCAGTTGTGGCTCAAACTCTTCTGGAGAAGGGTGCTAGATAAAAATTACTCTAATATGAGATTTAGATTTGCATTTGATGAAATCTCTTCTTCAAAATGTCAATCTCTGAGGCATTTTGTGGCCCACAAAATAGTATTTCATTTGTGGGTACTGGAAATTGGTTAAGTTCAAAAATATCTTTAGCTATCAACCCAGCAAACATCTAAATAAAAAGAAACTCAGTGCTGTTCTGTTCACAATTCAGGCTAAGAGAAGCATAGTGGACATCGGTGGTATCAAGCATGTAAAGTGCCTGCACTCTTTGAAAAAAACTAGTTGCCTTGGTTTTTTCAGGAGCCCTTTTAGATATTCATTTAACTCACCGGAATATTGTCGAATTGAACCAGACTCCAAAAAGTCAGTTTTCAGAAATAGGTTTCTGGGACCCCCCCAATAATTCACTCACTATGGAGTATACAGGATGAGTCTGGGGTCCCCACCCTGTGTTCTATATAACAAGCATACGTAAATTTCAGTTTCTGCAAAATTGCCTATGCACAATCCTCAAGTGCTGGAGAAGACTCTTGAGAGTCCCTTGGACTGCAAGAAGATCAAATCAGTCAATCCTAAAAAAAATCAACCCTGACTGTTCCCTGGAAGGCCAGATAATGAAACTGAAGCTCAAATACTTTGGCCACCAAATGAGAAGGGAGCACTCACTGGAGAAGACCCTGATGCTGGGAAAGATTGAAGGTAAAAGAAGACGGGGACAGCAAAGGATGAGATGGTTAGACAGTGTCATAGATGCAACAAACATGAAATTGAGCAAACTCCAGAGGACGGCGGAAGACAGGAAGGCCTGGTGGGAGCTGATCCATGGGGTCGCGAAGAGTCGGACTCGACTATGCGACTGAACAACAACAAAATCCTCAATTCAGATTATGACTCCATGTGGTGAAGGACTCTCCCCCACTATTTTCCTGGCCTAAAACACTCTGGGAATGGACACTATTTGGCCTGTTGGGAAAACCTGCAAATGTATATTTGGGTTTCCCCAACTTGTCAAATAGCATACCTCTGGTACTGTCACAGATTGGGAAAATGGTGCACCACAGTCATGATCCAAACTGAGCACCGAGCATACATGAACTAAGGAGAATCTGCAACTCATATGTGACTATTACACAGAGTGACGACTCTAAAACTAACTGGTAAATTTTGTAAAAGAGCAACTAAACAGGTTTTCTTACTGGGACTTTAAATACAGAACTGAGAGAGGGGTTGATAAAAAGTTGCATATGGACATTGCTTGGCTATCTAGGTTTATCTTCTAAGAGCTGTGGAAGGATGTTGGGAAGATTTAGGAGGGGGTCAAAATTATTTGTGGCATCAGAGAAAATCCAACTTTTACTAAAAATAAAAACAGTTGATAGACTTTGTGTAGATTTGTTTTTTTTAAAAACGAACACTTCAAACCAAATGTCAAAATCCTATTTAATTAAAAAAAGGAAGTTTATACTTCCATATGGCATGTGTTGACATTTATTCCTTTGATTTACAAGAGTATGGACTTGAGGGAGCAGATTGCTTTATTCAAGAGAAATAATACGGGGAAGGAGGACAACTTGACAGGAACGAGTGTAGGCTGCCTTAACTTCAGTGCTTGTTAAAACATGAAGGATTAATGGTAAAAAGGGAGGGGAGAATTGTGAATGTCTCCAGTTGAGGATCTTCAAAAATGTTTGGGGTTTCTAAGAATGTCTCAGGCAACCACATGAAAAGAGACTCAGCCACACGACTCTCTAAATCCAAAACTGGTACCGTTCTACTTATACCATCAAACCAACTGACTTGAAATAGAGCCACAAATTGAATTTATTTTTATTGAAAAAGTACTAACTTCTTGAAAGGAGGCAAGTGGTGTGTCAGGAAACCCAGAGACTTCAGGGCAAGTTTATAATGCAGGTATGCAGCTCCTGTTCACAGCCACTGTCTCTCTGTTCTGTGGACTGCCGGATCCCAATGGCTGCATTTTCTAAAAGGCAGCTATTTTCTTCACTTAGAGACAGTTAAAAATGGAAGAGCTGCATCCACAAGTAGGCAGACGACAAACCAAGTGCATGAAAGGAACAACTGCTCATGTTTGCATCTGTGAATCATCCATAAAGAAAATGCTTCAAAGTTACAGTTTTTGGCTACGGTTGGCTTTAAAATTTAAGCTATTTAACAATAAAGAAAGGTATTTAAAATGCTTTACATACATTTTTTCAGACTTCCTTATAATAACAAAGTAGTCTGGTAGTATTCACACCATATAGATAGGGGGAGGGGTTGAGACTGAGAGAATCATTGTTTGTCAAACAGCACCAGATTGGTTTATCACCAAGGTAAGAGCTGAATCAGGAGCTTCTCAACTCTCCCTTTTACCCTACACCATATTGACATCTGTAGGAAATGATTCATTTTAAAGGAACGGAATACCTAAATGGCACACATAAAAGGGCTTCCTTTGGTCACAAGGAGCTCGACTCAGGAGCTGGATGCAGAGTTCTCTCAGCCCCACCCACCTCCCAGGGTGTCTGTTGTGGGGAGGGGAAGGGAAAGGAGTTTGTAAGCCACTCTGAGACACCTTTGGGTAGTGAAGGGCGGGGTATAAATCCAATCTCTTCTTCTTCTTCTTCTTTGATGTGACACCCATCCCTGCAGACATGCCACCATTTTAAAAATAAATTGCCACTGGGACTGTTTCAGCTTGGGAAAACGACATGGGGGGGAAGGCGGGAGGCCCACTTCCCCCCAGTGCCACAGTCCCAAACTGAACTGAACCACTGCAGGCTGTGTGGCTGCAGGAAAAGAGAGCTGGGTCTTGGAAACCCAGACCCAGCTCACTAAAAAAAATCTTACACAGTTTTTGGCCTTGGAGTATTGTAGTAGGACATGGGAGACCCAGGTTCAAATCTCCACTTGCTACCCAAAATAGTCTAATTAATAAGTTGGTTGATTGGGGAATTTAGCTTTTAGCAAGAGGGGTAACTTTAGATCTTTTCACCTGTGTATACGGGGACATACAAATTCTAACTAAGAAATAAGGATTGTAGCAGGGAATAGAGATGAGAGTAGGCTATATTTACGTCTCTAGAAGTTACAGATCCACAGAACAGGAGGGTGACCAGCATTTGGTGTGTGTGGTTGACATGGGGGGGGGGAACACACACACTTAATGGGGGTTGGGTCCCCTTGATATAGGAAAACTGTGCTTTGAAGCAGAAGAAGAAGAAGAGAAGAGATTGGATTTATACCCCGCCCTTCACTTGGAGTCTCAGGGTGGCTTACAAACTCCTTTCCCTCCCCCTCCCCACAACAGACACCCTGTGAGGTGGGTGGGGCTGAGAGAACTCTGACACAAACTGCTCTTTCAGGAACAGCTGTGCCAGAGCTTGTGACTGACCCAAGCAGGTGCAAGTGGAGGAGTGGGGAATCAAACCCGGTTCTCCCAGATTAGAGTCCGCACACTTAACCACTACACCAAACTGGCTGATACCAAATGTGAAGTACTGCTTTACTAGGCTAGGTGAAGAGAGGGCCAGGTGAAGAGAGTGACTTAATTAAAAGAAAACAGTCACTTCTATGTATAACCAAAATGAAGTTTGTTTCCCTAATATATCCACTGTTATACCTCTTTGGGGTGAGAGGAGTGTCTTGTGAATCAGCCCTTTGGATCACTTACCAAATACTTTTCTCATGCTGGTTTCCTGCTTGGCATTTAGGGTCACACTCAGGTCAAGCAGTGTCTTGTAATCATGATATCTGGAGTGATTTTTATATATGAAGAGTGTATGGTATTACTTCCTTTGTGGAAAACCAACTGCCCATCTGTAGAATGGTGCTGACTGCTAATATACCCTGTCATGGAAGCTTTCTGGGTGACCCTGGAACCATCACATATACTCTCAGCCTAAACCTACTTCATAGAATTGTTGTGAGGATAAAATGGAGTCAAGGAGAGTAATGTAAGTCACTTTGGGTCCCCAATGGGAGAGAAAGGGGAGGCATAAATGAAGTATATAAGTACGTAAATAAATATGCAAATACAGAGTTTTCTTAATTTGTATGGGACAGCAGAGTCAGAGCTTTATGATTTTCCACCTTATGGTCAGCAAACATACTAACAGGTCCTATACAATTCTGCAGTTCTGAAGTTACTGAGTTTGGATGACAACTGTAACATACAGAACTAGAGAGTTAGGAGGCCCTATTGGCCATCACTCACAACACCTTTTCAGTGCAGGAAATCCAAGTTCAAGTGTTCCTGACAGCTGTCCAGCATCCACTTGGAAACCTCCAACGAAGGTGGGTCCATCTCCCCCCCCCTCGGTAATTGGTTCCATAGGAAGTTTCTCCTAATATTCAACTGAAATGGCATAGATATAATTTTGTTTTGAATCTCAAGAAGAAATTCCATACCAAAGGGTAGATGTACACGTCTCTCTGAGGACTTCTAACACTCTTTAAAACCACACAATCAAACTAAAGCACGACATGGGGTACCAATAATAGCTTCACCTTCCCTCCTTCTGTCACTCCTATCTCTTGTTTGACAGGCTCGCTGGTAGATCAAACATTTCAAACATGCAGCTTTCTTTTTCAGAAGACAGCAAAACTGGAAAGCACTCAAAACTATGGAAAATATCCTACTTTGCAACATTTTATTTATACCAAGTCCTGCTTTTTACATGTTTGAATTTGCAGCCTGTTCCCTGATGCAAATAAACATCATTTGTGTTATTAAAAAGGGGGTCAAAATGCTCCATTCTCACTCTTCATTTTTGTCAAAAAAGATTTGATTGAACTCAGCATCTGATGTTAAAAGGGTTAAGTACAACACAGGTAGCTACAAAGGAAGCTCTTTGAGCCTGTTAATGAACTCCATTCTGCCCTGGCAGGATCACCCTCCTTTTAAATAAGTGGTAACTCAATCCCTGTTTTAACTCAGTTGTGTTTGGGCTTCCTCCAAGTCAAAGAACTCAGTGTGATAAATCATAATGAATTGTCTGTAATAATTCACAAAGTGTCTGTAACTCAGCTAAAAGGTTTTGGAATCTGGCTTTACAGTTCTAAATATTTTACTCTTCATTTCTCACTGAACGTAAAGAAACATGCATACTCCATCCTAGCGCCTGCTTTACTGCAAACAAAGATAAGAAGTTTTCATCAGAATTGCATGGCATAAGAATCCTAACTTGCAAGTAAAAATACTTGTGAATATTATTTGCCAGTGAGGTATCATACAAATGGCAAGTTATTGGATGGATAAGGAAAAGGATTTCTTATGGGGAGAGGAATTCCTGAGAAACCAGGGGTGCCTCCTTAAGACGACACTGTACATTTTCTAGTAGGATACTGTGGTTCTGGGCCTGTCACTCAGAGCTCCCCACAGCTATTGGCACCTCACACCCTGCCACCGTACTTCATTATGACACAGCACGTGCATTTCAATAAACATACATGGCATCTGAGCTCAGTGTACTAGGAGCACCCAAAAGGTGCAAGAATGACGAAGGACCAAAGAGGGTAGCATGGTGTCCTGATTAGAGTGTCAAACTAAGATCTGAGCCGGGCAGGTTTGAATATCCTTTCTCCCATGGATGGTCACTGAGTGTCAATGGGCCAGTCATGATCTCGCAGCCTAATCTACTCCACAGGCTTGTTGTTGTGAGGATAAAATGGAGGGGGAGAGAATGCTATGATAAGCCTCATTGTTGATCTCATCAGCGGGAATGATAGAATGGACATAACAAATTAATGTCCTTTAGGTCCCAGAAAAACAGCAGGCGACATGTTTTGTTTGCAATGAGAAGTAAGGGCTGCAATAAGAATGGCTCCTTTCCACACATAAATTAACAGCTTCAGTCCCTGGCATCTACCATTAAAAAACCAAAAGCAGATGGGGAAAAACCCTCTTTGTTCACAACCCTAGAGATTTACTACCATTAAGAGGAGACAGAGGAGAACTAAACAGACCAGTTCTCTAATTACACAGCATAATATAATCATGGTGTGCAGGCTTTTAAACTACACAGAACTCTTAATCAGGCAGAATGAAAAGATAACTAAATGAATACAACAAATGAGCATATAGGCATAAGAGAAATGCATGCCTCAAAAGCATAAAGTGTTTATTTAGTATATTCCACACTCTCCAGAATGTGCCTGAAGCAGCTGCATATCAAAGCTGATCTAAGAAAAATAGTATTGTATCTATTTTGCATTTTTTGTTGTTTAACAAACAATTGTTACATTCCAGCACCTGAACATAACACACTCCTTGGAACATGTGGCTTGTTGCTCTCTAGTTCTGCCTGTGGACCAAAATGGACATGGAGGGCCTCCAAATTACAGGGCTAATGAGTTTACAAACGACTTAAACACCCGCTGATATCATCCAAGTCCTCCGCTGAACAAAGTTTGATTGAACCTTAAGACCTTACCAATGATCAGGGCAATTTTAGCAAGTAGCCCAGAGAAAAATCTAAGGATAGATAAGCACATGTTTACGTTTCTTGCTTTACCCTAATTGTTTCTAAGCAATTGACATTTTGTGCTCTTCAGTCTGTGTCACTTGAGCACACTTCTATCAGTTTACTGTCAAAATAATTACAGTAATCTCTTCTTATCTTTTGGATTTAATTATAGCTTGGAGGGAAGACTGACAGACTATTATATTTGCCCAAAGCCATCCCTTCCACTAATGTATCATTTACAAGTCAAGTCTGTGGGTAATTAGAAATAATCTAAAATTAATTGACTATTGCATCGAGCCATGTTGATCATTTGGGAGATAAGTACAGGTAAGTAGAACCACAGCAGAAGACCTTTGAACACCACAGCATATACTACCACTTGGAAGAGGGTAGCTGTAAAGTCCAATGCAGATGCTAATGACAGCATACAGAGGTCGAATTGTACCTGTACACAGGTAGATGCGAGTGGGATCACATCCACTAGCCCAGACAACTGTGCATTCAGCAGAAGGTCTACATGCATACTTAGGCTACTGATATTGTGACTGTCAAAATGCAAAAAGCAGCATTCTCAGTAATATTATATTGCGATGTATATAGGGCTCCCTGAAAACATGGTGCACAGTTTTAACATCTGTATAAGGCCTGATCAATAACAGCCAGTTCCAAAAAGTAGGGAAAGTGAAAACAGAAGATGGTTTGTGGGGTGTCAGTCACTCCAATTGGCTGGGACCAAGTAGATGATATTTTAATCTAATTTTTGTTACATTTCTTTAAGAAAGGAATACACATTTTTAAAAGTAATTTAGGGTTAACATGGATTAATTCAGTTGAAAAAGAGGGAAATTGCTTGTGCTTTCCTGTATCTTGGGATGCCTGTGTGAAAAAGGTGGCCACTCACTGCTGTGGCTTGATTTACCTCATGTAGGTTTTTGCACTAGCTACTTAAACAAGGAAAATAGACTGAGATTGTAAGTAGCCATGCTGCTCCCAATACAATTCCAAAAACAAAAATCAAGTAGTACCTTTAAGATAACCAAAATATCACAAACCACTTTTGGGTTCTGTGGAAATAACTATTCCAAATGTGGACGCCGGCTGCATACAAGAAGAGTTTCTCAGGATCCTGCCCCAATACTGAAAACCTGCACAGCCATATAATTCACCCATGTGGAACATCACTCTATCACTGTCACAGCATCAGAGGCTGAATGGGACTGGACCTCAAACAGGAGAAACCCAACAAAATAGGAAGGGAACCATCAACAGTGCATTGTTACAAATTCATTGCTGATGGATGTCTTAATTCAAATATTTCTTTTTCCAGCCATCCAGAATCACATGGCAAGCACGAGAATAAATGTTAACCATGTTCTGCATGATAAAATCTTCAGCCATTTGTTGCATGTCCATGAACAATAAGAAACGGCAGTGCAAAGGAGAAGGTTTAACCACAAAAATACTAAACAAATTTGTTATACAATCTGTCAAAATGAATTCAGGATGGATCTTAATCCAGACTTAATAAATATTATTTTATGGATGATGAAAATATTTTGATTATTCCAATAAGAAGGTTTTTTCCCCTTTTCAAGAAAAAAAACACTTTCACTTCCCACATTACACATTTGCTTGCCAATTCTTCACTATGTTGTTTTGATTTTAAATCTCTGCAGAAATGCCCACACAGTGTCATACCTAAAATAATTTCAAATATAATTTGACTATATAGGTATATACGTTTGCATATTTACTTTTACCTTCAAATTGTGTATTCACTAATGTATATTCTCTATTTTCAATCAGGAAGTCCCACACACAGACACAACAGGTGACACAATATACAGGATGGGAGGAAAACAGAGCAAGAGGAGTTTTTCAACTATTGCATGAAAATCCTGATGAGATATGCAGGAAACTGGGGGGGGGGGTGTTAGAAGAGAACCCAGGCATTAGGTACAAGTTCCTGAGTTCAAAATTTCCCCTTCCATAGATGGAGATGGAATACTTGTAAAGGATCTAAGATCAATGCCGTACATGTGGATGGTCTACTTAATGCTATCCTTTACTGCATTAGTTTCAAGGGAATATACATTTCGATCTATGTCTGGATATTGGGTTGAAACTATTGCACTGTAGATAGCCATCCATTCTGGGATGTACATTTGGACACCTACCCACACCCAGCATATTTCATGGGTCTATATTTGTATTTATACAATTTGAAATAATTTTGCTAAGATTCTTGTAGGTACTGCTTTACTTGCACTGTCACTTCACCTTTCTCGCTGAGCAATCTGGAGAATAAAATTCTGTTATTTGGATAAAACTTGTCCTAGTGAATCGTGATCATGTCTTTGCATGGATTGTGTATCTTTTCAAAGATTAACCAACACCCAGCCATAGAAGAATGGAAAACAGAAAAAGAAACAAAGCACAAATCAAACTTAAAGAAGAAATATAATCACAAATGCAGGTAATAGCTTTTTTCTTTTGAGGATTAGTTATTACTATGGAACTTGACATGAGGCGTCAGGTCCCAGTTACTGTCACTCCAATTAAAACATCAGTTTGTCTAGACATTTGAAAAACTGAGCATATGAAGCAACTGTTCTAACCATGCTAACTTCACTGGTTATAGTTATGTGCAAACTTTTTTAAAAAATTCAGATTCAGAGTTCTTATGTAAATACTGGTTGGCTTCAGATTCCACTTGTCATGGCAAATCTGACAAATATGTGGCTTAGATTTACAAATTTATTATGGCCCCTGGTAGTTCTAAGGAAGACTGGCATGGATGTGCCTTTCCACCTGCCCACTTGATTGGTACACTGCACATGCACCTTTTGTTGCACACAACTGTCTTTGGATTGCAGCCCATAAACTCCATGGAAACCCATACAAAATACAGTCTATCTGGTAGACAAATTTCTACAGAGAATGTGTATGTTAAAGTGCATTCAAGGTTGTATATATTCCTTAAGTTCCTCCTTCCTCCACATTCATTCATTCATTTGGATTCAAACCCTTCAAAGTTGGCTCCTGGCAGTCCCATATGAAAAAATGATCCTGGGGTGGCGTGGGCTCCAGAAACCTTCTGCGGGTTCTGCCGATCTCATGTACAATGCTCAATAGAAGAATGGAAATGTTGGTTCTAACAGCTACAATCACTTGTTTGGGGTGGGAGGCACTGAGCTAAGACATCCCATTAGAACATTATAGGCTGCAGTCAGAGGACAGGCTTAACGCAGTCTGGCCACACTTCTAATGTCATCAGGGTCTTTTTCACTGAGAGCTTTCTTCAGACATCCCACCCTTAACCAGTGCACACCATGGTTGACCATTCAGATTATTGCCCTGTGGTAACCACAGAGCGGTCAGGCAAGTGGCATCCTTTTTGTTTTTCACGTATGCGCACAAGCACATAGCTGAAACACCAGCTCCTTTTTGACAGCTCCACAATCCCTCTGCCAAGTACTGTGAACATTAGTTCCTATACAACTGTATTTCTTTGCCAGAAATCAATCCCTTTCCCACCTGATCTTACTCCCTTTCCCACTCATTTCATACAGATGTTTTCCCTTTTTCTCCCCCCATAGAGCTTCCAACCTAAACAATATTATGAAGTGGCTTGGAGTAAAGTTCCAGGAGCAGAATCCTGGCAGTTGAGCCTAAATAGGGACTATTTCCACCACTGTCCCACCCCAAAAAATGGCAGACAGAGGCTTTCCCCCCTTGAATTTATCACTCAAAAACTATCCCCACCCCCAGGGGCTCCCAATCCCACCAAATCATTGTGGCACATAAACACCAGCAGTGCCTAGCAATCCTGTGATGCAGATCCACTTATGCGCATATTGCTGATATTTAAAAGGAGCAAAAATGGAAGAGAAGGTTCAGACTTCCCTTCTGGCTTGAGACCACGATGGAGAGTTCAGACATCTGGAAATGTGGGGTGAAATCAGACAGTCCATAAACCTCAGACTTTCTCTGGTATCACAAAACCCCAATTTGGGGACAGGTGAGAACAGGAGGCCGATGACTGGGGAATGGGATACAGACGATGCTATCTGATCATACATTTTAAATCCAGAAGGGAACCACAATGACATCAGATCAAACAAGCTCATCTGATTGTAGCCAAGAAGAAACTGCTGGATCAGACGATTGGTCCATCTAGTCCAGCATACTGTTTCACACAGCATCCAACTAGTTGCCTTGGAGGGTCAAACAAGCAGGACATAGACAAGAAGGCTCTCCTCTTGCCCTTTACAGGTGATTTGGGTTATCAGTGCTAGCAATGCAGGTCATCCACCTTGACTAGTGTGTGCAGAAATGATTATGCAATCCAATATGATATACTATCATATTCCGCTCTTCTCTTCCGCCAGGCTTTTGACTAGGAGCCGCCGCCACCACTACCACCACCGCTCCAGTACAGAGCGATACCGCCGGAGGGCCAGGTAACATCTATTTATGGCCCTAGCTCTCCCCTTCTGTTATGCAAGATGGAATTGAATTTTAAATTGTTTTATCTATTTTATATACTGTATGCACTTAGTGTCTTGTGTAAGCCGCCCTGAGCCCGTTCACGGGGAGGGTGGGGTATAAATACAATGAAATAAATAAAAATAATAATAAATATATGTTATCTCTGGATTGGTATTATGTTTTTATACAGTCCTAAACATTGCTGCCAAATTTCGTAGAATTGCTGTGCCTTGGTATGCCAGTTGATAGCTTTGTAAAGTTAGATCATTAGAACTGGACCGAATTTTTAAATTATATTGTTTTGGACTATACAGTTCTGCTTATGTATTTTATTTGTGAAAGGCACTAACTTATAATATGTTCATTGACAGGAGGTGCTGTAGAAATAAAAGTGATTAATGATTAAATAGTATTATTGAGATAGGTAGATTTAAGGTAAATGCTGTGTCTTTATACAGCACAGTGCTAATACATTCCAATTTTCAGTTTTCATGTGGCGAATCCATATGCTACCCCCTTTGTTAATTTCTTAAAGGGTCACTGCCCCTCTGTGAACAATCTTCCAGCGAAAATTTCAATACCTTAGCTAGTGATTGAATGCTTTTAGCTTCACTTTACAGAATGTATGGGGTATTAATCATCATTAAATTAATGTTGTTCTTATACAAAGATTCTTTTTCGGGAAGTCAGTTGCCAGCTCTCCTGCTGTGGGGTCAGTGGGTGGGAAGCTGTTGATTTTAGACCCGGAGTAGCGGACAGTTGGAGCCAAGCTTTTAGTGATGGATCCCTTGGCTTTTGGGCAAGCTGCAGCATTTGAAAGGAGTAACTGTTCTCCATCCTGTGCCAGATAACACAGTGTGATGCTCCACTGTTCTCAGAAGACTCCCACAGAGGAAACATACATAAGGTAAAACCATTGACGGGAAATTAGGCCAACTGCACTCTCTATTGAAAGGAAAATGTACAGAGAACTCGGTTACAAGACAAATTATGCAAAAGTTGTGCTAAGTTAGGTTTATCATATACTCTGTGTGTGTGTGTGTGTGTGTGTGTGTGTAAGTGCATGGTGTTTTCTACTGTTTTATGAGACAGTCCATTCAGAGACTGATGTTTGCTGCAGCACTGTGAGGTTCCCAATTCATACAGATATCCATGGGTGTAACTGGAAATAGCCTCAGGTGCAACTGCAAGTAGCCCTGCCCTGGGCTTAATTTCTAACAAAACACTACAGAGGGCTCCCACCTGCCTTGAAGCTTCATGGTCCAGCAATCCCAATTCCAGTTGTATGAGTAGCCTCGCTTGGGCTCCTCCTGATAGTACCTTAGTAGGAGAGATAATTTCAAATTTCTCACCTCCTCCTATTTTATCACACCCCTTTTGACTTTGCCTCTCCCTTGTGCAAACAGAACTTGCAAGGCTTTGTTTTTGCACCATTTCCTGATTCTTGAGACCAATTTTTTCTTACAAAATTTGCACAATTTTAAATATAATTTTTGAATATAGCTGGAATAAATTGTTGTAAAAATTACACAAATTGAAAATACCTGCAATAAAAATGGATGTACCAAAAACACAACAACATATGAAAACAAAACAGAGTGGGGGGAAATTTGTGCTTCATACATCCCTACAGGCAGCATGGGAACACCGTGAATGTCTTTCCTCTGCTTTCCTATTACATGGAAGTGTTCAGTCAAACAGTCCCTTCCCTTGCCAACCCATTCTGAAACAATGTTGTTCACATGATCTGATGTTATCACGGTTACAGATGAAAGATGCACACCAGTGCAGGTCTTCCACATTTAAGGCAAACATGGCAAAGAACACTTTCTTTAGAATAGACATTTTGTCAAATGAATCTCATCTTGTGATGCTTTTCAAAAATTCTTCAGGGTTTACTGACATCTAGAGTAGGTCTGTTAGATGAGGAGCTGGTGGTAATTCAGTCTGATACTTTTACAAGATCCATTCCTAATTAAAATCTCTCTGATCCATTCTGACTTGGATGCCAGTTTGAGAATACAAGCTGAACTGAGGATTTCAGAAGCATACTTCTTGTAATGCTTGTATGGATTATTTTAGACTGATCGTTACTTTGACTGATATGGACAATCTTTGGATTTTGAAAGCCAGTAAGCCACCGTCTGTATTCTTACCCTTATGACACAGGGGGGAAATGAAAACCCAAGTGACCAAGAAAATAAATACAACTTTAGTTCAAGGTCATTTTCCAAGAGATCTGAAAAGAGTGGTTGCACAGCCTCTGTTGAGCAGTCCTCCCTGGATAAGGAAAACCAGGTAAATTATAGACTAGTGTCTATATCTGCTGTTTTAGGTAAGGTAATAGTTGGTAGTATAAGACTTTCTCCCTTGATACTTTTCAATCTGGTTTCTGGACAGACAAGTGGGGTCCCACAAGATTTGCGCGGGGGGGGGGGATCCCATCTCCTCCCACAGCGCCCTCCAGCAGCTGCCTCCAGGTGCAACGTAGAGTCCTGGGCTGTTTGGCAGCCACCACCAGGCCGGGTGCGGCCCCTGGGCTCCCCTTGGCTATGCCGCCAATAGGCCCAGCATGGTGTCCTGGGCTGAGGGCTGCTGCCAACAGGACTGGCGCAGCCCTCAGGCTCTCTGGTAGCCACCACCAGTCCTGGCACAGCCCCCAGGCTCTCCCTGGACGGCGCTGCTGCTGTTGGGCCCAACATGGCTCCCAGGCTGCACTGTCGACAGCAGCATGCTCAGCATGGCTTCCAGGCTTTGCCAGTGGCATGTCCAGTGCAGCTCCCAGGCTGCACCGCCAGCAGCATACCAAGCATGGCTCCTGGCCTGTGTGGCCATTGCCAAGCCAAACACAGAGCCCTGGGCTGGGTTGCTGCTGGGCCAAGCACAGCTCCTGGGCTATGCAGCTACTGCCGCCAGACCCAACATGGACCCCGCACTGAGCCATGGCACCACTGCTGTTGACGGCCAGAGGTAAGTGTGTTCTCTGCACAAGCTTTTTTTTGGGGTTAAATCCCCCGATGTATTTTAAAAAGATTTTTCTGCAAACTTGGGAAGTTCCCCAAGTTTACTGGAAAATCGTCTTAGCCTCCGTGTGGCCCCGATCCGCATATGTCGTTATCCGCAGATGGGGGCCATGGGTGGCTATTAGAATATAAGATAATGTGTCATACAGCTTTAGCTGCACTAGTATATAATATGTTTGGCTACAAATGGATAAAAGTAAACTCTTTGCTGACAATTTTGAAAAAGTGTAGTATGACAGAGTTTCAAACTACAATCAGGATTCAAATCTCCATTCTGCAGTGAAGCTCATCATGTGACTGTGAACATAACCTAACGCAGATGGTTGTTGGGAGGATAAAATAGGTGAAAGGACTATATATACAGTGCTCTGATCTCCTTGGAGGAGGGGTGGGGTAAAAGGCAAATAAGTAAACAGTTAGAACTACAGGCCACATTGGATATGGTTTATCATATCACTCTATCAAACCACTTAGAACAACATTTCACACTTTCTGGCACCACTTTATACTGGTTTGGGTCTTGTCTATCACACAGATGGCACAGAATTTCCTTGAGAAATGCCAGCTCAGCATCATAGGAATTGTCCTGTGGTGTACCTCAAGACTCAGTGTACTCCCCTATGCTCTTTAATATTTGAATGAGATCATATGGAATTTTGGAGTTGGCTGTCATCAATGTGTTGATGACACCCAGTTATGTATTTCCTTGTCTAAACCTCCAGATGCAGCTGTCTCTGTTCTGAATCAGTGCTTGGATGCTGTGGTCAAGTGAATGAGAGTGAAGAAGCAGAAATTAAATTCAGACAAAAAGCATATGTTCTTGAAGGGATAGATCCATTTAGGTTTAATGGGGCTAAATTGACTATGTTAAATTAAATAAAGAATTTAGAAGTTGCTCTTGGACCCAGCTTTGTGTTTTGAAAGGCAGGCTGAAATAGTTGCTACAAGCTCTTGTGCTTTCTTAACTCTGCTGATCTATCCATACCCATCCATGCTTCTGTAGATTCCTGACTGGACTACTGTACCATGTGCTTTGTGGGCCTGCCCTTGAAGGTAACTTTTGTAGAATGCAGCAGTCAGCCTTTCAGCTAGCATTTAGTGTAAGGCACATTTTAAAAATGTATTTAAAACATTTCAATACTACCTTTCCACCCAACTCAGGGCCCCCAAGACATTGAACATTTCAAACATTAAAACAGCATGGTAGACAGACAGATAGATGTTTATGTATACACACAAATATATATGTATAGATATATTTGTGTGTGTATATATATAGTGGGCCGCGGTGGCTCAGAGGTTAAGATGCTGAGTTGCAGACTGGAAGGTACGTAGTTTGGCAGTTCGAGACCCAAGTGCAACTGCCAACCTAGCAGTTCAAAAACAAGAAATTGCAGGTTCCTTGCCCGGCTTCCGGTCTGGCTAAGATGGAGGACTGAAGTGTTTCGCGATCGTGCGAAGCGAGCGACGGCCACTTTTGACAGTTTGGGCAATACACAGCCCAACGCATCACTCCCCAGCGAGGGGGGGGGGACAAGCAGGCAGCAGCGCCCTAGAGGGAGTGTGAGGTTGGCGTAATCCAGCTTCGGAAGAAGCTGAATTGGGCTTTGACCTCCTCCCACGAAGAAGGCAAGTGCCAAGCAACTCTATAGTGGCCGATCGAGCCGGATTACCGGCATAAATTCTTCGTCAGCCGACCTCTTTGAAGAAGGACAACAACTGTGAGTTAAAAGAAACAATGCGAAACCCGTTTTGAACGTGCTAGATAACAAAAACGTGCCGCTTACCTGAACTGAGTTTGGAGTCAATTTGAATTAAGCGGTTGAGCGGAAAATGAATAGTAAATCCCAGAAATCCGATTCCGGAGAGAAAAAAGTTGATTGAAGCCTTTAAAAACTGTAAAAACGCTTATTGTTTAACATTCCTGTGGTGAAGATGGAGCCGTGTGCGCAACTGTAAAATCGAAACTCACGAACAATAGCGTGGGAAGAGCAGGCTGGTGTCACAAAGAAAGAGGTCCGTGTGAAACATCCAGGAAGTTGAATTCCTAGACGGGCATTAGCGAAAGGAAGACAGTGGAACTTTTAAAGGTGCCGGACCGGAAGTGAGTTTTATGCGGAAGGAAGGGCCTGCAAAATACCAATCTGACCTACTCTACATGAAATTACCATAGAGAAGTTGCGCCCGACATTTTGAGGAGGACTTCAACTAAATTTGCTTTTTTAATATATTTCTAAGGGTCTTTGGAAAGCGTAAACAGAGAGGCATGGAGGACTAAATCTTATCATCTAGAAGAGTGCTTTATTTTGCGAATCTGTGAATTGGAAAGAAATCGCCAAGACGGAGACCAGGAGAGGCAAGAAAAGAGCCGACTCAGACCCAGAACTTAAACCGGTTGTGAGACCTAGGATTGGATCTACTTCAACCCCCAAAATGTCAAGGTAAAGAGAGAAAAAAGAGATGCAAGCCTCCATGGAAGCAATGGAGAAGAGAATGACAGAGGCAATACAAGCCATGGGGGAGCAGATAGAAAAAACATTGGGGGACCAACTGGAGAAGCAAACTCAGATTCATCTGAAACATCTAGAAGAAGTCCAAGAGAAGAACATAACAGCATTGAAGGAATTGGTTACTACAGAAATAACTTCAATCAAGCAAGAAATGGAAGGAGTTAAGAAGGATGTTCAAGCAAATGCAACCAAGACTACAGAGACAGAGGAGAAGATACAAAAAATAGAAGAGAAACAAGATTCTTTGACTCAACAAATTACAAGATCAGAGACAATGATGGAGTTCAGAAGGATGCAGACTCATCTGAGATTCAGAGGCATTAAGGAAACAGAGAATGAGAACTTAAAAGAAAAAATGATGGAAGTGATAACGGCTTTTCTGGGCGAGGAGGAAGGGTCAATGGACTCAGACTTTGATTTGATTTATAGAGTGAACTCCAGAATTGCAGAAAAGAAGAATTTACCAAGGGATGTAATTGTACAATTTGTAACAAGATCAATAACAGAGGAGATATTCAAGAAGCAATTCAACGTCCCTTTTGTAATAGAGGGAAACAAAATTATGGTGATGAGAGAACTCCCAAGAACAATACTGCAAGACAGGAAAAGGTATAAATCCTTGGCGGACAAACTCAGAGCTTTGAGCATCAGATATAGATGGGAGATTCCACAAGGTTTATCCTTTACGTATCAAGGTGGGAGGATTCAGATCAGATCGATGATGGACTTTTATAAATTTAAGGCGGACAATGCGGACGTCTTTGGAGAACTTTAAAATAAAACGCATAATGGAGTACAAATTGTTGTCATGGAATGTTAATGGATTAAATTCACCAAACAAGAGGAAAAGAATCAATCATTGGATACAGAAACAGAAATGCAACGTGATATGCTTGCAAGAAACACATATTAGAAAACAGGATATAAAATATTTAAAGAATGCTTTATTTGGAATTGAATTTTGTTCTGCGGCCTCAAACAAGAAAAAAGGAGTTGTGACATATGTGAAGAAGGAGTTACAACCTACAGAAATTTTTAAGGACATAGATGGCAGATACGTGGGTGTGGAATTAATGATTCAGCAGAAAAAAACATTGTTGATCAACGTGTACGCACCCAATGGAGCAAAGGAAAAATTTTTTAAGGATATAACTGACCAATTACAACAATTGACTT
Source organism: Gekko japonicus (assembly GCF_001447785.1). Taxonomy (NCBI): domain Eukaryota; kingdom Metazoa; phylum Chordata; class Lepidosauria; order Squamata; family Gekkonidae; genus Gekko; species Gekko japonicus. The sequence goes on along the minus strand of NW_015165837.1, from coordinate 61,565 downwards.
ATGAGCAAGTTATTATGGCCGGAGACTTTAATGGGACAATAGATCGTCTAGACAGAAAACCACAAAAGGACAACGAATTCAGCGGAAAATTGCCAAAGAATTTTTTTGAATTAGTTAAGCAAGAAAAATTAGAAGATGTTTGGAGGAAATGGAACCCGATGCAGAAAGACTTTACTTTTTATTCCAATAGACATTGCTCTTTTTCCAGAATTGATATGATTTGGATGTCTGAAGAATTATCAATGAAAACACATAAGACTGAAATTTTGCCAAGATGTAATTCAGATCACAATCCGGTGGTATGGAGTTCCACAGAAAGGAAAAAACCCTTTCTGTGGAGGATTAATGAAGACTTGTTGGATAAGAAAACGGTAATTGAGATGTTAAAGGAAGAAACGAAACAATTCTTTCAACAAAATTTAAATAAAGAAACACCGATACAGATTGTATGGGATGCTTATAAAGCGGTGATGAGAGGAATTCTCATCTCGCAAAACGTGAAGCAAAAAAAGGAAAAACTTCAAAAACAAACAGAAGTGTTAGAAAAAATTGCTCAGAAAGAAAAGGAATTAAAAAAGAAGCCTGGAAAAAAGCAAATTATTAAAGAATTAAAGTTGCTGAAGGAACAACTGAATGAGACTTGGAATCAGGAAATGTATTGGAATTTAAAGAAGTTACAACAGAAATCTTTTGAAGGGGCGAACAAACCGGGAAAATACTTAGCTTGGCAACTTAAGGCTAGAAGAGAGAGAAGAATGATAACCAAAATAATAGAAGATGGAAAAGAGTTCGTTGATCCTAATGGAATAAAGAGATGTTTCTTCAAGTATTATGCTAAACTATTCCAAACAACTAGAGTTGATCTTGAGAAGATTAAAACATATTTAAAGGAGATTCCACTACCAAAAATAAGTAAGGAATACAAAGATTTATTAAATGGTCCAATTCAAAAAGAAGAAGTGATGAAGGCAATAGAAGAGACAAAGTTGGGGAAGGCGCCTGGGCCGGACGGATTTACAGCGAAATTCTACAAAAAGATGAAAGAAGAAATTTCCCCGGTCCTGGAAGCTTTAACCAACGAAATAAGAGAAAACAAAAAGGTGCCGGACTCATGGAAAGAAGCAATTATTTCTTTGATTCCAAAGGAAGGACAAGATTCAACAAATGTAAAGAACTACAGGCCAATATCTCTTTTGAACAACGATTATAAAATCTTTGCAAAAATTATTGCAGAAAGGGTGAAAAACTATTTACAAACGGTAATTTCTGAAGATCAAGCGGGCTTTTTACCCAAAAGGCAGATTAGAGACAATGTAAGAATAGTAATGGACGCAATTGAATATTATGAAAAGCACCCAGAAAAAGAAGTAGCTTTTCTGTTTGTTGATGCAGAAAAAGCTTTTGACAATCTTAATTGGAATTTTATGCACCAGATGATGGAAAAGATTGAAGCGGGACAACATTTTAGAAATTGTATTGAAGCTATCTATTCTGAACAAAGAGCTAAAATAAATGTGAATAAAGAACTGACAGATAACTTCAAAGTACAGAAAGGAACAAGGCAAGGTTGTCCGTTATCACCGTTATTATTTATCTGGGTATTGGAAATACTTTTACAAAAAATACAGTACGATCAAGAAATAAAGGGCTTGACACATAAAGGACACCAATACAAATATCGAGCATTTGCAGACGATGTAATGTTTATGGTGGAAAACCCAACAGAAAAATTGACATTGCTTTTTCAAAAAATAAAGGAGTTTGGAGAATTGGCCGGCTTTTACGTAAATAAGAATAAAACAAAACTTATATGTAAAAACATGATCAAACAAAAACAAGTGGAACTACAAGAACTGGTACAATGTGAAGTAGTTAAAAAAACAAAATACCTTGGAATTGAATTAACGGCAAAAAATATAGACCTATATAAGAATAATTATGAGAAATTATGGACTAAGCTGACTCAAGATTTTAAGAAATGGGATAAAATGAACTTATCACTGATGGGAAGAATATCAGTTATAAAAATGAATGTCCTACCACGTTTGATGTTCCTGTTCCAAACAATACCAATTCTGCATAAAACGGATTTGTTGGCCAAGTGGCAACAAGAGTTGTCAAAATTTGTTTGGGCAGGCAAGAAACCAAGGATCAAAATGAAAATACTTTGTGATGCCAAAGAAAGAGGAGGTCTACAAATGCCAAATCTTAGACTATATTATGAAGCGGTTTGTCTAACATGGATGGATCAATGGGTGAAGCTTGAAAATGACAGATTGTTGGGGTTGGAAGGGCATGATTGTAGATTTGGCTGGCATGCATATTTATGGTATGACAAGATAAAAATGGACAGTTTTTTTAAACTTCACTTGGTGAGAAAAGCTTTGTATATGGTATGGACAAGATATAAGAAGTACCAGAGTGACTTAAGACCATTGTGGATTGTACCAGTAGAAGTGTTGATATCTTACTCAAGACAGCGAGGTAGAGACTGGTTGCCATATAGAGATTTAATTAAAAAAGAGGGAACAGAGTGGGTAATGAAAAAGCAGAATGAAATTGAATATGAATATGAGTGGTTGAAATATATGCAGATTTATGATCTTTTTAGATCTGACAAAAAAAACTATGGTTTTAGAGAGGAAAAAAATGAAATTGAAAAGGTATGGGAGAGTGGAGGAGGAAAAAATATTTCTAAAATGTATAAGGTGTTGTTAAAATGGTATACTGAAGATGAAACTGTTAAAGAACAAATGTTAAAATGGGCTATTAATATGAATAAGGAAGTGGATATGGAAACTTGGGAATATTTGTGGAAAAACTCTATTAAGATCTCGACATGTACTAATGTTAAAGAAAATTGTTATAAGATGATGTATAGGTGGTACATGACACCTAAGAAGATTGCAAATATGAATCAAAATATGTCAAACAAATGTTGGAAATGTAAGAGGCATGAGGGCTCATTTTATCATATGTGGTGGACTTGTGAGAAAGCTGTAGACTTTTGGACAAAAGTCCACAATGAAATGCAAAAAATACTGAAATGTTCTTTTAAAAAAGCACCGGAAATTCTGCTTTTGGGACTCAAAATGGAAGAAGTCAATACGACTAAAAAAACTTTACTCTGGTACCTGATAGTGACAGCGAGAATGATTTATGCTCAGTTTTGGAAGACGGAAAAGGTACCAGAGGTTGAAGAATGGATACAAAAAGTTCTGTTCATGGCACAAATGGATAAGATTACAAAAAAACTGAATAACAAAGAAGACGATGAGTTTTTTGGAGAATGGAATGATTTTAAAATTTATCTGGAAAAGAACTGGGATGTGAAACAAAACTTAATATGTTTAGATCAATATTAAGTCAAACGATGTTATCTTTAGATTGTAATGATGAGAAACTGATATTGTTGATGATATGAAGTAATTTGGAGCAGGGGTGGAAGCATTGTGGGAAGCCATTGGAGGGAGGGGAGGAACTGGGAATGGGGTAGACAATTGATAGAATGAAATGTTTTATATGTTGTATTCCTGAGAAAATAAAATTTGTTTACCAAAAAAAAAAACAAGAAATTGCAAGTAGATAGATAGGTACCACTTCGGTGGGAAGGTAACAACGTTCTGTGCACCTTGGCGTTTAGTCATGCCGATCACATGACCATGGAAAGGCCTTCAGACAGCACTGGCTCTTCAGCTTGGAAATGGAGGTGAGCACCGCCCCCTAGAGTCAGATTCGACTGGCTTTGGAGCAAGGGAAACCTTTACCTTTACTATACACACACACACACACACACACACACACACACACACACACACATACTCATATGTCTGTCTGTCTGTCTGTCTGTCTGTCTATCTGTCTGTCTATCTGTCTATCCATCCCCAATTAAACAAAACATATAAACACATAGGCACATAAATAGGGAGGAAAGTTAAGAAGTGTTACTGAGGGAATGCCAAGTAAACAAAAAAAAAGTCATCACCTGCTGGTGGAAAACAATAACAGAGGGAGAGAAGCTCATCTCCCTGAAGAGGGAATTCCAAAGTTTTGGTGTCACAACCAAGAAGAGCCTTCCTTTGGTTGCCACCCATCTAGCCTCAGGTGGCAGAGGCACCTGAAGTAGGATCTCTGAAGATGACCAGACTGGTTGAGTAGGTCCCTATGGGAAAATCTCCTTAGCCTCCGTGTGGCCCCAATCCGCATATTTAGTTATCCACAGATGGGGGCCACAGGTGGCTATTAAGATATAAGATTATGTGTCGTACAGCTTCAGCTGCATTAGTATATAATGTTTGGTTACAAATGGATAAGCGTTAACTCTTTGCTGTCAATTTTGAAAAAGTGTGGTTTTATAGTTAAGAGTTTCAAACTACAACCAGGATTCAAATCTCCATTCTGCAGTGAAGCTCATCACATGACTGTGAACATAACCTAACACAGATGGTTGTTATGAGGATAAAATAGGTGGAAGGACTATATATATGGTGCTCTGATCTCTTTGGAGGAGGGGTGGGGTAAATAGCTATGGGAGTTGGTGGTTCTTAGAGCATGCTGGATGCAAACAGTATAGAGCTTAAAAGGTCAACACCACCACTTTGAATTGGGCCTAGAAACAAACTGGGAGCCAGTGTAGATAAAACAAGACTGGAGTAATATGGACCCACTCCTGTCAACATACTTGCTGCAGCATCCTGTACAAAAGGTAGCTTTCAGACATACTTTAAGAGCAGCCTGTAACAGGCTGCACTTTTTAAAAGCTTAGAAGTGCTGTACAAGCAGAGTAAAGGACTGTGAAAGGTTAATTCTTCACAGAAACAGAGAGCCTTGAGTGACAGGCTGCTGCAAGCAATCTGATTAGTTAGCATCAGCTGGGCAGAGAAAGGCTTGAGAGCTGCATGCTGAGAAGAGAGGCAGTCAGATTTCTGCCTTAACTGAGTTGAGTCTGGTTTCAGCTGTAGCTGAGAGCAGTTTTACACAGATGGAGAACTGGGGGAAAGTTGGCAAGAAAGTCTGGGAAGTTAGGTGAAGACTCTCATTTGAGCCAAAGAAAAGGAATAGATCTCCTAGTGAGAGGAGAATTTCCCTACCCAGTCAAACAGGGAGTTAGCTCTGAAGAGTGCAGAGATCCCTGGTCTGGTGTGGTTAGAAACTACCTTTAGAGAACTTAAAAGTTAGTTAAAAACTCAAGAGAAGGGGGTTCCAGCCTTCTGGAAACCAAGAGTCAAAGAATACTCAGAGAAACTGTACTAGAGTGTTTGGGAAAACACTGAAACAAAAGCCTTTCAACATAAAAATTTTAAGTAATTGTGAATAGCTTAAGAATCTCTCATTAGCCTGAAATATAAGAACTGAAGTCTGTGCAGTTACTGCAGGAATTTTCAACCCCTGATTTCACCTGACCTTTCCCCTCCATGTTAAATAAAATATGTTGTTATTTTTGAATTTCAAAACACTTCAAGTGCCATTAAATTGTTAAAGTTAAAAAAGGCTCCCAATCCTTCCTTCAGGTTTCTGGGCTGAGTGAACAGCCAAAATTTTATACTGTGAGAGGATGGGACAGCCAGAGTTCTTCAGGAAGAAGAAAACACATTACTAGGGTGGCCCAGTCAGGCAGGAAAAGAAAAAGGAAAGGAAAATCTTGCCTCTGAGGGAGGGTAGAGGAAGGGGGGCGTCATACAGCCCAACACAGAGTGCACTGCAGTAGTCTAACCTAGATGTTACCAGGGCATGCACCATAATGGCAAGGGGTTTTTGCCCATAAAGGGCCATTTATCCAACAAGTGGACCAGGTACAGCAGTACCCCCAAGCTATAAAACTTTGGGGGAGTGCAACTGAATCCAGAAGAGGAGCCATCTGAATTCCCAGGTCAACCCCCCCCCCCCCCGGTAGCACCTCTGTTTTGTCAGAATTAATATTCGGATTGTTACCTGAACATTGAACATATAACACTGCAATGGTGTTATATTTCCATGCACAATTCAATGTGCTAGATTTAATCTTTAAAGTATTTTATAATCCAACATGTCTAGTACCTTATGATTTTATAATTGTTATGATTAATTGTGATGATTTAAATTTGTGCTGTTTTTATGTATTTTTAATTTTTATGTAAACCACCCCAAGCCTGCTTTGGCAGGGAGAGCGGGATATAAGCCGAATAAACAAACAAGTTGGATCTGGCATATTTGAAGAACCCCCTACCCCTCTCTATATAGACCCAACAATCCACCCAACAACTACTTTCAAAGGTGCCTTCCTTTCTGGAGATACATTTGGCCTCAATTAGATCACTGGCCTTTTCAGAGGCCAGCAGGGGAGATATATACAGAGCCTTCTCTGGTAAGGGCTGTTTTATTTCAGAGAGCTCTGCTTCTATTTTCATTTTGAATCTTAATACACAAATGGGCTGTGGATCCATTTCTGTGTTATTTGATGGGAGTTCTGATATGAAGAAGCAGGAAGGGAAAAGTTGCCCCTCCCCCTACAGCAGCTCCCTGACCTACATAGCTATGAGTCTACACAAGTCCTACAGATCCCATCAACTTCCCCAGGATCAGATGGGGGCTGCTGGGGGGACAGGAATATGGGAAAGACCTGCGACCATCAGCACTTTGGGCTGACATACCTTGGGATCAAGCTAGCCTGATCTCAGATCTCAGAAGCTAAGTATGGTTGGCCTTGGCTAGTATTTGGTAGAGTGACCTCCAAGGAATACCAGGGTCATGATGGAAAGGCGGACAATGGCAAACTAGAACCAGACAATTTTAGGATCTCCTGGCTATTCTACACACAATGTCAGATGATAATGACAAGAACAATAACCTTCAAGTGTACCAAAGTTCTACTTTGGCTGAATTTGGCTTACATTTTCTCTTTCTTATTAAAGTATTACTGATAAATTAAGACAATGATTTAATTTGTGGAAATGTCCTGTTAAAATGTATTTGAACCAGCAAGGAACCCATAAAGCATAGCTCTCACCTTGTTGAACAGGACTGGGCTGTATTAATCATCCTATGGTGTATGAAGAGATATTTATGCTTTCTATCAATGCAGCCTGCTCCAGCTTCTTAAGCCAAACAAATGCTGTCATGTGCTTTTGGGTATCCATAATCTAAGCCATCTGTGAAAGACTGTTTTTTTGCAAATACATCCTTTCCAAAGACGCTCTGATGATTTTGTCACTGCTTGGGGTTTTGGCAGATCATCAACATCCTTCTAATTTCCCTCCATGAAGTATAGCTTGCAACCAGGATCTTTTTAAGGAACAAGCAAAGGATTTAAAAGTATGCTGTGCCTGCCTTCACAAAGGCAAACTTTTGCTTTTAATCAAATGATGTTTTTACTGCGCTTGTTGCCTAGAATGGAAAGGGTATCCAAGAACATGCACATTTCTACCCTAAGTCTGACCAGAAAATTTAGCCCAGAACTCAGCAGTGGCAAGCCAGATGCCTGAGGGTAGCTCACACACAGGGCAAGACAGCGAATCCCATCCTCTATTTGTACCCAGCATCTCGTAATCATAGAAATAATGCTTCTGAACATTCTCCTTTCAGGATACGGCAGTCAACAGCTGACTCATTTATCTTACATAAACTTATATTTTTAAAAATTAGCCTCTTCAAAATCTGTGGCAATTAACATATTAAAATTAATTGTGTGGTATGCAAAGAACTATTATTTTTGTTGGCACACTACCTGCATCAAATTGATTTTATTAGAGAAGCCCAAGTTGTAATGTTTTGAAAGACTGAATAATTTTCCCAGTGCAGGCTCTCTATATTAGTCACCACAGCATAAACTTGTACAGTACTGTAGAAGTTATTTTAAGATCCAACAACTCAGACCTTTCTTCATATGTCAGATGATGAATCCTTCTCATCGTTTTTTTGCTTCTCTTTTCTGCTATTTTTTTTTGGGGGGGTGGGGTAGGCAAGCAGAACTGCACAGTATTCTAAACTGGCATAATAGAATAAGACTATTATACTTGCGGATCCCATTCCTAACAACTATTAACATCAAATTCGTCTTTTTCTACTGCCATCTTGCACTGATCCAATGGTTTCTCTAAACTTTCACTAGAACTCCAGGCATGTGCAAAACTATATTTTTTGTCCTCACACAAATCTGTTTTCTTCTGTCTTAGTTGCTAAGTAGTAGACTCTTAGTCGCTACTCTGTTGCCCAAGCACCTGGTTTAGAAAGACTCTGGTCCATAATACACAGGAGGACCCCCTTTTCCTTCCTGCTGCTCTCCCATGTGCTGATTGTCTCTCACACTTCCTGGTTCCTACAAATCATAGTTTCCTATGACATGTGAATTGGACAAATTGTGGTTTCTGCAAACTGACTCCCAAAAAGAACTGAAGCTGCACTTTACAACTCAGCTGGAAGGACCATGGATTGGATTCAGCACAAGGACTGTGTGACGTCCACACAAGGATCCCCAATCTTCTCAGACTTCATCTTCCCGCAAGCAGCGCTCTGCTCATGCAAGGGACAGGAAGTGTGATTTGGAAGGGCAGTTTTGCCCCCTTCTCCCAAGCACTACAGCTTCATAGATATTACTCCATGTCGATTCCATGATCCTAGGAATAAACTTTTCCCGGGGGTGAAAATGGCTGCTAGGAGGAAGGAAAAGCCAGGAAGACTGGTGGCTATCATTGCCTTCCACTGACAGATCACAGGATCCAGCCCCATGGTTTTCAGAAATCCTGGTTTGCCCAGTTTAAATATCATAGCAAACTAAGATTTGCCTGAACTAGAAAGTGAGGAGGGGAATCTGAGAATTCGCAAGCAGTGAAGATAGGAGAAGCAGAGAGCATGTGAGCTAATGGCAATGGCCTTGTTAGGCAACCACTGTTTGACCATGATACTTGTGTTATCCAAGTTATCATGAAAACAAGGATGAACAGTCTCATACTAAATCAGGGAGGTGCAAGGATGATTTAAAGCAGGTCAGCAGTATGGGTTTTTCCAAAATGCTTTACATGCTATAAGATATATTACAACCCATGACTTTATAGCACATAAAAATAACATTGCTGAATTTCCACTTCCCTGCCCCCTCAGTTTAAAGCAGCAAGTGCATAAACTTTTCCAGCCAAGGAAAGCATTTTCTTAATGCTTCAGCTAATAGCTGAATATGAAGTTTCAGTTCTCAAGGGAATCAAGAGACCTATGCTGAATACAGTTTAAACTGTTCTTTGGGTAGCAGGCATCCATTTCTTTGTAGATAAAGCCTGAACTTGGGCTTGGGTGGTTTAAGGATTCTTCACTGTAGCTTTCATGCAACTCTAAAGTTCGTTACCAGTATTAAAACTGGGCTTGTTTGCATTATTAGTCATCATTTTATGGGTGGGTGGAGGTGAAGATATAGTTTTAGGCATGCGCAATGAAGTATTAGAAAACAGAAAGAAGATACTGCCCACTTGTTGAAGACAGATGCAAAAACATGCCTGGAAAGAGTAGGATGATGTCAACAGCCCTCTGAGACATGGGTGATTTTAATAGAGAAAACTAGAAGAAAGTGATGGTGTCTTCTCATCTCCTGCAAGCTTATTCAGCTCCCCCTTTTCAAATAACAAAAATCATTATACTACAATTTGAAAAGGAGGAGGAGGAGGAGAAGTTCATATATATCATACACATATGGAACAACAGAATACTAGTCATTTAATTACACACCACTGTCAGTGAATAACAGTAGCAACTATATAAATTCAGCATTGTCTTCTTTATTAGGATATGGGGTAGGGCTTGATGCAGATGATGTGCCTGCTCTGAACAACCATCAACTGGCCACATATGCTTTTTTTTTTTTTTTAGCATGCAAACAAAAACTCTTGTATAATTTGGCAGATCTTCATACGTGGGCTTCCAGGAACACATTCTGATTTTATACAAAGCTGGGAGTAAAGGAGACTGAAGATGACAGCAAACAAGTAAGTTTCAAGTGGACAGCAGTTAGAAATAAGGTCCAAAGGAACCTATACATGCCACAAATATCTTTTTTTGGGGAAAACAACATGTTGTCAATGCAGCTGTCCCCCAGAGGTGCTCCTAATACTCTAGGATCTCGGCAGCCTTGAAAATCAGGCCACTAGAGCACTGCAGATACCAAAGGCAACGTATTTTCACTTAGGAAAGAAAACAGCAAAGGAGAAATGAAAACCAAGGGGGAAAGTACTTCTAGCCAATGCCTGCCACTAAATACAGATTTTCAGTTAACTTCAGTGTGCTTAATTCTAAGATAGGCATTTCTGATTCCATCCACCCAGTTGAAAAGGGAAAGACCACACCAGAATAAGCAATGAGGGGTGGTCAAATACATAATTTAATGACAGTGTATGGAAGCCACTACAGAAAACTTGGGGGTAGGCAAAGGGGAATGAAACATTCTATGGTGCGGTTAAGTGGCTGACTTCTAGAACCAAGCCACAATATTTTCCAAGCATGGGCAGCTTTTACTGAAATTAAAATAGAAAACTGAAGGCCATATCCCACACAGAAATTGACAGTTTAGCAATGATATGGAACCCACCATGTAAGGATAGCTAGATGGTGTTGCTTTAGGAAGAAAGGACAGAAATAGCTGCAGCACCCAACAACATTATACATATGATATAATCTGTCAAGCACAGCTGTGAAAGTGCAATTGACTGCACGGCAGGGGCTGTTTCGTAGAAAAAGAGCTAGGAGAACTCATTAGCATAACTCATTAGCATATGCCACACCCCCTGACATCAGGGGCCCGGCGGTGGACCTGCAAGGCCGGCGGGAGTGCGAGGAAGCCCCGCCAAGGCCCTCCCTGGCCCCAGGCAGGCAGGGGTGGGGAGAGGCGGGGAGGAAGCAACTTACCCTCCCTCTTCTCCTGCCTCCTCCTGGCTGAATGAGGGCCGGAAGCGGGGCGACCAGAAGCGGGGGCGGGGCTTCGTCATGTGCCCTGCCCCCCGCCCGGGGGAACTGCGATCCCCCGCAATCTCCCCCGAATCGACCTCTGCTGCACAGGCATTTCTAGATTTCACAGAAGCATAGAGTTCCTCAGAGACCAAATGCCATCTATTCCTGAAGTCTAGATGGTCCTTATGCTAGAAAAGTTGGGCCAACTTGCTTGATTTGCTAGGTTTCAGAAGAGGGGCCATGGCTCAGTAGTATAGCACACACTTTGTGTGTGCAAGGTCACAGGTTTGATTCTGAACGGATAGGAAAGCCTTGTACCTAAGACTATGGAGAGTTGCTGCCAATCATAACAAATGATATTGAGCAAGATGGACCAATAATCTGATTCAGTACAAAGCAGATTTATATGTTCAATCTATTGACTGATCATCTATCTGTCTGTCCATCCGTCCATCCATCAAATGTTGTATTTTTATAAAACTGAATTTGAACAATTTTATGAACAATGGGTTAATCATTTTTTGGATTATTTTATAGTTTGTATTGTTTTTGTGATTGTAGTGCTGGACTAGGTTCTGAGAGACCCAGGTTTGGATTTCCACTCCATCATGGAAACTCGCTGAGTGACCTTGGTCTAGTCACAGACTCTCAGCCTTACCTACCTCACAGGGTTGTTATGAGGAGAAAATGAAGGAGAGGAGAATGATGTAAGCCACTTTTGGTCCTCATTGAGGAGAAAGGCAGGTACAAATGAAATAAATATGCATTAATTTGTCTGTTGTTTTATATCGATTTTGGTATTTTGTACGTTTTGAGAACCCATGGAATTTAAGTCAGCAGGGTATCAAATGTTAGAAATACGTAGGTAATAGACTCTAGCCAAAGATCTGATGAGTAAACTGAAGTAGTGGCAGAGCAGCTTCAGGGGTTCCTGAATGACATATCTGCGCTTGACTCATTTGAAACCTGGGTTTGGTACCAAGACCAGTGTTCCCTCTAAACTGAGTTAGTGTGAGCTAGCTCACAGTTTTTTAGCCTCCAGCTCACACATTTTTGTCTTAGCTCAGGAAGGATGGATCCAGGGGTGGCCAAACTTGCTTGACATTAACAGGCACACAGAATAAAAGTCAGATGTTTGAGAACCACAAGACATGAACGAATATTACACACATGTTTTTATTGAAAAATATGCAAATTTGCTTTTTATTAACATTAAATTAGACTGTGTGAAAGAGCCACATGCTCATTAGCATATGATGAGCATGCAGTTTGGCCACCCCTGCAAGAGCAAACTAATTTATGCAGTAGCCAAATTACTCACAACTCTAATGCCAGTAGCTCAAAAGGTAGAATTTTTGCTCACAAGACTCCACAGCTTAGAGGGAGCATTGACCAAGACAGCTTTAGTTGCATTGGTGGACAATCTTTGTTTAAAGTTAGACAGGGGGAAATCTTTCCTGCCGATCCTGTTGGACTTCTCAGCAGCCTTTGATACAGTTGACCACTCCATTCTTATCCACCGGCTTGAATATGGAGTTGTTATTGGTGTAGCCCTTCCATGGCTTTATTCTTTTCTGTCTGACTGGATACAAAGAATCTCCACTGGAAATACAGAACCAACTAAGTGGAATTTGTTTTGTGGGGTGCCACGGGGTTCTATTCTCTCACCCATGCTCTTTAATACATATATGATGCTGCTGAGTGAGATTGTTCATAGTTTTGGGGTTGTGTGTCACCACTATGCAGATGACACCCAGCTTTATATTTCATTAGCCAAGCCTTCCAGATGCATCCGTCTTGGTTCTGAACTGGTGGTTTGAGGCTGTGGTAGGTGGCTAAGGCAGAACAAAGGTGAATCCAGACAAGCCAGAGGTAATGCCCTCTGATATTCTAGAGGGACAGATTCCTGTTGTCCTAGATGATGTAATATTGGCTTCTTCAGAGCAGGTTAAGAGCTCAAGGACCCGGCTTTGCTGTTTGAAAAACAGGTTGGCATGGTAGCCAGGGGCACCTTTTATCAGCTGCATCTGATTCACCAACTTTCTCATTACCTGGACTCAGTTGATCTGGCCATGTTGATCCCTTACTGCAATATGCTCTACATGGGGCTGCCCTTGAAGACAACCTGGAAACTATGGCTGGTCCTCAAAGTGCTACAGTTTTCCTTTGTGTACTGCAGCCTTTGTCTGAGCACTGCCAAAATAAGAGTTAGACCCAAACTAAAGAAAAGACACAACTCTTCCGTGGCTCACAGGTGTTGTTCACGAGGAGACTTCACAACTGCCAGTGCATTACGATATGGACCATCATTGCATTTATCCATACTGTTCCCATAGCCTCACATCTCCTCAACAGTTTTTACATCAATTTTACATCAATCTGATTTTTTAAAAAGGTCCCTAAAGTGGGAAATGTTAGGAGAATGGAAAAAGAAATCACTTATTCAGTTCTATGGTTGACTCTTTAAAAGCACATGGAGACCAAAACAAAACATATGCATGCACTTTTTAAATGCAAGAAAGGATGACTCGTGCTTTGCATTGAGGGGCCTGCACTTCAGCAATGGTGTAGTCATGTTAACTTAAGAAACAAACTTGGAATCACTGGACAACAGATGGTCTCCAATTGAGGTCAAGTTCCCAGAAGCATGACTCAAAAATATATTTCTATAGTGGGGGCAGGGGAGGGAGTCTTAAGTTCCATCAGTACCAGAGGTCATTTCGGGGGGAATTGCGCTGCCTCTCCCCACTCCTGCCTGCCTGGGGCCAGGGAGGGCCTTCACGGGGCTTCCTTGAACTCTCGCCAGCCTTGCAGGTCCACCGCCGGGCCCCTCATGGGGCTCGGCAGTGGAGCTGCAAGGCCGGCGGTGGCGGCCGGGACCGTTGGGGGTGGGGTGTGTGGCCTTATGACACACTTCTGGTGATGTCAAGGGGTGTGGCCTTATGACACACTTCCGGTGATGTCAGGGGGTGTGGCATATGCTAATGAGTTATGCTAATGAGCTCCCCTAGCTCTTTTTCTATGAAACGACCCCTGATCAGTACTACCTTAAATGCATGAATAGAACTGAACCGAAGCTCTGCAGCGCCACAGTGTAGGTAGTGTCCAGAATTCTGTGTGGTCAAGAATGATCCTGGTAGCTCAGTTAGCAACTTGCAGCTATAGACTTGCAAGCAAAAGAGAAGCAACTTGTAAAGTACTGGGTCCAGACACGTTGTTAGTGAATCAGCTCATAGTTTATTAAAAGCAGGAGAAAACTGAGATGAGATAGCAGGACCCAGGGCCTGCTTAAATGCCAGTTCCATGCCACACCCAACACACACACACACACACACACACGTGATTGGTTTATTTACAGTACACCCACACCCATAGGTTCCTTCTAGGATCAGGCCTGATCGATTGGCCCGTACTTGGATCCTCTCTCGCTATTGTGTCTGGTCGTGAAGCTCTGCTGGCTTGCATGACCACGTGCGAACCCGGCCACGTGCGTGGTCTTAGTTAGTACACAACACAACTACTAGAGAGTGCAGAGAGAAAAAACTTCTGTGCATTGGTACAGCAAAGTTTTCAATGGTCAGTCCAAAACACCAGCAAATGACTTTTTCCTGACGCAATGACCAGAATTGTTACCTATTGCTTCCAAGCTAATAATGTCTGCCAGCAGCTAATAATATGCCAGTTATCTGAAACAAGAAGGTATGCAGAAAATAGCATCCAAAACTGAAACATCTTGAAACATCTTTCAATGAATGGTTGCACAGCCTGGCAACCAGTTCACGAGGAGACTTCACAGCCTGACAACCAGTGGGAGGCCAGCAGGGGGTGGCTGTTGTCAATTCCATGACATCACTTCTGGGAAAACCCAGAATTGACATCACCCCCCTCTAGAAAGTGCCAGAAGTAATGTCACACCATCAGCCCAATGGCCATTTCCCCCCTCCCACTGCTGTTCTGAGTGGCAGCAGGAAACAAGAGGGAGGGGCAGAGATGCCCCTCCACCACCAGGGGGCTGGCAATCCTACCTGAAGATTAACTATTAATTCCCTGATAAGGAATACTTGTCAATATAAGAGCCCTCTGGGACCATTTAAAATGAAGAACATGAGGGTGAGAGGTTTAAAATCCTCCCCCCTGCGCCCTGTGGCCCCAATCCCAATCAGGTCCCTGCACAACTAAAAATTAAGCCTTTAAAAAAAAAAAAAAACACCACTGCAAGCTGCCAACACAGCACTAGTAGCACACGTCTGCTACAGCCCCCAGGCTGGGCTTCTGTCTGTATTTATCCAGAGCAGATACAATGAAAATATCTGCATTTATCTGAAGAGTTATAATGGATTGCTATTGTTTTTGGAAAAGGCATGTTTGATAAAGAACACGATGAACACCAGGAGCCTGGGATGCAGGTTAAGGGCCATTTCCTTTGCAGATTTTAAGATATATATATAAAATGAGACTAAATAATAACACAGTTTGTTTCCACTAAGTAACCCAAGAATGACATCATGATAATCTTGAGTATAGTGTGCCTGCCTTCCAGGCTCTGAGGTAAGATGAAACGTTTGAGTTTAATTTTTTTCCTGAATATGTTTTTTCCATCTGAATCAGTGAACTCAGCCTTTATTCAGAAAACCAAGGGAAACTCTTCCAGCCACAGTACCGAGCCTTTTGATCACACAAGTTATGAGGAACCAACCAGGAATAAGAAATTCCATCTGACACCTCCCCCATCCCCCAATATTGCCAAGCCCTTTCGCTGTCACTGTTCAAACATGTTTCCAGCTAGAAATCCACAAGGGAACATGACTTAAAATATCTGTCAGGATGTTTTAAAACAGTGGTAAAATATTTTCTGCTGCCACAAGCCTTAAATATATTCTTAAATCCAGCTCATCTTCAGATTCCAGTTGTTCAAGGTCTGAAACATCTCATAATTTTAGTGTGTGTTTATCAGAACCCATTACGGGAACGCGGAGTCTTATGGCAGATATGAAAAGCATCAGTTACAGCAGCGATTTCTCATCGATGGAATTCTTCCTTATTTCACTCTCACTATTTGTAATATAGTGCACCAATGAACTGACATCAGCTTTGCAAGGCTTTGTTTTATTAAAAGGGGGATTAAACAAGTTCATGGAAGACAGGTCTATCAACTGCTATTAGCCATGAGGCCTACATGGAACCTCCAGAGGCAGCATAGTTCTGAAGCCAGTTACTGGAAGGCAAAAAGTGGTAAAGGGCTTATTGCCTTCATGCCTTACTGCTGTATCCCAACCTATCTGGTAAGTCACTGTGGAAAACAGGATACTGGACCAAAGAAACCCTTGGTCAATTCCTACAGGGCTCTTTTTATATTTGTATATTCACTGTTGCAGGCAGATCGGCCAGTACAACAGTAAACATATCTATTGGTCAAGGTTTGAATGAATACTCAAAGTACACTTTCAACAGAAGTGTAACTTTGAATGAAAAGGATTTCTCAGACAATTTTTGTCCTTCACATCAATGTGAACAAGGCTACTAAGAAGAGTGTGAGAGCATGTCTGAACAGGAGCATCCTGTTTCTGTAAGCTGGTGCTTTAGCATGCAAAATGTCTCATTTTTGTGGTCCTATACTTCTTTGTAAAACCCAAAATGAGGTCTTGTACTTCTCCCCCATGTAAAACCCAAAATGAGGTCTTGTACTTCTCCCCCATGAGAATGTGCATGTGTTCACAACACAGGCACATCATGCAGCTCCCCACAGGGTAGATGTGCAAATTCTCATTTTGGACATTACAAAACGTGAGAGGGGGAAAATAGTTTTGCTGACCATTGTCCCATGCAGTGTTCAGTCTCTGTAGTCAGTTGTATTTAGTCCCACCAACTCCACTTGATACGTGGCACCTATGCACAATCCATGCAGAGCCAACCCTTTCCATGTGGTAGCACAATCTGGGCTATTGTTACATAAAATCCACAATCAAAGTTGTACCATTTCTAACTGGTTCTGTTTTATGTGCATTCATTTTGGTACTGATGTGAACAAAGAGTATGAGAAAGCTGCCAGGTGGGCATGCCGCCAGATGTGTCTCACAGCAGTCTCACATTTCATTTCAAGATCAGAAACAGCAAAAGATTCTTCCTTGCTTCAGAAATATCCCATTCTGCATTAGCAGTACCCGTGCATCAAAAACAGCACAGGATCAAGGGGCACCTCACAGTGATGTGTCAAGCTGCGGGCTGGTATATTAGTCAGATGTAGTTCCTTCCATTGGCAGACAGGTAGCCTGCACGGGCTGCTATACTTATTTCTAAGTATGACCTTTCGTGGGTTAGGTAGGATGGCGCTCCACCTGAGGAGATCCACTGCAGGAAAGGGCTCCAGCCTATATATTCAAGGGTTGAGCTACAATACCTATCTGCCATTGGATCTATTCCTAACCTAAAATTCCCACAAAGCTTCTAGAGGATGATGTTCCTACTGAGAGGAAGATGACATAGAAAAGTGTGCCTCGTTAATGAGGTACCACCTGTCCCTCTATCACAAAATTGGAAGTCAAGCTGTAAGGAGGGACATGGCCTGGTACTAGGTGTGGGCTGTGCCACTTTCCCCTGGACATATCTTTTAAAAGAAAGAGCTAGTTCAGGTCTCAGCCTTCGTTTTGCAGACATGTCTTGTGATTTCTTACCTCAGTCATCCACGTCAGAGCAGTGAATGAAGCTGACGAGACTTCTTCAGTACAAGTGCTAATCAAGTGCTAATTGGTGAGTATTGTGATGGGTATGACTTCTGCCATGCAGTCGGCAAAGATGCTGCACCCACAAATTGTGCTGATGCGGTATAAAGCTGCAACATCACTGTGCAAAGGTATTAAACAGCACTTAAGTTGCTTTGGAGCAGAGGACAGAAGGAAATTTACATGGGTGGGAAATCATATGCTGCCAGCTGGAGAAGGAAGTGGTACACCACACTTACTTCATAAGTGTGAGGTTTTTATAAACAAACTCTCTTGAGGATTGTTTAAAATAGACCGAAAATGACACACAGTCTCCAACTGGGCTCTGTTGTTGTTTTAGAAGACTGCATGCATTCTAAAAACATTAGCAGGCTTCCTAGTAGGCCTTCCAAAAGGGTCTATTTTTAACTCCAACCTCGTCTAAATGGTGGGCAATTGTGATGCACAGAAGTCTTTGGAATATCTGGTTTGAAAGAAACCACTCACAATCTCTTACCTGACAATGAAAGACATATTCGGGGGTAGTTTTCTTAAATTTCATGTTCCAAACCAAGGCGACCCCATCTGGTTCATGTGGGGCATCTTCGTTGTTGTTGTAGGAAGCAACCATCAGCTCAGGATACTGAAAAGCAAAGAAGAGGCAGCAGAATTAGAACATGCAGGGCTAGAAAAATCGCTCAGTGCTGAAACAGGTAAATAATTTCAAAAGGAAAGAGAACAAGAGGGTATCTGCTCCCAATGGCCCCATTCCTAAAGGCTTCCCCCCCCCAACAGTGTTTTAAGCATAAACTAATTATTTCAAAAAAGCGCCATGTTTGTAAAGTAGGGGTAGGAATATTACAGGTTACTACTGGTTGCACTTTTGTGCATACACATTTACTTAGAGGATTATATTTCGCCCCAGGGCATAATACCGCCTTTATTGCAGTTCACAACACTACAAAAAGCAAAGAGTTAAAAAGACCTTAAACAAAATTAACCCCCGAGTATCAAAATGAATATTTTTTAATGTATGTCTTCCTTAAATATTCATAATGTTGAACCTGATGCTGGGAACAGCAATTTGAAAAGGGCAGGGTGAGGACAAGAATGGCTGGGAAGGAAAGCACGCGCACACACACACTCCACCACTCAAGGTCAGTTTTTGAAGGTTCATCCTGACACACGCACACAGTCACACACACATCATGAAGCTTACTGCGGGACTTTGGGCCAGTGTTCTCAGTATAACCTACAGAGTTGTTGAAATGATAAAACGAGTCCATCAGAGGAAGGGAGGAATAAAAATGTAATCTGCAAAACAAATGGTTACGTTTTTCCTGTGGTATATAGGTAAGGTTGCCAACTAGGGACGAACTGGCCACTTAACTTACAGGGAAATTTCCCAGTGGGCTGCTTTCCTAGAGGGCTAGTGGCAGCCAGGTGCAGCCAAAAAAGGGGAGAAAAACACAACCCTACACGAGAAAGGTAACCCAAAAAGTTTAGACAAAGAAAAGAAACTAAAATATAGCCACGCAGGAGTGTTAATGTACAAAATATCATATATAATTTAACGTTCAAATGTGCTAAAATATCATTTAAAAATCACAGTTCTATGGTTCTGCATATAAGTACCTAATCCTAATATAAAGACAAATGTCCAATCATATAAATACAGGTTAAAAGGTACAAATTATATCCATATACAAGAACCAATACCAAACACATTTTGGCTAAAAGCCTTCCTCAGTGGTAAAATTCAAACTCCATAAATCTAACAAAAATATACATAAAATTCATTGTACACGGAATGGATCTTATTCACACTGAGATGTTCACCTGTGAAGTAAGTGGTGATAAATATTCTCAAGATGCAACATGGGCAACTCATCTGGATTTACAACATTTCATATGCCTATGGATCTACTTAGGCCCAATCTGCAATGCTCAAAACTCCAATGGAGTACCTGAGCACTCCATTTGAGCTTTGAGCATTGCAGGTTGGGCCTAAGTAGTTCCATGTTGCATCTCAAGCAAAGCCAAGGCCCAGCGGGTGAGCCATTGCCATTTGGCTTCCGAACCTTCAATGACCCTTCTATGACAATAACAATCGGTGTTCACTCATAAGAGACATAAGAACATAAGAGACGCCAATGTTGGATCAGGCCAAAGGCCCATCCAGTCCAACACTCTGTGTCACACAGTGGCCAGAAATACCAGTGCCATCAGGAGGTCCAGCAGTGGGGCCAGGACATTAGAAGCCCTCCCACTGTTGACCCCCCCCCCAAGCACCAAGAAGACAGAGCATCACTTGCCCCAGAGCCCCTAGCTATACCTTGTGGCTAATAGCCACTGATGGACCTCTGCTCCATATGCTTATCTAATTCCCTTTTGAAGCCGTCCATGCTTGTAGCACCCACCACTTCCTGTGGCAGTGAATTCCATGTGTTAATCACTCTTTGGGTGAAGAAATACTTCCTTTTATCCGTTCTAACCCGACCGCTCTGCAGTTTCATGGAGTGCCCACGAGTTCTTGTATTGTGAGAAAGGGAGAAAAGTACCTCTTTCTTTACCTGCTCTTTCCCATGCATAATCTTATAAACCTCGATCATGTCACCCCTCAGTCGTCTTTTCTCCAAGCTAAAGAGCCCTAAGCGCTTTAACCTTTCCTCATAGGGAAAGTGTTCCAACCCTTTTATCATTCGAGTTGCCCTTTTCTGCACTTTTTCCAAAGCTATAATATCCTTTTTAAGGTGTGGTGCCCAGAACTGCACACAGTATTCCAAATGAGGTCTCACCATTGATTTATATAGGGGCATTATTATATTGGCTGATCTGTTTTCAATACCCTTCCTAATAATCCCCAGCATAGCATTGGCCTTCTTTATTGCAGTCACACACTGTCTCGACATTTTCAGTGAGTTATCCACTACAACTCCAAGATCTCTCTCTTGCTCAGTCTCTGCCAGTTCAGACCCCATCAATGTGTATTTATATTTAGGATTTTTGGCTCCAATGTGCATCACCTTGCACTTGGCCACATTGAACCCCATTTGCCATGTTGACGCCCACTCGCCCATCCTTGACAGATCCCCTTGGAGTGCCTCACAATCCTCACTGGTTTTCACCACCCTGAACAACTTTGTATCATCCGCAAATTTAGCCACTTCACTGCTTACTCCCAT
This sequence comes from Gekko japonicus, assembly GCF_001447785.1. NCBI lineage: Eukaryota > Metazoa > Chordata > Lepidosauria > Squamata > Gekkonidae > Gekko > Gekko japonicus. Next base: position 40,777 of record NW_015165837.1, on the reverse strand, counting down.
CTCCAAATCATTAATGAACAAGTTAAAAAGCAGTGGACCAAGTACTGATCCCTGCGGTACCCCACTGCTTACCACCCTCCACTGAGAAAATTGCCCACCTACACTCACTCTCTGTTTTCTATGAACTAGCCAGTTTTTGATCCATAAAAGGACTTGTCCTTCTATCCCATGATTTTTGAGCTTACTTAGGAGCCTTTGATGAGGAACTTTATCAAAAGCTTTCTGGAAGTCAAGGTAAATAATATCTATTGGATCCCCCTTGTCCACATGTTTGTTCACCCCCTCAAAGAACACTAACAGGTTAGTGAGACAAGATCTTCCCTTACAGAAACCGTGCTGAGTCTGCCTCAATAGGTTTTGTTCATCTATGTGCCTACTAATTCTTTCCTTAATAATGGTTTCCACCAATTTACCCGGTATCGACGTCAGACTGACTGGCCTGTAATTTCCCGGATCTCCTCTGGAACCCTTTTTAAAGATGGGAGTGACATTAGCTACCTTCCAATCCTCAGGAATGGAGGCAGATTTTAAGGAAAGATTACATATCTTTGTCAGGAGATCTACAAGTTCACATTTGAGTTCTTTCAGAACTCTCGGATGTATGCCATCTGGGCCTGGTGATTTTTCAGTTTTTAAGTTGTCTATCAGTTTTAGGACCTCCTCTCTCGTCACCTCAATCTGACTCAGGTCTTCCAACACCCCTCCTGAAATCAGTGGTTCTGGAGTGGGCAAGCACTTCTCATCTTCCACAGTGAAGACGGAGGCAAAAAATGCATTTAGCTTCTCAGCCATTTCCCTATCATCCTTCAATACTCCTTTTACCCCTTGGTCGTCCAAGGGCCCCACTGCCTCCCTGGCTGGTTTCCTGTTTCTAATGTATTTGAAGAAAGTTTTATTGTTGGTTTTTACGTTTTTTGCTATATGCTCCTCATATTCCCTTTTTGCCTGCCTGACCTCAGACTTGCATTTTATTTGCCATAGCCTGTGTTCCGTTTTATCAGCCTCACTGTGACTAGCTTTCCACTGCTTAAAGGAATTCTTTTTACTTTTTACAGCCTCCATTACTCTGTTTGTTAACCATGCAGGCTTTTTCCTATACCTGTTTGTGCCTTTCCTAACCTGCGGAATATATATTTTTTGAGCTTCTAGGATCGTAGTTTTAAATAGATCCCAAGCTTCCCCAATTGTTTTGACCCTTTCTACTTTTCCTTTCAGTTTCCTCCCCACGTGTCCCCTCATATCAGAGAAATTACCCCTTTTAAAGTTAAAAATGGTTGTGTGAGTCTTTTTGGCCAATTCTCTATTTGTACAAATGATGAACTCAACAACATTATGATCACTGTTTCCAAGCGGTGCAATCACCTTTACATCTCTCACCAGGTCTTGAGTGTTACTTAGGACCAAATCAAGGATCGCCTCTCCCCTGGTAGGTTCACTACTTGCCTCCTCGTACAGTGCTGCCAGAATGCGGGAAACACAACAGATGTGCCAGTGCCTAATGCTTGTAGTCACCACAGGGGCCTTGGCTCTGCTTGGTGTGCCTTAGCACTATTTGAACTTCCCAGCCTGCCTCTCTCTTTGACTGTACAGGAACCTATCCTGATTTAGTGCAAGCCACTTTCAACCACTGAGAGAAGCAGGGTATAATTAAAAAAAAATAAAGGACTGTACATAAGAGAAAAAGGTTCCAGTGTATGTCAGATTTGTTCTGACCACTGGTATCTTCCCTGCCAATGGCACCTACTTGATTAGCATAATACTGCCAAATATGCTCCATCATCACCTTTTGGATGCAGACCAAAAAAAAAAAAATCCTAGATGAATTCAATTATACTGTTTTTCTTAAACTGTGGGAAATACAGTCTTAGGCAAGCAATACGCTATGTGAAGCAATGGATCACAAGTCACAATGTTTTCTGTTTTATGCATTTGCTTTGCTAAACTATCATCTACAGTATGCAGTATATCATGTGCAAAAAAAAAAAAGAGTCCAGAGTTCAAAGAATTCCCTTCACTATAATGCAGAGTGACACTGGGGGTTGTTAAGGTGTACATCCAAGGTAGATAAGAGTTCAGAGGAAAAGGAGGTGAGACAGGGCCACCCCAGAACAAAGCAATGGAGACAGAACATGTTTGCAAGCCTGAGGGGGTGAACAATTACATTTTGGCAGTTGCCTTCCAACTTGGCTTTATCTTGCTGTCCTGGGAATACAGTAAATGCTGCTTGTTAAAAAGCTATCAGATAAGAATTCCATGTAATTTCCAGTCCCTGGAACAAGCAAATAACCTAAGATAAGTGTTTCCTCAGGCTTGTTTCTCATTTCACTGGAAATCCATACAGGCTTACTGGCCACCCACATGCCAGCGCATACCTGTTGCAAAATGGATTCAATTAAAGCACGTGGATGTAAAACTTCTATATAAAATCAGCTCAGGTTCTACGCCATGAATATGGTACTTCAAAGTCAGCATTATCTTCCTTAACCGACTTCTGCAATTAGTACCTAGGCAGTTTGAATCAGATCATGGTTACACAGAAACCGAGCCATAATATATCATTCATGATCTCGCCAACTATCGTCTTATGGTATTGATAAAGACTGCACAGCTACTTTGGAAGGCCCATTAAGATTTTTAATGTATTTTTTTCTTGTGAACAGCTGATTTTCATGGCATCTCACAAACTCCCCTCAGTTCAGACACAGTGTCCCATACAGTGCTGGGGGGTGGGGGTGGAGAGGCATTGTTCAAGAAACACAAGATCATGGCTGGTTCTTTGACCAAACCACACAAGTGACTGCTTCAGGAGGCACACTGAGGAGGGTCCTGATGCACTGGAGGGTCTCACCTCATTGCCAGCCATCAGTAGCATAGTAGCCTCCTGGAACCCTCTACTGCCTTGGACCTAACTGGCAGGAGCATGGACCCAAGAGCAGATGGCTGTACCTTGCTTGGGGTGCCTAGGTACCTAGAACCAGTCCTGCACAAGACCAAACCTACTTGGACATGTGGAAATAACTACAGAGATTTGTTATGTGATGACCACAATACCCAAAGTTTGTACTCCTAACTTACCTGAAGAGACCAATCCATACAAGTGACAACCCGATGTTTCGACCAGTGTTCATCATAGAATTGGCGGTTAAAGGACAAGTTGGCCCCCGCTTGGACATCTCTAAATGGATTTGAACAGATTATAATTTATTTGCACTCAAAACACATTCTTGGTATCTTAAACTATCAATCATTTGCATTCAAAATTGTTATGGAGATTTCTGAGCACTTCTTTTTCCTGCTCTGTCCTTATCTACTAGTTAGTGTCTTGGTGCATTGCAGATCTGGTCTGCGCCTGTATCAGAATTCTTTCCTCTTAGAACTTGGCCACTGTATTCTGACACAGGCACAGACCAGATCTCAAATGCAGCTGTAAATAAAATGATGTTCTCTTCCACCACCACCCCACTCCAATTTTGAACCCAACAGGCAGAAGCCAGCGAGGAGCAACTTGGGAGGGGAGCACCTTTCAAGTCAGGAGACTTGGGAGCTAGGAGAGAAGCCAAAAATAAAAACCAATGTGGCTCTTTGCTGCCAATGCAATATTTGCTTCCAGTTCTTTCCCATAAGTGAATTACTCTGTCCATTTAGAAAATAATATACCTCCCATGTCTAAGCCAGTGCTTAATTATAAAAAAATGAGGATTCAAATCTGCCTGAAAACTACTCTGTCTTGTCTCAGGAACTGAATAAACTCCACCAACTAGCAAAAGAAGGGGAACTTCCAGAAGTAAGATCGTGAAGAGGTTATATACTCCTTCTGTAGACTGTAGCTGACGTTGATAGTGCAAAAAAAAATACAAAACGATGGGTTAGATCCATACTAAATTGGCAATTTCTATCATTTCCCTTCCCCACTCCAAACTATCTTCATGTCTGTCATCAGGAACCCCCCCCAATCATCCAGGAACAGCATTTCATAGAAATCATTGGGCTGCAGTCGGAGGGGGGCAAAAAAGTTCTGATTGGTTGAAGAATTGGGTTCCCACCTACATTTCAGCATGGGAAGGTATATAGATTTTGATCTCAAATGGCACAGGCACTGTTGCTCTTTGTCCATCAACTTCCTGAGCAGCAAGCTTTAGTCACTCTCGCCTGTTTGGTTTATTTCTTCACTGATGACTTCCATGACTTATTAAAACTTCAGGGTGCATACTGTCAAGAGAATGCAATTAAGCTGACTAGAAACTAGTCAGGACTTGCTACCATATTTGAAACAATGGCTTCGTTTCAGAGAGAATTATGAAGAATAAAGCTGAACAGAAGGAATCAAGAGCCTAGTGTTTATTTTTTTTAAGAAGAGTTCCAATTCGGAGCCCTACAGCAGAAGATATTATGCCTATTATTTTATCAGTCTTGAACATGTATACAAAGGGCATTTGGGGGGTTTATTACAAAAGCAAAAGGGAAAAGAGGATAACTAACCCATCTTTCTCTTCAACATCTCGACCACTGTAGTCGAAGAAAATGTCTGAATCTTCAGCTAGAGCTCTCTCAATTACTCGAATTGTTCGATCAAAAAATATAAGGAATTCTTCTGAGTGGATAATCTGTTGCTTTTCTTCCTCTGTCAGTTCCCTAGGAGGAGCTTATAAAGCACATTGGCAATATTAAGAAGCAGACAAGCATTTAAATATTTCCAGATGAATCAAAGTCTTCATGAAACACAGTACATTTTCCTATGGAAGTCACAGCAGTATTAGTAGGACTGAATAGTTTGCTTCCTTCTAAAGAATCCTTTTAAAATATACTACTAATGTATATTCCTAGAATGTACCCTCTGTACAGAAGGTATCCTATAACTTCTATATTTATCATTCTGAAGAAGAAAATACATAAGGTACCAGAATAAAATAAACCGTGTGTTCAGATTTCAGGAAGCTTTTCTGACTGACGCATATTGCAAAACTGAACTTGGAAGAGAATAAAAACATATTTAACAGAGACGAAGTCTTAAGTACTCCCTTAATACTGAGCACGTTTTCAGTTACACTTACAAAGAGCTAAAATGGTTTTTTGTCATTAGAAGTTGTGTTTTGGTTCCATGTACTAAGCAAGTAAAAAAATATTAAGACACAGGCCGTGATGCCTATGCTGAAGGTGTGAAGGTCCATCATCTCATCAGGGTGGTCAGGGGACAGCACAACATCCAGAGCCTTTACCTCCATGGGGCCTCAAGAGGCCTCAGCCAAGAGAGGGAAAGGGGTTGAGTCCATCTGAGCTGTCCTCCACTCTGCCCAGTGCTCCCTCCAGCCTCTGGGTTGATGGAGTTAGTGACTAGTCCTTCCAAGCCTCTATCCTTGGCCCTTATCAAGCTAGCCTCCCATCCCCATGCTTTCCCTTGCCTCTCCTAAGTCCTGTAGAAGGTGACAGGAGGGTGTGGCTGTCACTGCAGCCAGCCTGGTGTGAGGCCAGGTGCTCCTCAGCTGGTCAAGTTGGCTGCCCCACCCAGACAACATTGCTTCTTCCTGGGGCCAATGTGCCTGGAGCCTGGCTGGTGTTCCGGCTGCCTGTTGGCATTAAAAACATCCACTGAGGGCCAGCCGTGGCAGCACTTATATCTGTCTGCCAGCTCTTCTTGCCCCTTGTCCAGGTCCCCAGGAAAACCCAGGGTGCCAAGATTGCCCCTGGATTCAGAGGCAGCCTGAGGCTGGGCAAAAGGGAACCTGCTAACATGTCCAGACTGGATTTTAATGTGGTTTAATGTATTTTATATTTGCTGCTTTAATGTTTCTTGTCTTATTCAATTGGTTTTATATTGTTTTTATGTTGCTGTTACCAGCTTTGGGTTGAGATGCTTGGGAGAAAGGCAGGTATCAACATACAAGAGATGGAAAACATGCTGATTTCCAGCACTGCTAATGGAAAAGAAAGATCTGATTGTTGGTCCCATAGGTCCCCTTTCATGAGGCAAAAACTCTTCTGAAGAAAGATTTGTTCCACTGGACAAACTCCTTTCTCCCATTGCAGGAGTCTTTCTCCAGCAGTTCATTCCTCACTTAGCAGAAGAGAATATCGGATCTAAAGTGGGGATGCTGTGAATTTCTTCACAAATATGTTCAACAGTCAAACTTACCATGACTTCCAGTTTCGGCAACTTCCATGGTGGGCGTGCTCCTTCAGTGCTCTGAAAGGAGTGGCCCGTGATGCAGTGGATGGGAGGGGGGCCGGTTGATCCGGACACCCCCCCCCAGAGTCCTTGTAGGGAACTCCCAGCCTGGGCCGCTGGAGGTTGCCTCTCCCAAGGCTGCGGCCAAGGAACTGAGGCACCTCCGAGCTCCGATAGGTCCCGTTGCCACGGCACCATTATGGCACTAAGAGGCATACACTGGGTGAGCGAACAAGTGATCCAATGAAAATAAAGCTCTCCCTACCTCTGCAGCAGGTGTGGAAGGAAGTGTGAGTGCAAATTTCTTTCTGACTGGCTATCTGGCAAAGTGTATATCCAAAGCCCTGAACAGCATCGATGGAGGGAGGAGGGAGCTAGTTCACATCTCCCCCCCCCAATACTTTTTAAAGTGAACTTGTTTAGTGAGAGGGCCTAGGAGTAATGGCGATGGTCGACTGAATCAGGCAAAGTACAAATCTAATTAAAGTGAACTTTTGAAGCAACTTTTGCTGTCTTTTGAAAACTTTCCTTGAAATATAAACAATGACTGGGTGGGCAGAAAAGATGGCAACGAGGCTGAGACACTCTCCTGGAACTGCAAGATCAACACATCCGGCTACTAAACCAGAAGTAAACATTGACTTCTCGAACATGTTGGCTACTGCATTGCACCCTTTGCTGGAGCAGATGACTAACACCAACAACTGGAAGATTTTCTGTACACATTATGTTGAAATGTACTTGTGTTTTCCTTATCTATTTAAAAATTTGAAAATAAACAGTGGAGAGAAAAAAAGAAGTTGGATGAGATCCAAAAACAGCGTAAAGAGATGAACTTAAAAACAAAGGAGATTGCAAAATCAGTGAAAAAGGTTGAAGCAAAAGCAAAAGAGTAATCAAAGACTGGAGGTGATGGAAAAACAAAGATCCTCTGATAAAGATCAACTTTTAAGACTACAAATGGAAAAATCAGCATATGTTCTGAGATTTCAAGGTGTTCCTGAGCAGCAAGATGAGAATCTGAAAGAAATACTAAGTGAAGCGTTGAATCCCCCAGCAGTAAGAAAGAACAACAGTCTGTCCCTGTGGTAACCAGACATTGGGTAGCAGGAGACACTGGCACAAGGTGAGGCCTTGGAACGGCAGCATGAGGAAGGGAAGCTGTGACCCCTGGCCCTCTTAGTGGGTAATTCCTACAAAGGCCAGATAGTGACAGTGGGTAGACTGAAAGAGGGAGAGAAAAGCCCCTCCAAGGATTGGGAAAGACAGGGGGTAGCACTTGCCAGGCACAGACTTGGACAGCTATTGGTGTCCAGAGGCCTCAAAGGAAAAAATGAAATAGTACTCACCAATCAGTGTGTCCCTTCTGCCACAGAAACAATTACGATTAAAAAAATGTTCATGGAGGTAGGGGCTCTCAGAAAAATGGTAGCATTCCAAATGCCTCCAAGGTGACTCGCTGCATCTGTCTATCTAGGGTTCCCCTAGCTTTCTCCACCAGCTGAGGACCATGGCCCCAATTTGCATTATCTAAAAAGTATTTTGACTTTCCCCACAATGAATCCTGGGAATTTACTTTCCTTGAGAAAGACTGAGGATGTTAGACTAAATTTAACTAAAAAGAAAACTAGAAAGTCCAGGGATTCCTGGGAGAATCAGTGGGACTTAAACCAGTTTACAATCAATTTCAGTTTAAAAATTCAAATGTGGCCATATTAGCAGCAGCATGTTTTTTTATTCTCCCAACTGTTCACAGCAGATGTCCAAATTAGTCAGGTAGTAAATATATATATATATATATATATATTAAAAAACAGTCAAACTTACTATGTTTCAAGGTGTCAGTCAGACATGAGCCAATCACCCATCCCATTTAGTATTTGGGTTAACTGGTGTGGTTAGTTAGTTACTACTAGTTAGCAGAGTGCTTAAATAAAGCTACAAACTCAGGAGTGTCACTTTACCAGGTCACCCAGCTTACACAAAGTCACATCCTCTACGCTGAGTTAGTGTGAGCTAGCTCACAGTTTTTTAGCCTCCGGCTCACACATTTTTTTACTTAGCTCAGGAAGGATGGCTCCAGAGCAAAATAATTTATGCAGTAGCCAAATCGCTCGCTCACAACTTTAATGCCAGGAGCTCACAAAGTAGACTTTTTTGCTCACGAGACTCCACAGTTTAGAGGGAACATTAGTTTAACAGAGAAATACTTCTCTCTCTATTTGAGAAGTACACTTTAGATAGAAAGAGTAGAAACAGGATAGAGTACTAACTTACTAGCTAAAGGATGGAAGCAGATGGCCAGAGGGCCATCTGCCTCATGGTGCCAAGAAAGGATTGCATGTCTCTCTCTTGGTGTGGGCAGGGAGAGAGCTCATCTTCATCTCAGCTGAGAGAGAACAGAAAGAAGAATAGTCCCTGAGAACGTAATCTACATATCAAAAGGGGCAGTGGCAAAGGTGTAAACACAGGAAGAAAGGTTAGTGTGCCTATCTAGCTATCTAGTCTCTCTTGCCACAAAGTCTGGAGGTCTGAGACAGGGGACATTGCACCTGGAACTTCCAACATTTAGCTCATGCTGAAAAGCCACTAGACTCCTACCTGAGTAGTAGGGCTACTGAAACTGGAGGGTCTGCCTAGGTTTCTGCAATAGGAGCTGCGCAAAAATGTGCATAGCCATACCTGAGCAAGCAGAGGCATGATTCCCCCCCCCCACTGAAGGAGAAAGCCATTTTCAGCAGCGAGTCTTTACTTAAGAATAAATGACTAATTCTTTTGTAAGCACTATTTTAAAAATTGTGATCCTTTTGTTATATTTTGAACCAGAACTATTAAGGTTTGCCAGTTTCCAGCTAAATGGCCACTGTGATACAAAATCTTTTAAAAATGCAACTCAGGATATAGATTTGCTAAATAATAAACATTCACAGAAATATGGCGGAAGGAAACATGAAGGTCCTTTTCCTGTGACAGGATTTGTACTTCAGCCCCCTGGATAAGATGGCAGACTCTTCCCTCGCTTGATTCTGATTATAAAAGGGAATCATCTCAATGTTTTAAAGATCAAAGGCCTTGGCTGCTACTGGATTCTGTACTCACATCCTCCACAACCAAGATTTGTGCTATAGGAGACAGAAAATGCTAAGTGATAGCCCTCTAGCGAAAGATCACAGGTTGAAGTAAAAATCAGCTGAACTCCTATCATTAGGCTTAGTTACATGATTATTACTTCATCACAGCAGTCCAGGGACTCTGCACTGGCATTTCTCTGATGCTGTTCAATACATGATTCAAGATTCCAGGGCTCCCAGAAGGAACGATTGTACAGCCTAAGGCTAAAAGAGGATATAGGCATGTGTCAAGTTTCCAGAATGGGTCAGTCTTTAAAAAAAACAAAAAAACCTGTTCCAGTAGCAGAAAGGATACTATGGGTGGCCAGCTTCCAAGCTGAGAGTCTTTAAGGTCTTGTGATACACATGTTACTTGGTATGGAGCCATAAAACAAAGACTTTCTTTTCAGGATATGTCTTAAATGATCAGAACAAAATTTGGAGAACTCAAAAGATTATCTCAAAAGTATCTCCATATCTCAAAAGTATCTGAACATTTTGTCCTCATTTATTATTGTTAATTATATTGTATGTTTCCCCAAATTTGTGACCATGTGGTTGGACATAATATACTAGTTTCTAGATTATGTGGTTGAAGGCCTTTACAGCCGGAGTTCATTAGTTGTTGTAGATGTTCCGGGCTGTATGGCTGTGGTCTTGGCATTGTAGTACCTGCCGTTTCGCCAGCAGCTGTGACTGGCATCCTCAGAGGTATAACACAGAAAGATGGAGTACTCTCTGTGTCAATGTTGACAGGCAATGGCAAACCACCTCTGGACATCTCTTGCCATGAAAACCCTATTGCCATAAATCGGTTGTAACTTGATGGCACTTTCTATCGCCACCAGTGCCTTGAGCACTATCAAGATTTCTAAGCTATAAGCATCTTTGAATTTCAAAAGCTTATAACCTGAAAAACCTATGGGTCTTGGTATCCTAAGCTGAGTTACACCCTTCAAAGCCTACTATCTTCTGTGGACTCAGAAGGATCAAATTCTGCCTAGGATGGCACTGTTAGACTAGCTGAGATGCCTTGCAAAGACAATTGAAATTATCATAGGATTTATTTTAACTTCAGAAGAACTACCATTTGTAGCTGGGTGTGTGTGTGTAGGATACCTATGGGACAGTGCGGTATCATAGTTTGTTTTGTTTTTACACATTTATGAAAATGCACGCAGGATACAACAGAAGCACAACGTATGATAGGTTAAAGCCCAAATTCCACTTAAATCTTTGGCAAAACAGCCCTCTATTTCACTGGGGCCATTCCTCCACACGACAAGCAGCCAGAAACCACAATGAACTATCTGTTACATATAAACATGAAAACATAATTGTTCTCGACAGCATACCAAAATCTGATAAAGAAAGCCAAAGGCTTGTTTAATATGTAGCTATAAAAAGAATACTGTATTATCCTAAATGGAATTTAAATGGTTTCTAAAGATCTCAGTTTGTGGTTTATTTTGTGGGATAGTTGGAGTGACGTGCTCTTAGTATACTGATGACACTCAACTCTATAGCTCCTTTTCAGCTGGGTTAAGTGAGACAGTGGACATTCTCAACAAGTACTAATCATTATTGCCTATAAAGCCCTCAAGCTCTTGGGTTCAGAGTCCTTGGAGCACCGGCACCTACTCTCCCATAGCAGCTTTCCTACCACTTCAGATCTGCTTCTGAAGCCCTGATCCGTACACTCTCACTTGCAGAAATCAGGTGAGTAAGCATCAGACATGGCTTTTTAAGTGATGGTGCTTTTTCAGGAAGTTCTTCTTCACAGCAATTTACCTCCTTCCAAGCCTGAAGTTTACATATCAGGAAAAAATATACTAGTTTCCCAGGCATTTTACTGACTCCCACTCACTAAATTTTACCTGTTTCCTAATTATTCTTATGATGGCTCATGATCATCCTGCAAGCTTTGGTACAGCGTTCCTACTTATTTATTTCTATCCTGCCTTTCTCCCCAATGGGGACCCAAAGCAACTTACGTCATTCTCCTCTCCTCCATTTTATCCTCACGACAACCCCGTGAGCTAGGTTAGGCTGAGAGAGTGTGACTGGCCAGAGGTCACCCAGCAAGCTTCCATGGCCATGAGTGGGGCTTCAAACCTAGGTCGCCCAGATATTATTCCTATACTCTTAACTACTACACCACGCTGATTCTCAGTTTAATGCACTGGTTTAATGCGCTGCTTTTATTTTGGAGTTGTGTGTTTTATGATCATGGTGACAGCTTACATATTTTTATATTTATCTGTTGGAGGCCACCTCACAAGCAAAAGCTGAGATTTCAGTGCATATATGCTTAAAATTAAAAAAAGTTTTTTCTAAATATAAAATAAGAATACTTTGAGTTGGATCCAAAGAAACATACACAGTATTTTCTATGTGGTCAGCAGCTTCCGGTTCATACCCCCAGTGCATGTCTTTACACTCCCTAAAAAGCCACCCCCTGGCAACTGAGGGGTCCTCCAGTATAGCATGTAACACAGTAGGTTAGTTGTAGCTGGGGCGGTGCCCTTCCCCTACATACAAATGGTTCCTTCTATTTGTGTACAAAGTACCCTGGATCTTGACTAGGGACACAGACATAGTAACTTAAGGGAAACCTTTGAAATAAGGTGCTAGTCCTTAAAAACACTGTAGAATTTCACCAGGTTTTTGTTCTGTGAATTAAGGGACATACCTAGATATTGTGGTGTCTCCACAGACCCCCAAACTATGTTCCTTGCCCAGGAAGGGCTCCTCATATTGCCAATAACTACAAGGAGACTTTCTCCCAAGTAACAATGATCAACACTCATTCAGAACATTCACTATGGTAATATGCTTAGAATGGTAGTGATAGCAGTGCTGCTGAAGTTCCTTGGAGCAATACCAGGTGGGATGTTCACTCACATTCTGTTCGCCGGTCACAAACAGGGAACCTGTTTTTCATCAATAATTCAGCTGTTCCCAAACATTCTGAACCTGTTTGTTGAGCGACTCTTTGTATATTCAGACAATATAATACAGTGCAGTTGGCAGTGTTCTGTGAATGCACATTCTATACAGCATGATAAGGGTTCTAATTTCCCTCCTCACCCACACATCTGTTGTTGCTGCACACCACTCAACAGTCAATCACATAAATACTGAGCAAATCAATCAGTCAACTAGTTATTATAAATAAGGATTCAATTTTTAAAAACCCTTACTGCTTGGTGTTTAACTTCATTAGAACTAAGAGATGTTTATACATCAGCTGCCAGTATAAAAACAAAGGGGGGGATATTTGTTTAAATGCAAACACTCATTTTTATGAGAAGCTAAAAATGATCTGTATGGGAGGTTTATAATGCTTAAAGGGAAACTGACAGTTAACATTTATGCAATTTCTGAAGACTTTTGAAGTATATTATATAAATTTGTTGATGGAGAGATTATACTTGACAGTGATTTTAATGGTCTAAAAGATTCTGAGATGGATAGATATAATGTTAAAAACCCACTATGGTTTATTGCCAAAGGAGTTCTGTAAATAAACAGAAAGTTTTCAGTTATATATATCTGTCTATCTAGCTGGAATTTTTTAATCCACATATGACAGTTTGTAAGTGATCACCCTGGACATCACATTTCGAGGGGTACCCAAAAAGTGAGGGGACTCTCTTTCATTGGTTTGAAGGGAAACGTGGCATTAACTGGCTTCCGGAATTTCCAGACCTGTTGACTCTGGTCTTCTACAGCTGCCGTAATGAAACATGGAGGGCTTTTGAACAGCTTGCCTATTTTTAATTTTACATTATTCATTTTGAATGCTCAGTTAATGAAGTGTTAGTTCTAGACTTCTCACTTTTCTCTCAAGTAAATGGGGTGGGTGAGTATGCCAAAGTCATAGTTTGCTTACGGCACCAAAAAACCTTCAGCTGGCCTTGATTCTAGGATTTGATTTTAATGACACCTGAACTCATTTCACAAACTTCTGACATTTATACTGAGACAATGACTTTATTGGCCTGTGCCCCAACTATATGTTACAGTTATCTGTCTAAAGTTTAAAATACCCCAGTCAATGACAAATTAATATTATGCATTTGAAGCAAGAAAAGCTGCTTAGTTTCTTTAAAAATAAATGTAAGGATTCCCCGCCCCCCAATACCAGTAAAGCCTTTATCAGAGGTTTGGCCTTATCAGGTAGCAGAGCAAGAGAAAAGAAAAGGGAATAAGGCAAAAGAGGGCTCTATTATAAATAAACACCAATGAAATCCTAAGTAGAGTTACATCTTTCTAAATCCTTTGAAATCAGCGGACTTAGAACAGGGTAGCTCTGTGCTTAAAATTGCACTGCAACTGGAGAAGAAACATAAGGCGAATCCAAATATGAAAATTAAGAAAGCAATTTGCAGTGTCGTATTAATACTTAAGCTTTGCTTCAGTTTTGTTTTTTAGAATTCTGGTTGGTTCTACAATCCAAAATCTATTTCATTGTTTATTGAATGTTCCATCTTGTTGATTATATTGACTTACTCTCTGTAATCTGCCTTGAGTCCCAGTGAGAAAGACGGGCTACGGATAATGTAAACAAAGAAATAAGCAGAAACATTGCATTTCAGAAATGGTAGTAACTATCTCTATTTCTAAGCAATTTATATTGAGTAAAGCAATAAGGCTGACGAACTTCTTCCTCAGTACTTGGCAAAAAAACCCAAAAACAACCCAAAACCAGATAACATACCAAGCTGTTCTCTCAGATTCTCTTGAAAGGCTAAGTCAATGAAACAGAAACATCCACTGCATTTGTGGGAAATTATCAAAAAACTTTCTTCAACTGAGAACCTTTTTTATTTAAAAGGTCAAAATTTCTTTCATCAACTAAATTTGCTACAAATAACTGAGGAAGACAAACAGAAGTTGAATATCCCAGTATTGATACAAGAGATTAAGAACTATTTTAACAATCTTAGGTCTAATAAATCTCTACTTACCAGCTCAATATGATATATTTATAATAAATATTCTGTCTCAGCCTTTTTTGCTTACCATGAATAGTTGTTTATAGGGCTTGTAGAGAGATCTGTCTTGTCTGCCCATGGCTCCAATCCCTGGATTTAAGTATTCACAGGTTATACACACACACACACACACACACACACACACACATACTAGGGAGCAAAGCCTGTTGTGGACAAAGACAACTAGCCCTAGAAAAGGTGGGTGGAAGGAAGGAGAAAGAAAGAAAGAAGGAAGGAAGGAAGGAAGGAAGGAGAGAGAAAAAGACAAAGAGAGAAAGTGTGGGGGGAGAGAAAGAAAGAAAGAAAGAAAGAAAGAAAGAAAGAAAGAAAGAAAGAAAGAAAGACGGGGGAGAGAGAAAGAGAGAGAGAAAGTGTAGGGGAGAGAGAGACAGAAAGGAACGAAGAAGGGGGAGGCGGGGGGGCCTGCAAAAGCTTCTCCCATCCCTCCGGCTTGCCGGGCGGGTGGGAGAAGTGGCGTGGCGCGGGGGGGCTAAGAAAGCTTCCCCCATCTGTCCGGCTTCCCGGGTGGGCAGGAGAAGCGGGGTGGGGGGGGGCCTGTGAAAGCTTCTCCCAGCTGTCCTGCTTCCCGGGTGGGCGGGAAAAGCAGGGTGGGGGGTGGGGGGCCTGTGAAAGCTTCTCCCCTCTGTCCAGCTTCCCAGGAGGGCAGGAGAAGTGGCATGGGGGGGCTGTGAAAGCTTCTCCTGGATGGGCCCAGGGAAGCCGCAGGGACAGTTTGGGAGGGGGGGAGAAGGAAGCAGTAACCCTGAGCCTAGCAGGGCCCGCCTCCCCGGGGCCTAGCCGGGCCCAGGGAAGCCGCGGGGACAGTTCGGGGGGGGGAGAGAGAAGGAAGCGGCAACAGTTTGGGGGGGGGAGACAGTTTGGGGGGACAGTTTGGAGGGGAGAGAAGGAAGCGGCGACCCTGGGCTCAGGGAAGCCGTGGGTACAGTTCGGGGGGGGAGAGAAGGAAGTGGCGACCCTGGGCCTGGCGAGGCCCAGAGAAGCCGCAGCGAAGGATCAGGGGGGGAGAAGGAAGCGGCGACCCTGGACCTAGCAGGGCTCAGGGAAGCCATGTGGGCAGTTCGGGAGGGGGGGGAGAAGGAAGTGGTGACCCTGGGCCTAGTGAGGCCCAGAGAAGCCACGGCCAAGGATCGGGGGAAGGAAGCAGCTACCCTGGGCCTAGCAGGGCCCAGGGAAGCTGCACCCCGGATTGGGGGGGGGAAGGAAGCATCGACCCTGGGCCTGGCAGGGCCCAGATAAGCCTTGGGACTGGTGGGAGTGGGGGAAGAGGGGACTGACGACTGTGGGCCTGGCAGGGCCCAGAGAAGGCGGAGGACTGGTGGGGGGGAGGGGAGAGTGGAGAGGGAAACGGCAACTCTGCAGGGCTTCTCCGGCTGGGCTGCTGAAGCAACCCAGCCGGAGAAGCCCTGGGGATACATTTAAATGTCTCCACACGGCCTCCGGAGTGCTCCCCAGCTTTCCTGCCTTAGCCTTGAGGGCCTGTCCCTGCACTTACCCTGCAGATGGTCCTGTCCTGTCCGAGGACCAGAGCAGAGTGAGCGGAAGACGCTGGCTGGGGCTGACGTTGGCGGGACTCCGCAAAGCAGCCAGCCAACCCAGCCAGCGTCTTCTGACTGGCAGTTCTTGTGGCCAACCACTGTTGGTGCGCATCAAACGTTGGACGTGAAAATGGCTGTATATATAAGGACAGGATATATATAAACTAAAAGTCTGAATCCAATTACAGCTAAATATATACATCCTGGCATATACAAAATACATATACAAAATGTATACTGTGTAGAAAGAACTTTATCAGATAGTACAAGGTCCATTAAGCATTGGCCAAGAAAGAGAAAAATTTATTAGTATGTATAGATTGAGAGAATGTAGTCAACAGGCTGAAATGGCTGTTTCTTATACAGACCTTAGAGACACTGAACATAAGAGGTACATTTCTTGAAGATCTATTCGTAATCAACCAAGGGCAATCTTACTAACAAATAATTTAAAATCTACTGCATTTCCTCTTTTTTGAGGAATATGACAAATCTGCTTATTGTCTGCATTTCTTTTTGTCATCTATGTAGAAACCATAGCAGTGTTGATCAGGCCAAGAGTACTCCAAGTACTCAAAGAGTACTCAAAAGGAGTACAACTCCATGACACTGAATAGAAAATAAGCTTCTATGCAGATGATGTGATCCTATCACTTACTGATCCTTTACATTAAATGGAAAATGGTTTGAAATATATTATGCATACAGCTCAGCTTCAGCATATAAATGAAATAAAATTACAACAGATCTACTAGGACTACAATTAGATTTAACAAAGAGGACATCCTCCAGTATATATAATTCTGTTTTGGTCATGGACTCCCCTGAACTTTCCAACATGCTCCAAAATCAGTTCGCTGCCTGATCTGTCATTCAGAGGGTCTCCCTATCCATTGGCTGCTTTGCCCGAGTCCTGCCTCCAACATTCTAAACAGTTTGCTGTTCCTCTCCCCCCACAGCCAGTCATTTGCATATGCGGCCTCATTGGCCTTGTCTCGGAACACAGAGGTCGTTTGCATATTGGGGAACAGTGCCTGTTGGGGAAAACCATTGTTGCAAATCTCCAGGTGAGCTCTGAAGATCACTCAGAATTACAACTGCTTTCCAGATGGTAGAGATCAGTTCCCGTGGAGAAAATGGCAGACTCTGTGTCCTTATATCCTGCACAGATATCCCCGTATGACAGCCAATGTGACATAGCAGTCAGAGCTTCAGAGCATGGTAGAGGCTGCAGGTGGGGTGTGTGGGTTGCCGTAACTTCCAGGTGCACACACACATGCACATAAAAATACCCCCCAAAAAAGTTATCCTTGTGGAAAGGCCAAATTTCCCTAAAAATGGGGAAATTATTATACAGTTGTGTAATAACCACTGATCAGGAAAAAAGTTTTCACATCTGGGTCTACCAATTATATTTATATTAATATGTGGGAGATTTTTATAATGTAATATATCTGTGGGATTTGAACTGAAGACTGAATCAGATCTATAGGTTGATCCACCCTGTTTGTTGGAAATGTGATGCAAACTTCAGATTTTAAACGTATGTGGTGATCTTGTCCATTCCTTGGGAGATTTGACAGAAAGTTTTCTTGGATATTAGCTGTATAACTGGTTACATGATACCAAGAGATACAAGAGTAGTTTGGAATCTTTTAGGAGAATTGGTATCATGTTAATAGCCATGATTCTAGATCTCTTAACGAGAGCTAAAATGTTTGTAGCTAATAATTGGCAAAGTATTAAATTTGATTAGTAAATTGTGGGTGCATGGCAAATATTTAGACTTTCTAAACTGACAGAACTTATACTTTTAAGAGATTACAACCTGACTGTTATAAATGTTGACAACCTTTTATAGATAGTATGCATCAAAATTACATATTGATTTTTACAACAGCTCTGCGTTTTTATAAGCAAACGCCAATCTTTTTGTTATATATAGACAGGGGTCATTTGGGGGGGGACGCGGGGGGACGCCATCCCCCCGGGTGAGGTGCGGGAGGGCGGGGCCTGGAGCTCCCTGCTGGTGCCTGCTGGAGGTCGCCGCCGGCTGTGGGGAGGACACACTTCCGGTGATGTCAGGGGGTGTGGCATATGCTAATGAGTTATGCTAATGAGTCCCCCTAGCTCTTTTTCTACGAAATGACCCCTGTATATAGAGCACTGGTGGATGTTGTACTATCTTTGTAAGCACAAGAAAGTTTTCCTTGCTCGAAAGCCAGTTGAATCCGACTCTAGGGGGCGGTGCTCATCTCCATTTCCAAGCTGAAGAGGCAGCACTGTCCAAAAACATTTCTGTGATCATGTGGCTGGCATGACTAAACGCCGAGGTGCACGGAACGCTGTTTCCTTCCCACTGAAGCGGTACCTATTTAACTACTTGCAATTTCTTGCTTTCTAACTGCTATGTTGGCAGAAGCTGGGGCCAGAGATGGGAGCTCACTCTGTCATGAGGCACTCGGGTCTCGAAATGCTGATCTACAGAGCACTGTAAATATCTTTAATATTTGCATCTTTTCTTAAAATTTAAATATTAAAAAGGGGAAATCCCTGTATTTCATGCTGATATATATATATATATATATACAGACACACACATAGGAAAGCCTGTTGTAGAAGCAAATACGAGCTCTAGAAAGGAGCCTGCAGGTGTGTCTCCCCGGGACGCATTTCCCCCGGCCTGGGCCAAGCACTGCTGGTCCCACTTGATGAGCCAGTGCCAAGGCCATGGAGCTCCTGGATCTGGGCTTTGCCCTCCTCGTTGGGCACCCTCTCCACCATGGCGCCGAGCCCCATCTGCTTGGTGAGCAGCCAACCACTTGCACCCGGCTGGCGTCAGCCTCCTCACCCTCCGACCCAGCAGGGAGCTCTGGCGCAACCTGGCTGAGACTTTGGGGGCTGCTGTGAAGATAGTGGCGGTGGGAGGCAGGGGGCTGGGGCACTGAGACCCCTCTCCGCTGCCTGGCCGGAGCAGGTAGCTCCGTGCTGTGGGGGAAGCGGAGGCGGGGAGAAGCAGAGGTGGGTAGGGAAGTGGAGGCCCGGCCCGAGCAAAGGGGGAAAGCGGGGTGGCCAGCCACAGAGTCTTGTCAGCAGAGGGCTCAACACTGGAGTGGGAGAAGGGTGGGCGCTGAGGTGGGACAATGGTGCCTGTGGGCCTCCCCTTTTGCCGTGAGGGGAGGCCAGTGTGGCCTGAGGGGGGCAGGCAGGCACGGGCCTTCCTTGAAGGCCCCCTGCCAAGCGCTGGAGCTGTGGACCTGAGCAGAAAGTGGCTCAGCCCCCCCCCCCCGGGCCCAGCCCGCAAGAGAAGGCAGAGCTGCCCCGCAGCAGGATGGAATCCTGTGGCGGCAGTGGGATGTTCTGTAAAGCCGTCTTCCAGGAGGAGGGCTTTCTTTGTGTCTGTGGATGCGGTGAGAGGCGGGCTCATCTGCCTTGCAGTGGGTGCAGGGGGAGGAGAGCTCTGGCTGCGTTTACTGTCGAGCAAGTGCTGGTGAGTGGCTGCCGGTGTTCTGTCCTTTTAATTCCTTTCTGGTCCCAGTTGTCTGTGCTTTTAATTGTACTGTGGTCCCAGTTTTCTTTCCTTCTTATGCCACTGTGGTGCCTGTTTTCTGCCCTTTCACTCTGCTCCCCCCCCCTTTCTTCCACTCGGCCTCCTCACCCTCCACCTGCCAGAGCGTCCGTCCCATCCACAGGCTTCCTGCAGACTGAGGCAGAGACAGTGGCTGGTGGCTCTGTGGGCAGGACGGAGGCAAGGCAGCGAGGCAATGCAGCGAGGGGATTGGCAGACTGGCAGACCTTCCGAGTGGCAGTTCAGTCAGCCAATTCATTTTGGAGCACATCAAATGTTGCCAGACGAAAGTACAATTATATAGGATACGTGTGTGTGTGTGTGTGTGTGTGTGTGTGTGTGTGAAGTAGCTGGTACCTCAAAGAGCAAAGATTTTGAGGAGTCTGTGCTTTGAAAGGCCCTTTGTGTTCTATCATTGGGAGGGGGGGATTATGAAAATTTTCCTTGAAGGTTCCCCACCTCCAATCCTGGCTGGGAACTGTGTACCAATGTTCCCTCTAAGCTGTGGAGCCCTGTGAGCAAAAATTCCACTTTGTGAGCTACTGGCATTAAAGTTGTGAGCAGGAGATTTGGCTGCTGCATAAATTAGTTTGCTCTGGAGCCATCGTTCCTGAGCTGAGACAAAAATGTGTGAGCCAGAGGCTAAAAAAATTGTGAGCTAGCTTACACTAACTCAGCTTAGAGGGAACACTGCTGTGTACCACCACTGCAGGAAATCACAGCGTGTTCAGCCTTCAAGAGCCAACCAAGCTCCTTACATCTCAGAGTAGGTCTTGTAGTGAGTATAACTGTTATAAGTGCTTCTGGGTCAGGCCTGCTTCTATGGTCTGAGCAACAAGGCAAGTCAGCTTGCTGTTGCTCAGACAGCACAATGCCATTGACTCAGCAGGAGCTCTCATCTGACACTGAGGCTCTCTTCTTAGCCTTTTAGAATATTGAAGCTGCTATTAATGCTGTTGAATCTAAACAAATGACATGTTATGACAAAAGGGCACCTAGAACACAGGAAGAAATGCCGAGACGATCTTTTTAAAAAACAAACAAACCCTGAAACCTTAATTGTCCTGCTCACTTTCCAAAAATTGAATATAATTTGTAGATTCATCTCCTGCCTGACACTGCAGAGAAAGTTCTCAGTCATTTACTAAAGCATTGATGTTGGGATGCTACAACAGAGGGCTTGCAAGATATAAAGAAGTCTTAAATAGTATATGATTTCATTTTTATAATGGTTTTCTTGAAGTTGCATACATATATAGCACTTTTATTCATTTTTGTTTTAATAATGTAATGTTTATGCAGCTCAAACAATCCAAGGTTCTTTAAGTCAAAATAAAGGTTCAGTTCCCTGAGCTATAACCAGTTTTAGCCCAGAGCGACTTTTTTATGGCTGGGTTATAAAATCTTTGAAAAACAAGATTCATAATGGAAGTGCTGACACAAGCTTTAACGGCTATACAGAAGTGTGAATGGCGCCACTATAATATCTATTAGAGATTCTTTAAAAGTTTGAAAATACTGTCTTGTTTTGCATGAAGAAAAAAAATAAGGAAGCTAAAGCACTTTATGCCAAAATAAACATGTGTTTAACCCATTATATACTAATTTGCAGGAAAGCCCTTAATACTGAATAAGCATTGAGGAACTGGCACCAACAGGAAATGTTAGTCTAAATTCCTGTTTTGCTTTTAACTTGTTTTTAATCACTTCCATGAAGCACATGGGGTGGTTACAAACTCAGAAAGGAAAGGATTGTATAAGGAAGTCAAATGTGATTATGTGAGAAAAATAAAAGCAGAAAAAACAGAACCTTATTTCAAGGATTTATGCTACACAGGGATTCACACTCATTTCTGTCTTCTTGAACTCACTCGAACTAGGAATAAACCAGCATAGGATTGTACTGTTATCTAATTTAGAAGTCCTTATCTAATTTGGGAGTCCTTCCAAGCATAATTTTTTTTTTAATTGGGGGAAAGCACTGGAATGGAGTTCCGGAACCTCTTCAACAAAATTATTTTAAAAATATTTAAAAGTTCATGAGTTTTCAGTATACAGATTGAAAACTTAATTTCCCTCTTGAGAGTTCCAGAATCTCTTTTTCAAAAAAAAAAAAAGGGGAGTGAGCCCTGCTTCCAAGCATTCCAAATGTTCATGATTAAAGTTACTCAACCATGAGAGGGAGGCAACTCCATCACGGAACTGATTTCACAATTAGGAACTTTCTCCTAATGTTCAACCAAAACCTGTCCTCCTATAATTTACATCTAGTGCTGTCCTCCAGAGAAACAGAGAATATGTGGCTGCTATACAGAACTGTGAAAGTCAGTGTGACATGGCCATTCAGACATTTGTTGACAATTTTTCTGGTGTTCACTGATTCATATGATTCATGACAAAATACTGGACTAGAAAGCAGGGCCATAGCTGTTCCAATACTTCCAATTAATATGCAATTATTTCATTAGAAACAATTCAAATATGAAGTATGTACAGAGTGGTTTCATGTATTCAAATAGCTTCATGCACAATGTTATGTTGTTATGGTATTTACAGTAGCCCTTTAAGGCACAAACTACATATTTCAATTTGCCCCACTGCAGGATTTCGGCTTGTACTAGTGGGCTACATGTTCAACCCCTAATGGGGCAAATAACACCACCTGTTATTTGTTGAGACAATGGCATGAGGGAATGGCTGAAGACCCTTCTTTCTGCGGTTCAAATCCGCATTGGAATCCCAAACACATCCCCTACTCCTGACATGTGACTGTTGACATCAAACAGCTAGTGCGGTATACTGGTTAAGAGCTGGGTTTGATGAAGCCTGCTGGGGGACCTTGGGCCAGTCACACTTTCTCTCAGAATTCCCTTAGCCCACCTACCTCACAAGGTGCCTGTTGTGGGGAGAGGAAGGGAAGGTGATTGAAAGCTGCTTTGAGTCTCCTTAAGGTAGAGAAAAGCGGGGTATTAAAACTTTCTTCAGAGGAACCCTAACCCTCCACATATAAATCATTTGGCCTTAGGCTAATGTAAATTGTCTCTTTATTGTAGATTTGGAGGGGGTGACGTGTGGAGGAAAATGACATATGCCATCTAGAAAATTATGGCAAAAGTGTGGTTTGAACCAGAACTTCCGAAATCATATCTTACACAAACTAGCTCTGTGGAAACCCTGCAATTAATGCGGTGTCCGTCTCCCAATAGACACACAATACTTTTTCTGCGTTACAGAATTGGTTTCAATTCATATTTTTTTTCATTGCCCTCCTAAGACTATGAACACCCTCACAAAATATTGTCACACTGACTTTGGCACTTCCTTCTGAATGTGCAGCATTTTAAGGAAGACTGCTACCAAAGCGATATGCAGCTACCATTCCCCCAAGACCTGGCTTGACTGGACAAGAAGGGAAGCCAGTGGTAACACACTGCACTTCTACCAGACTAAACTATAACAAAGAAATTGATTGTGTTAGTTATGGCTCACCTTCAAATGCAACAACAAAAGTATACAAAAGGCTCACTTGCAAGTATGTGAAAAACTAAAATAAATATATATCTTTTAGGAACCTATTTAATTTGGCTTTTGAAAGTATGCACAAATAATCCGCAATGTCTCTTTCCAGAGATATCAGAATTAGGATTCCTTTTATGTGGCAATGGGGAAAACATGACATAAATCTTAACCCAAAATTAACTAATACAAAATTCGGTAACATGAATTTTTACGCCTACTTGCATAGCGTACTGATAACAAAACAGACAGGCAGGTAGGCAGAAGTTGCAAGATTTTATTTTGGATGGATTTCCACTATTATTTCCAGTTAGCCAGGCCAAAAGCCAGAATCTGATCTCAAAGGATCCTTGACTTCAGTCAAGTGAAGTTACTTGATACTTTGCCATCCTGGGACACCAATGAGTATCACTATGGAGGAGTGGCAAGAATTTTCTTGATTTGTATGGAAATCTGGTCCCAAATGTTTTCAAATGGCTCAGTAAAATTGACAAAATTAATTCCTGTGTTCTCTGGAAATTGGTCAATTTAGATACACTATTATTTCACTCAACTGACTTATAAAACTGCTTTAAATTAAAAGTCAAGATTGCAAGTTGATGCTGATAATAAATACATTCATAGTCCAAATTCCAAGCACTTACTTGGGGAGTAAGTGCCACTAAATAAATATACACATTGTTGTTCAGTCACGCAGTCGAGTCTGACTCTTCGCATTATACATCTAATATGACTCTTCAGTTCAAATCCTAAGCAAACATACGGGAAATCACAGGGACTTGCTTACAAGTTAAAAAAAGCCCTGGCCCCGGTTGAGGCTAGATGGATGTCCTTTGGGCCAGGGATCACCAGGAGATGTTGACTCTCAGAGCGTAATGCTCTCTGAGGCGTATATGGGAAGAGGCAGTCCCTTAGGTATGTTGGTTCCAGGCCGTATAAGGCTTTGAAGGTAATTACCAACACCTTGAAGCGGATACGGTACTCAACCGGCAACCAATGCAGCTGACAGAGCACATGCCGAATGTGAGCCCACACAGGCGTTGACGTCAGCAGGTGAGCTGCTGCATTTTGTACCAGCTGTAATTTCTGGATCAACTTCAAGGGTAAGCCTGCATAGAGCGAGTTGCAGTAATTAAGCCTGGAAGTGACCATTGCATGGGTCACTGTAGCTAAGTCCTGGGGGGAGAGATAGGGCTTCAGTAGCCTGATCTGTCTAACCATCTCATCCTTTGCCGTCCCCGTCTTCTTTGACCTTCAATCTTTCCCAGCATCAGGGTCTTATCCAGTGAGTGCTCCCTTCTCATTTGGAGGCCAAAGTATTTGAGCTTCAGTTTCATTATCTGGCCTTCCAGGGAACAGTCAGGGTTGATTTCTTTTAGGATTGACTGATTTGATCTTCTTGCAGTCCAAGGGACTCTCAAGAGTCTTCTCCAGCACCATAGTTCAAAAGAATCTATTCTTCGGTGCTCGGCCTTCCTTATAGTCCAACTCTCGCAGCCATACATGACTACTGGGAATACCATTGCTTTGACCATGCGGACATGCAGCAACCTGGGCCTCCATAGATAAGGAGGTATCCAGTGTTACTCCCAGGCTCTTCACCAACTGGGCCGGCACCAAAGGTGCCCCTTCCAGTGTGGGAAGCCCACCTCCAAGCCCCCACGATCCAGGTACAGGACCTCCGTCTCTGATGGATTTAACTTCAATCGACTCTGCCACAACCATCCAGCCACAGCATTCAAAGCCTCAGCCAAATTTCCAGGAATGGAGGATGGATGGCCGTCCATTAACAGATAAAGCTGAGTGTCATCAGCATACTGATGGCAGCCCAGCCCATAACTCTGGACTAACTGGGTGAGAGGGCACATATAGATGTTAAGTAACATTGGTGAGAGGATCTCCCCTTGCAGTATTCGACATTCTCTCTCTCGCCCAGCACCACCCTCTGTCCTTGACCATAGAGAAAGGAGGAAAACCATTTCAAGGCAGTCCCCTGGACTCCTACATCGGCAAGGTGGTGGGTCATAAGATCATAATAAGAACATTGGCACATAGCAATCATTTCTGGTAAAAACTGGAAATATGTGGACACTCTATAGCATTTTATAAAAACCCAATGGTTGGTGTGAAGAAATGCATTTTGTCCTGGGAGATTTGCAAGGAGCAAAACCTCTACTTTGCATTTTAACAAGTTTTTTTCTCTGGCAGAGACCAGGCTGGGAAGGAGGAAGTCAGTCAATGGCTTTCCAGGCTCACCTCAGCTACATCTTAAGACATGCTAATAGATATAGCTAAAGACAATGGGATGATCAAGCCCTTCCCCTTCTTCAAGCAGGGAACAGAGACTCGGAGGACTTTAGGCTATAACGGATCCAGGAATAATCTCCAGGAAGAAGCTTTAGGAAATGCTTATCTGACCTGGTGTGACCTGATCAGTGGGTAGAAAAACAGATATGACAAAAACTCTTTTCCTTGAGTGCTGAGACCATGAGCAGAGACAGACCTCTCCACTGGCAAGGCAGCCATTGACCATGTGCTCGCCCAGAGAGCTACAGCAAGCTTCAAGGTTAAGGTAACTCTGTAGAGACCTGTAACTCCCTAAGCTTTAGGAGCCTGTCCTATTTTAACAAGTGAGGTTCCAGATTTTTGAATTGGATACAGAACATCCACACTAAACAACAAGCAAACATTTTAATCAACGGGGTCTTGACAAATGGATTTAAAATAGAAAAAGGAAACTGTCAAGGATGTCCACTCTCTCCACTTCTCTTCATTCTTGTGATGGAAATCTTTGCTTCTAAGATAAGAAAAGATCCCAAAATTGAAGCATTAAAAGGAGAAGAAGAGGAGTTTAAACTAAAGAGTTATTTCAACCCCCCCAACTATCTCTCCAACATGTAACAGAGCAAATGGACAGGTCTGGATCCTTTTCAGGTTATAAAATCAAGAGGAAGAAAACCAAGATTATTGTAAAATTTTCAATTACTCAAGAAGAGGAGGAGATTAAGAAAATTTCAGGATGTGACATAACAAACAACCCAGTCAGATATTTAGGCGTATATCTCATGGGACAGAATGATACACTATTTAAGGACAATTACATGACAACCTGGTCCAAAATACAAAAAGAATTTGAAAGATGGTCCAAATTACATCTATCCTGGTTACTCACTGAGGTTCTGCTCCTGCCCCCTCCATGAAACAGACTCTCTAGAACACATATTTTTCAACTGTGTATACCATAGGGTGATCCGTATGGAGACTATTAGTTCACTGTTAGAAAGGTTTCCTTGATTACCTCCTGTCTGACAGGAACCACCAGACAACAAGAAAGGTGGCTAGATTTTGTGCCCAGGTTTACAAGGAACGTAAAATGCATGGCAATTAGATTTTTTAATCTTTTATCTAAATTATACACAAATTTTATGGCGGTCTTATTTTATCTCTATGTTATAGTCACAGTTTTTTAAATTTAAGTATGCCACTGTTGGTCTTATCTCATATTTATTATTCAAATGTTTTTATGTAAAATGATTGAGTGAACTG
The DNA here is from genome assembly GCF_001447785.1 of Gekko japonicus. Taxonomy (NCBI): domain Eukaryota; kingdom Metazoa; phylum Chordata; class Lepidosauria; order Squamata; family Gekkonidae; genus Gekko; species Gekko japonicus. The sequence continues at coordinate 14,318 of NW_015165837.1, read as the reverse complement.
GTCGTTGACTGTAACAATAAACTTGACTTGACTACATCTATCCTGGCTAGGAAGAATTTCTGCTATAAAAATGAATATACTACCAAAATTAAACTTTTTGTTACAGATGATCCCAATTTTAATTCCTGAAAAGACTTTGAGTGACTTTCAAAGATAAATAAATAAATTTGTATGGAAAGATAAGAAGCCAAGAATAAAAGTACTGCAATATGAGAACAAAAGAGGTGGTTTGGCAATTGTTGTTGTTGTTTTTCCGTCGCACAGTTGAGGCCGACTCTTCATGACCCCATGGACCACATCACGCCAGGCCCCCCTGTCTTCCGTCATGCTCCAGAGTTTGCTTAATTTCATGTTCATTGCCTCGATAACACTGTCTAACCATCTCATCCTTTGCCATCCCCTTCTTCTTTTACCTTCAATCTTTCCCAGGATCAGGGTCTTCTTCAGTGAGTGCTCCCTTCTCATTTGGTGGCCAAAGTATTTGAGCTTCATCTTCAGTATCTGGCCTTCCAGGAAATAGTCAGGGTTGATTTCTTTTTGGATTGACTGATTTGATCTCCTTGCAGTCCAGGGGACTCTCAAGAGTCTTCTCCAGCACCAGAATTCAAAAGAATCTATTCTTCAGCGCTCGGTCTTCCTTATAGTCCAACTCTCGCAGCCATACAGTACTACTGGGAATACCATTGCTTTGACCATGCGGACTTTTGTTAGCAGGGTGATGTCTCTATTTTTTATTATGCTGTCTAGGTTTGCCATCACTTTTCTCCCAAGGAGCAGGCGTCTTTTAATGTCATGAGTGCAGTCACTATCTGCAGTGATCTTGGATCCCAGGAACGTGAAGTCTGTCACTGCTTCTATGACTTCTCCTTCTATTTGCCAAGGAGTGATGGGGCTGGATGCCATGATCTTAGTTTTTTTGATGTTGAGTTTCAAGCCAACTTTTGCACTCTCCTCTTTTACCCTCAGCAAGAGACTCTTTAGGTCCTCCTCACTTTCTGCCATTAGAGTGCATCTGAGGTTGTTGATGTTTTTCCCAGCAATCTTAATTCCATCTTCTGAATCATCTAGGCCAGCATTTTGCATGATGTACTCCACATATAAATTAAATAAGCAAGGGGACAACACACATCCTTGTCGTACTCCTTTTTCCTGTGCTAAACCAATCAGTTGTTTCATATCCTATTCTAACTGTTGCTTCTTGACCCTTATACAGGTTTCTCAAGAGACATGTGAGGTGGTCTGGTACTCCCATCTCTTTAAGGACTTGCCATAGTTTGTTCTGATCCACACAATCAAAGGCTTTAGCGTAGTCAATGAAGCAGAAGTTGATCTTCTTCTGGTACTCTCTTGCTTTCTCCATAATCCAGCGAATGTTGGCAATTTGATCACTCGTTCCTCTACCTCTTTGAAACCCATCTTGTACTTCTGGCAGTTTTCTATCCATGTACTGCTGAAGCCTTGCTTTGTAGGATCTTGAGTGCAATTGTGTGATAGTTTGAACATTCCTTGGCATTGCCCTTTTTTGGAATTAGAGTGTAAACTGACCTTTTCCAATCCTGTGGCTGCTGTTGTGTTTTCCAAATTTGCTGGCAAATTGAATGCAGCCATACCTAACATTAAATTATATTACCAAGCCACTGGGCTAGTTTGGATATCAGATTGCATCAGAAGTCCCAATGAAAGATTGATAAAATTAGAATCTTCAAATCTTGATGATGGACTTCATAGCTATCTGTGGATTAAAAGATCTATATCAAAAAACAAAACCCAAGATAAAAGGCATATGATCAGAGACAGCTTATTTAAAATTTGGGAAATGATACGAAAGAGAACCAGCCCTACAATTCCACTAATAATGTCACCAATAGATGCTTATTACAGCAATTACACAAGGAGAAAAAATGATTTAATAACTTATGGTGATATGATAAACTCACAAGGTTGCATCAAGACGTGGCAAAAGATGAAAGAAGACGGAAAGGATATACTTTCAATGGTGGATATACTTGCAATTTGCTTCCAGATTAAAAAATGATATCTGCACTAAGAGAGGAGTTATTAATGAACTGACTGGCTTTGAAAAGATTGTCTCACAATCTAAAGACCATTTATTAGGACAAATGTACAAGTTATTGCTTCAATATGATTCCGAAGGAGAACAGGTCAAATCCTGCATAATCAAATGGATGCAAAATTTCGGTGAGGAAATACAGTTTCAATGTTGGGAAAACCTATGGATTAAAGGTACTAGATTCACCGCTAGCCAAGCATTAAGAGAAAACTGGTACAAGACGTTTTACCAATGGTACATCACCCCAAAAAATATTGCAAAGATGGATAAGAATTACAAAGGGGCTTGCTGGAAATGTAAAAAAGAAAATGGCACCTTTTAGCATATGTGGTAGACTTGCATCAAGATGAAAAGATACTGGAAAAATATACATGAAGAAATTCAAAATATTTTAAAAATCAAATTTCCAATGAAACCAGAGACTATGTTACTGGGAATCCTACCAGATAATATAGACAGAACCTCACAAGACCTACTTAGATATATGTTGACAGCTGCCAGAGTAATATTTGCAATGAGATGGAAGACAGAAGACTGTCTTACAATAGAGATCTCGAAAGAAAAACTAGCTCAGTATGCAACATTGGTAAAACTAGCCAATATTGAAAGAGTGCTAATGTTTTAAGCATGTTTTTATTTTAAGTAAAAAAAAACCTTGTGTTTGCTACCTGGCATTACATTTTATGACACACATGGCCCAGCCCAGCAAGGTCTCATTTATGTCAGATCCAGCCCTCATAACAAATGAGTTTGACACCCCTGATATAGGCAAAAGCCAACTGAAAGCTGGAGGGCTTCTGTCAGGCCCGCAGTGGAACTGGGTGTCTTCTGCTGCTTCTTCCAGTTCTGCTGCTGCTGCGTCATCATTGGTTTGCAGCTTATAGATACAGACCTGAGCAGCATACTCAAGATTGCAACAGCACAGACATTTTGATGCAATAATTCAGAGCAAGAGGTGTCAGTTATCAGACACTGCTAAATAAACAAAATATTGCAAGAGTGCTAATATTTTAAGCATGTTTTTATTTTAAGTTAAAAAAAACCTTTGTGTTTGTGTCCTTTATAAAGTTTTATATCTCTGCTACCTGGCATTACATTTTATGACACACATGGTCCAGCCCAGCAAGGTCTCATTTATGTCAGATCCAGCCCTCATAACAAATGAGTTCGATATAAACAAAAGACAACTGAAAGAATTTCAGCAGAAATGGCAAGCTTATTACTCATACTATGGGAATAATTAACTTTATTTAGTTTTGGAATGATCTGAATAGCATATTAAAGGTGTGAGCTGGAGGCTAAAAAAGTGAGAGCTAGCTCACACTAACTCAGCTTAGAGGGAACACTGCTCCACATTCCTAAAAATAGGAAAAGAAATGGATTGTTGGATTGCAAGGAGAAACTGGGTAAAGTGAGATTAAAATTTCTCTTAACAAAGCTAGCACACACTGCATGATAGTAATTTGTGAAGCCAAACCTTAGACTGGACTATATTCACATACCTTCTTTCACATCTTGCTTCTTCTCTTGAGTTTCTATCTCAGAATCATTCTCTACTTTGGGTTCAGCCAATTCTTCATCTTCCTCATCCTCTACAAGAAAGAATAAAGGAAAAATTAACGTTTTTCTTTCAGGGTATGATTAGATTTTCACTGATATTTAGCCACAATTAATACACTAGTAAGGATGGCACAAACTGGAAAAATGCAGTTTGGATTATGTTTGGTGGAATGCCCGGTTCACAAAGACAAACAGTCACAAACTTTCTGGTACCAAATAAACAGGTTTGGTTTGTGAAGTTCATGACATGGTAGAACAGCCCCGTGGTGAGCTAGAAACACCAAACTCACAAGGGATCTCCAGCTGACTCTCCTCTACCTGTTGTCCATGTTTGGTGATGATTGGATTTATGGGGTCTAAGTTATTTATGGATTTATGGGGTCTGAGAGCCAGTTTGGTGTAGTGGTTAAGTGCATGGACTCTAATCTGGGAGAACCGGGTTTGATTCCCCACTCCTCCACTTGCACCTGGCTGGATGACCTTGGGCAAGCCATAGTTCTGATAAGAGCTGTTCTTGAAAAAAGAGCAGTTTCTGTCTGAGCTCTCTCAGCCCCACCTACCTCACAGGGTGTCTGTTGTGGGGAGGGGAAGGGAAAGGAGTTTGTAAACCACTCTGAGACACCTTTGGGTAGTGAAGGGCAGGGTATAAATCCAATCTCTTCTTCTTCTTATGAAGGTGCCCCCAGGAAAGTGCTTTCTGGGAAAAGGCAGAAATGGCAGGTGCAGGTTCAGGAGTATATAGAACAGACTCTGTGGAAGCTAGAGGTATCAAACTTGCAGGGGACCTCCCCCTGATGCTTCTGTACGTGTCCTCCAAGTTATGTGCATAGTTATCCCCCCCCCCCAGAAAATGCCCCCAGGAAAGTGCTTTTAGGGGAATGTGAGGTACAGGTTCAAAAGTGTATAGAATGGACCCCCTGTAAACTATGCACACCAAACACACAGGGAACTTCACCCTGCCACCCACTCTTCTACAATCTTCCCAAGTTGGAGGCTTATTACATTTCTGGGGTCCCAGTTATGGACCCCCCAAAAAGGTCTCCCATATTAAAAAGTCTTGTCTGTAAGCATCCCAAGAGACTTGTGCAACCAGCTATGCATGCCCAGATGTTTTTTGGCTTGTGTTCATCAAACAGCCTACATGGCAAATAATGTTGAAGCTTAGTGAAGTTACAAAAGCAGTTTATGAAATATGACATGGAGGCTTGCTTTAAACAACAACTATGACCTGTGATACTATGGCTGCAATCACACACACTAAATAGTCCACTTTCAATCAACTTTCAATGTACTTTCCAACTGGATTTTACTGTGTGAACTGGTAAAATCCAGTTGGAAAGTGCATTGAAAGTGGATTATTTAGTGTGTGTGATTGCAGCCTATGTGTGGCGGCCAGGGAGTAAACACCATTGATCTCAGCTGGATTTACTTCTGAGTAAATAGCCTGAAGTCATGCACATAAGTTAGAAAGTATCTAAGTGGGGTTGTATTCTTTGTAATTTCTTTCTCTTTCCAGGTCCCTGGCAATAGTTTATGCACAGACTTAGCCAGGAGTATAATAGAAGCAAGTTTCTAAATTCCAAGTTTCCAAGATATTCTAAAATGAGTCACCTGTTCCTTTCTATCCCCTGCAGCAACTTTCCCTCTCAGATGTCTAAGTTTGACTTTCGTCCCCAGAGGCCTCTCTGAGCCAGGAAAGGGGAAAAAAACACATACATGTTTCAGCCTGGCAGCTACACTACTAACAAGACACCTGTTATTCAAACACCTCATTTCCAATTCAATTCTCACCAGATTAATTTGTCTGTTGACCTACAAGGAGGGGTTAAATAGAATCCTGACCTTGGGTCAGATGCCACTGGCAAACAAACAAGCATGGCACAGTTCTGAAAAGCCATCACTGCTGGACTTCAGAACCCACCAGCCACGAGATGCATTTGGAGCTTAAGAACAGTTCAGCATTAATATGAATTTAATGAGCACTGAAAATTGACACATGTCAGCTACCGCTAGCAGATGTTTTACTGCCCTTTCCTGACCTATGCAAATCTCTCTTCTCCTCCTTTTTCCTTCTTCTACCCTACTCACATATTCATCCTTTCCTGTTATTTGTATTTTGCCCGGTTTGCCTCCAGCTATACAGAGCTTGAACATCCAGGTCAACACACATTTTTATGATGATGAAAGTCCCAGAAATGAAACCAACCAAATAGAAACACCTATAGGCACTAAGCACCATTTGGAAGGGAAGAAGCAGAGCAGAAAGTCCCAGCTTTGAACTCTTATATGTTAGCAAGCAGGAATATGAAAGAGATCTGCTACAGAGTCCAGAAGAACTGATAGTCTGAACTGGTAGAAACCAACTTTATATCTCAGGGCCTTTCTGAATTCTGATTCATATATTACTCAGAGCAAGAACTGGAGTGTTGAAAACATCAGCTCAGTCAAGTTCTTCCACTCCCCTCTTGTAATCTCTAGTTCACCTTACCTCATGTCTTTGAGTCCTTATGATGAGTGTTTTTTTACCACACCAAAGTCAGTCAGTGCAGTGACACAAGGATGGGGAAAAGCTCAAATAACTGCAAGATGTGAGGTAAATTGGACTACATGTTAGGAAGGGGCAGTATGGGAACTCATATTGGGGATCTTGTTTTTGATGCCAGACAGATGTTTTTTATAACATACTGTGCCACCCTCAGATGTTGAATTCTATTAACGGAAATTAAACCTTGAATCCTAAGACCAACATCAGAATCACCTTTGAACGCTTAGTTTTATGTCAGTTTCCAAGTGTGTTCACTATGAAGATTCACAGAGATCAAAGGTATCAGGTTTTAGATTTCTGGACCAGAGTGAAACAAAACATTAACCTAACCATTCCAAGGTGACATTTAAACACATCTGAAGACACAGGCCCTGATCTAGAGCAGGGCTGGCCCAAGGAATTGGGGCACCCTAGGCCTCTTTTCTCCCCCCAACCCTTGTTGTGCCACAGAGAGGTGAAAGTTGCACCCAGCTTCCACACCCCACCTGCCCTCCACCAGACACAGAGAAGAGCTGTTGCCTACCCTCCTAGTCCCCTGGTGCAGGGGCAAGGCCCAGCACTGTGCTGTGTTGGTACCCTCCCTCCTCATCCCCTTGGCAGCAGGATAAGGCCTGGCAACTTCCTCTTTCCCCAGTGGCACAGCAGGAAGCTGCTGCCCTCCTCCCCCTCCCCACAGCCAAGTGAGGCAAGGTAGAGGGAAGGAGAAAGACATCATACTGGGAAATCTGTGAATTTATCTCTGGATTATTTTTAAAAGGCTGGTAAATCCTGGGGAGATTAAGATTGGGTCCATGTTATGGTGAGACAAGACTTTTCCAACCTGCCATTTTTCCGACTTCAAAAGCCCCCTCCCCTTGCTTTGAGTGCTCCAAATGGAGAAAACATACAGGCAACCTGTATGCTTTCCCCTTCATGGCAAATAGATTGGGGGGGGGGAGGAAAACTAAAGTCAGGAAACTGTAAGGAGGCAAGGATGAACCTCTCCCTTCTCCGATACCTTGGCCCCATTTACTAATAAAAATGTTCTGGAGGAAAATGCTCCTTACATCATGTCTACTTTAGCCTCAGGATCAGAAAGAGTAAGAGCTGAGGGAAGGAGCCCCCAAACACTACCCAGATCCCGCTTTTCATCTCCTGTCACATAAACAGATCAACACTGTGAGGAGCTTCAGAACTGTTTTTGTATGTATTACTCATCTACAACTTAACCAATTTATTGACTGATTACATTTTAAATGTTTAAGGTATTTAAAGCCACATGAAGTTAAGAGACAAAATGATTAATTTAAATAATTAATTCTTTCCTTCATCGTTAGAAGAAAATAACACCTATAATATTTCCTTTCTTCATTTTAGCTGCAAACCAAAATAAGTTTTAAAAAATAACGTGCACCTTTAACTCGCGCCACTACCAATAATAACTGGCTGTCACTGCTTCAAACTAACCCTCACAATTAATCAACCATAGATTTAAATTAGTCAGCTAAATTAAATTAGTCAGCTAAATTAAATTAGTCAGGTGGATTAAACAGATAAACGTAATAAGTAAAGGTGTATAAGTTCCACTGAACTCCATTGGCTGCTCCTACTGACTTTTCCACTCAATCTTACCACATTGCCCTCCCATGTGGCTTTTATCCACTTGGGTCCCCCACCCATTTTTGGTGGTCAAAAGAGGCCCCCTCCTTTCCCTCATGTCAGCAGCCTAGCAGCATTTACTTCCAGGCAAATATTCACAGACTAGCTTGGTAGCTTCAATAAACAGCACTTTCCAGGTACAAACACCCTTATGCCACTTACCTAAAAAGAAGTCTCACTGATTGCAGCGGAATACGTTTCTGAGGAAAGTTTGCACAAGAACGCATTCTGTGTGCACTGTGATATATGATTTGTACACAAAAATGGGGGGGGGGGATTCCAAAGTCATTTTTCTCCGTTTACACAGCAGTCATTAATTTGCCTGTAATGTGCTGTGATTGTTTTTCCATGACAGTAATTTTGTACATTATTCTAATTTTTAAAGCTCAAAAATGCATACATTTTGCTGTCATCTCTGCCATGCAAGGCTGTCCCATGGGGTTCACGCTCACAAATGACTCATAGTTGTTTGAAATAATTCTCCTTTTATAACTTCATTTTGACATTGGCTGTAGAAATAAAGAAGGTCTCTGGTGGTCAGAACAATGTTTCCATTGAAACAATGCTTCTATTTGAACAGCTCACTACGCTTTTGAATGACCAGTCTGCCTTGAATTTCAAATAGAAAGATTTATAGCCAAGGTTCCATCCCTAAATCCATTTTCTTTTTTTTTATACTTCTTAAATCATCACCAATCTTCTGAAGTACCTAATTCAACTGGTTTCAGTGCAATTCATTATATGAGGGACAATCATACATATAAACACATCCAATGGTGTGGCAACATATATTTCTACACACATTTCAAGAAAATCACACAATTCTAACCTTGGAAGCCAGGACCAAACCAAGCAACAGGTTGCCTACTGTGGTCTGTCTGAAAGAAACTGAAGTCCTGCATGCTTAACAGCTACTCACACAGCAATTTATTGGCAGGTAGTACACTGAGCTATCGCAGCAAATGCCTGAAGTGTGGCCGACAGATGTGAATGGCATGCATAAATGTAAGGAACCTGTTGAGCAATCAGGATGTCCAGGCACACATACACAGATGTGGAAAAGCACTGTCCATCACTCACATTTTTCATTGCTTTGATCTTGTCTAGATTCCCTCAGGCCCAAAGGGGTCGTTTTTGCCAATCCCTCCCACTGTGGAGACCTCTGTCTCAAATTCCCCCCCCCCCAACCTATTCTTTTCGTCCCCTAGGAACAGAATTTGAGAGGAGAACAGCTGCCACAAGAAGGGTGGGGGGAAATCAATGGCAAAAATCCCCACTCTCCTTGTGCCTGTGGAAATCTAGGCAATACTCAACCCCATGATTGTTGCAGGAAACAAAACCAAGATTTTGAGGTACCTGAGGCAATTGTTGTGCAAAATGCAGAACTGCTTAAACCCACTTATTATAGCATAACCTCAACTGTATCTCCAAACATCTGAGATAAGTTATTATTTCAACACCAGATAGCCTCTTCTTAGCACCACCATATTTATGAAGGAAAATAAGAACATCTTCAATCCGTGAGAGAACATCCTTCATCACCAGAATAATGTACATTTCACACATTCTTAAAACCACCATAGTTTCTGTTTTTGGAGGTATACATTCCAGCAGCTACAGCAATCATCCCCCCCCCTCAAAAATATTTTTCACTGGGACATGTGGTTTCAGTTTTTCTGCGGCTAGCATTCATGCTGTTCAGCTGGTTTGCTAAGTGGCTAAATATTCATCTAAGATTTATGTAAAACAGACCCCCCTCACTGCTGATACATGCACTACCAAGTCAATGGCTATGACTTGTGGAGCATCTGGACTGTGAGATTTACACCTCCATGGATTTGCACCTCTAAGGCTAGTTAAGAAATTGTAACTCATGGCTACAGTTTTATGTATCTAGAGTCATGCTGAATCAGACTGATAGCACCATGTTTTAATTCTGGGTAATTACAAGTGGCTCACTTACTAAGAACACGTCATTAAATCAATGCCAAATTAGTTTGTAGATCAAGCGGAATGTCTGATTCCATGAATTAGGGCTGTGTATAGAGTCTGATACAAATGCACATGGCTGTGTGCTCTAAGAAAAAGGACAGGTAAGAAATATGGAGGCCTCGCCATGAAGAGAACTAGTGGTGGAGTGTGTGCAAAGAAATACTAATGATAGTGAAACAGCTAAGAGGATCGAGAAACAAACTGGACATGGGAACTACATTATGAAATTTCTAGGGTTGCCAAGTCTGGGTTGAAAATTCCTGAAGATTTGGGGATGAAGGCTGGGGAGGACAGGGTGTGGGGAGTGGAGTATAATGTTATAAGTAGCACCATCCAAAGCAGCCATTTTCTCCAGGGGAACTGATCTCTGTAGTCTGGAGATCAGTTCAGTTGTTATTCTGGGAGATCTCGAGGCCCCACATGGAGGCTGTCAACCCTGGTAATTATCAGGCAGGACTCATGGTTGAGGGTCACCCTATGCTCAGTTTGCCTCAGCAACCTGTAGAACTGAAACAACACACACCCTCATTCGTTACTTAGATTGGAACCACACATACACACTTGCTGTTCCAATGTTAATCATACATGCTAAGGAATTCTATAAACCAAATGGAGAAAAGGCTCACCATGAATATATGGGATTGGTGAAGTGTGGGGTATCATTCTGTGCATTATCTGCTTATGGCATTCAATCTGTCATTGCTCATTAGTAGACTCTAATTGCACACTTTGCTCTTCTCAGAACCAAATTATTACGTTAAATATGTGAGTTGAGTGGATATTTGCAGAGTGGGGCAGGACTTGCAACCCACTGTAGCTTCATTATGTAATTGGTAATTTTTGAGGTGTGGATGGATTCGGACAACCAGCTGTTTTCCCTTATCAACTAGTGGTAGAAAACAATGGAAATAGGTTGTCTGCAAAGGGCTAACAATTGGTGGACTCAGCAATTACCTCCCAGAAATTCTGCCATAATTCCAAAACTAGAAAAGTTGAGGGGCTTAAATTCAGAATAAATTTGCAAGGTGAACAATATCTATGCAAAATAAAGTTTACTTCCGTATATAGTCTTAATTACCATGACTCCTTTTCTGAATTTTTTTCCTTGAGATAATGTTAGGGAGTTCTTCATGCAAAACATGAATAGACCTATCCGTTAAACTGTTCATAGTGGTTGTTTTTTGACCCGCATAAGTTAATTTTGCTTAATGGTACCCTCTGTAAGCGTCTCTAAAAGTTATTGTATGTGCTATTCCTGGTTTGTGGATTCTCAGACCTCCTGGTGTGGCATTTCCAATATCCATCTCTCAGTTTTTAGCTTCACCACCAAGCACTGATTTTGTGTTTTCACTCAGCTTTGTTTTCGTAGCATTTAGCCACTGCCCTGGAAAGGCAGGTCTTCTTTTTCCATTTTGTGACAAATGAGGGAGTATTACAGCCAAATGGCAAAGAAATGCCTTCGAGTGTTTTGTTTATGATTTTTCTTTTGGCATCACATAACATCCTGGAGCTGGCAAAGTCAGCTTCATAAGCAGTCCCTGTTACAAGCTGTCAAACTGGTTTAACTATTAGATTTAGTAATTCTCAATATAATTATTTTCCTACTAATTAAAATAGAAGGGTGTTTGTGTTTCTTAAAGAAAGCATCTGTCTTATCCTAGAGACAGATTTTCCTTGGCCTGACTACGTTTTCCTTGGTTGTGGCAAGAAATTTTTTTCTAATATCAGTGTCTTGTTCATTGCCAGTATGGACCAAACATGGGCCATTCTTCTGCTAAAAATAACATAAACCCCTTAGCAGACAAACTGAATGGCAGCCCACTAAACACATTCAGGCAAGAATTGATGTATAAAGATGGCTATAGTAGTCACATAGCAAATAGCAAACTGAAATACACCAGCAAGTCACATGAGTCTCCTAAGAAAATTGCACAACATAATAAGATAGATGAGTAAAAGTCCACTGGCAGACAGCCGCAATAAAATACCGCAATAAGAACATTGCAAAACTATTTCAATACGTAAGTTTATCAAAGGAAGCCTCTTCTCCCAATGAGAGCTACAGCCTATACATTTTGAAAAAGTCTTGACAAAGAAAACAAACACATGATAGAAACTATAAACAACCAAGCTATTGTGCAGTGATTATCTTCAGTGTGTGAAAAACATGGTCATGCAAATCTATCACGACAGATCCATACAGAGCTTTCTGGGTGCTGTGCAAATTTTTCAGTGCACAACACAAAAATATGGTTAGAAAACATATGCATGGTATTGGAGACAGAAATGTAGAAAATGTCTTGCAATATGAAATGGCAAAAAAAATTTAAACAAAAATGCAATGGGTCACAGTCATTTTATGATGATGTTCATGATTTAGGACCATGAAACATCAGTACCATTGCATACTGCACATAAAAAGTCAACCACAGCAGCTGCCAGGAATAGGAGCTGGTCACTGTGGTACTCAAACAACCCAAACCTCATTTATTTTCGTAGAACTAGAGTTGGGAAGAATCCATTGTATCAACTAGTCTACCCCCTTGTCATAAAACAAAATGTTTTATGCCTACATAATTTCCAAGATATGCCCTCATGGCATTTCTTTGTTGACATGGCCCATTATTTCCTTCATCTGGCTAGAAGAGAGACATTACTACAGTCACCTTAGGGCTCCTCTGGCTCTTTCTGTGATATGGTTCCATCCCTTTGTACTCATGCCCAGTCTATCCTGAGGGAAGTGAGTAGGGTCAAGGGGTGGGACCCCTGTGCCCAAGACAGAACTAAGTTGTCAAAGGACAGACTAAAGGGCCAAAGGGTGGAGGCAACAGCAGATATTAATTCATCTCAAGTGGACTCAGCTACCAAGGCCCAAAATTTCCTTGAATCATTACTAATTGTAGCCTGCAAAAGGGATTTCCAACTTTTAATCAGAAAATTTTTCTGCTGCTTCTTATAAAGTTGGTATAAAGCCTTTTTAGATTCAAAGTATTCTGGAGGGGGTTGTGCTAAATTTGACCTCCTATAACATTGATAAATCTCACGTAAGTGATTCTTCATCACCTGACATTCATTATCGAACCACCCATGCCTAAAGGCTTCCCCACTGCCCCTTTGTTGCTTTATTTGTAGCCTCATGATCCCGGAGAGGTCATTAACAAGCTTATCATAAAATGAGATCCATTCTAAAGATGTATTGTCAGATAGACTTACAAACTTATCTAAATTACTAGGACCAGGAGCTTGGCAGTCAGTTCCACAGCCCTCTGTGACCAACTAACCCTAGGTAGCTTTGGTGACACACAGCCACCTGTAACTCTCAGACAGCCCTGCCTACTGGGACTGACAGAGACACCCAACCTCAAAGTCAATGGGAGATGGTCACTTTCAGGTCATTCAGAGATTACAAAGGCCTTCAACTCTTCCCTGAGGGCTGGTGAGATTAGCATGTAGTCCACCACACTACAGCCCCATGGAGAGATAAACGTAAATTCATCAGGGTAGTCATAGGGGTGTAATCCATTCAGGATGACAGGATTGAATCTCACACAGAATTGAGCAAGATATACACCAGCCTCCGTTCAGAGAGACAACTAGGGATAGTCTCCTCAGGGTCAAGCACCGTCTTCCCAGCCAACACTCCATTATTCTGCCCTACCCTGGCATTAAAATCACCAGCAATCAGTAAGTTTGAGGTTGGGTAATTCTGCTCTAACCCCTCTAGATATGAGAAAAGCTTCTCCCAACAATCAGCCATAGGTTCCTTTGCTAAACCTGATGGCAGGTAGATATTAATTACAATTACAGATTTCCCAGGGCTCTTTAGCATACAAGCCTGCCCTATATGACCACAATCACTTAATGGGCGGACTTCCCAATTTAGATTGCTGGCCCAGAGTATAGCTAAGCCCCCCTGAGGATGACCAAAATGTTTCCTTTTAAAGGAACATAATGAATGGGTTTTAAAACCCTCCATAGCAACTTCATGATAGGCCCAGGTTTCTTGAAGTAAGATCACCTCGAATCTTGCCAGGAAATTTTTAAAGGTGGGGTCATCAGATTTGTTCTTCCATCCCACAGTATCCCATGAAACTATATTGAAGTTAATGCTTGCTGGTTCATGTCTCAGTCATTCAGACGCCGTTATCTGATTAAGTGTCTTGTTTTTGTCAAAAAATACACTACCATTCCTCGAAGCTGTACAGCCTGTGACCTTATACATGTCTTGAGATTTGTTAGCCTCTGACCCATCATCCACTGGGCCACGTTGCATTCTGGCTGGCTCACTTTCCTGTCCTACCAGGAGTGATGTTAAGGTAGGTTGTTGAGGGGAGGCACAGTTAAGATCCATTTCCATCGCTGACACAGTGTCGGGCGGGGCCGTGGTCTGTTGACTGCACATTCTAAGCTTAACCAGCTTGTCCCTCAATCTCTCCAATCTGTTGATCATTCCACTCTGCTCATGGTCTGCTATCTCAATGAACACTAGTAGTAAAAGGACACACATTGAAT
>NW_015165836.1:1525185-1530419 GCF_001447785.1 Gekko japonicus | reverse complement strand
TGGGGGGGGGGGGGACTGGTGGGGAAAGTAGCAGTGTTTCATCTCGTTGAGAACCACTGCCAGTCAGAGCAGATAATAACTGAGCTAAATGGGCTGTGGGCGGGACTCGGACTTATTAGCAGAGCATCTGCCTTGCACGCAGAAGGTCCCAGGATCAACTGGGGACGGGCCATGGCTCCGTGGAAGAGCATCTGCAAGCCATGCAGGAGGTCCCAGGTACAATCCTGGGCATCCCCAGTTAAAAATAGGGTTGCCAATCCCCCTGATGGGGTGTGGATTCGCCAGCTTTTGGGGGGCCCAATCCGCCACCGGACAGCTGGCTGGCAAGGGAGCCCTGACCCTGAAGAGCCCCATCGTGTTCGACAAGCCTGGTGCAATGACATCACAGAGATGTTGTCATTGTGCCAGACATGTCGCGTGGGGGACACACTTTTTGTTGTTCAGTTGCACAGTCGAGTTTGACTCTTTGTGACCCCCATGGACCACATCATGCCAGGCCCTCCTGTCTTCCGTCGTGCTCCGGAGTTTGCTTAATTTCATGTTCGTTGCATCGATAACACTGTCTGTCAGCTAAGCTGCCATGAATAGAGAGGGGAGTTCTGATTGTCATGCATTCCTTCCCATGCGCTTAATTGCTTCCCAGCTGCAACGCTTATCTGTAAAGAGGTACTGGAGGAGTGTAGTGTCTACCGTCCGTGGGATAGTTTCGCTTCCCAGCTTGGCTACCGTTAGCGGCTATTCCGTTTTCCCGCACGCGGGAATTGGGTATTGCTGGGGGGGGGGCATTCGAATGCCCTATATCCTATTATGCGCATAGGTAACCTGCCATTCCTAACAGTGTTCATGTTATTGCATCTATGGCTTTTCAATAAAAGCAAAACCTTCCTGGAAGAGTGTACTTCGTTGTTTTGCTGTGGATCCTGACACTAACCATCTCATTCTTTGCTGTCCCTTTCTTCTTTGACCTTCAGTCTTTCCCAGCATCAGGGAATCAAGGGAATCAAGGACCCACTAGTATTTGGCTAAAAACTCTATGTTAACCTGAAGCGCAAAAAAAGATCCAGGAACCCAAGCTGGAGCCCCCCACTGGCAGCCAGGTAAGACCTGGCAACCCTAGTTTAAAGTACCAGGCAGGGGGCGTTTCATAGAAAAAGAGCTAGGGGAACTCATTAGCATAACTCATTAGCATATGCCACACCCACTGACATCACCAGAAGTGTGTCATAAGGCCACACCCCCTGGCATCACCAGAAGTGTGTCATAAGGCCACACACCCCGCCCCCAACGGTCCCAGCCGCCACCGGCGGCCTTGCAGCTCCACTGCCAAGCCCCATGAGGGGCCCGGCGGTGGACCTGCAAGGCCGGCAGGAGTGCAAGGAAGCCCCGCGAAGGCCCTCCCTGGCCCCAGGCAGGCAGGGGTGGGGAGAGGTCGGGAGGAAGCAACTTACCCTCCCTCTTCTCCTGCCTCCTCCTGGCTGAATGAGGGCCGGAAGCGGGGCGGCCGGAAGCAGGGGGTGGGGCTTCGTCATGTGCCCCGCCCCTGCACCTCACCCGGGGGGACTGCGATCCCCCGCGTTCCCCCCCGAAATGACCTCTGGTACCAGGTGATTTGAAAGACCATGATCTGAAATCCAAGAACAGCTGCCAGAGTCGATGATACTGACTCGGATGGATCCATGATCTGATTCTGTATAAGTCAGCTTCATATTGACCACATATAGGTACATATGAAGTTGCCTTTGACTGAATGTGTGCTCTGTCTCCACTTAAGCTAGCGATTGGGAAAGACCCGTCTCTGCTCCAGAGCCTGGAAAGCCACAGCCAGTCAGAGCAGGCAGAGCAGGCAGCATGCGAGAGAGAGTACTGAATGAACGGTGGGCACCAAGACAGACCAAGCAAATTCTGACATTCGACTGGGTCTGCCGTCGGTGGTGGAGTCATGGCTCAGTGGCCGAGCCCTTGCCCCGTTCATGGAAGGTCCCGAGATCCATCCCCGACAACTCCAACTAAAAGATCTCAACTGTAGACCCTATACCCTTAACTTCTCATTTAGTGTCACTTTGCGTCTCTTGATCATCATCATGTTGTATGTTAATTTGCCGTTCATTCTCTGGCTATAAGTTTGAACCGTGCCTGCCCTTCCAATGTATTTGAAAAAGTGTGACTCGCACACGAAAGCTCATACCGTGAATAAACCTTTGTTGGACTCAAAGGTGTTAGGGAAGTCCTTTCCCAAGAGGCGAGCTTCCAAAGGGGCCTGATCCTTGGTTCCTTCTTTAAGGGAGAGCCACAGCTACTCCTGGGGTAAGGAGGGCTGAATTTGGGGGGGGGGCGGCGCAGTGGGTGTCCCCATGGATGTGGTAGGTTTTCTCAGCTGTGGCTGTGAGAAAAGGGGAACTCAGGAGCTGTATTAGAAAGGGGGGACACTATCTAGAAAGATCTTTTGTGTACAGATAAAGCCTCATTATGTCACGATTGCGCTGCAGGCATGACACATTACACATAAGGGTTTTGAAAAGAAAGTGAAAAGACTTGTACAGCTCCTCCCCCCAGAAAAAGGGTCTGTGGTCGCATTGCATTTTTTGTCCAACATTCACCAGGAAACATTTTTATGATTTCATTATCCCTCCCCCCAAAATTGGTTCCTTAGCAAGATTAGAGTCCAGAATTAGCGCAGCGACTTTGGCAAAGTTAAAGGAGGCAGAAATGGTAATGAGAAGCAACAAGGGGTAGGTAATAGATTTGAGGACATGAAGGACGGGGATAAAGCAATCAGAAAACAAATCAGCCTGGTAAATTGAAAGAAATTGGACGGGGGGGGGCAGCTGGGAATGAGTTCACAAGATGCGACAGGGGGCTTTTGATGCGCTTGAAAGGGAGCGGCACGCCAACGGATCGAGTTTGGAAAAAGGAATCCAACGAGCCCCCAAATTGCTGCCAGGGCTTAAAAGGAAGTGTCAGTCAGCTGTAAATTAAAACTATCCATCAGCAAGCTGCCCAAGCGGAAAGAGAGAAATCAAAGGGGGCAGGAATTTCGGGGGGCTGATCAAGGGAGGTTAATAAAGGCAGAAAATTGCCTTCAATGTCTGAGATAGCATGGGGGGGGGGATCTATCAAAGAGAGTTAAAAGCTGGAGTGGGAGGAGTGCTGGTTCCCCTGATGGAAAGCTGAAGGAGCACCCGCCATGTTGGATTTCCAAGTTCTAAAGAAAAACTGACGCCCAGTAACACTATTTCTCCCAATGGATCAGCGCCTTGGCCTCCAGGATCACTGGGTCAGAGGGAGGGAAACTACAAGCTGTTCCAAGCTGCCGTAGCAACCAGACTGGTAACCAGACTCGCCGTGGTTGTATCCTACCACGCCAACGTGGAAAGATCTGAGTTGGTGCCCAGCTGGTTTATGAGCACAAGCTCGTGTCAACCTCAAAAGTCTGAGATCGGGATACTGCCTCCTCCCGTATCAAGCTTCCTGTTGCTGTGATGCTGCTCTCTCTTGATGTCAGTTTTAAGGTTAAAAAAAAGTCAGCGGGGGGGGGAAGGAGAGCAATTTGGAAAGGAACCACGGTGCAGAAATTGAGGTTTAACCCTTCTGTCTCCACTGTTTTTCGCATGAGAGTTGACCCCCCCAATCTTCCGAGCCCGGGTTCGGTGAAGGGAATCATATATAGTATTCTCTTTCTTTCTCTCTCAATAAAAATTTATTTTATATTTATTATGTATCAGCCAAATGGGGCTAATAGCTGCCTGGGGGTGGGGACAATTTCTATAGAGGAAAGAGAAGGGGAAGAATTAAATCCCAGGTTCTATCCTGATTCTTAAAATATTTGGAAAACCCAATCATGAATCTCCCAGGTCCCATCTTCTATCCTCAAGATGAAGACGCTTCACCTTTGGTGTAGTGGTTAAGTGTGTGGACTCTAATCTGGGAGAATTAGGTTTGATTCCCCACTCCTCCACTTGCAGCTGCTGGATGACCTTGGGAAAGCCGTAGCTCTGATAAGAGCTGTCCTTGAAAAAGAGCAGTTTGTGTCAGAGTTCTCTCAGCCCCACCTACCTCACAGGGTGTCTGTTGTGGGGAGGGGAAGGGAAAGGAGTTTGTAAGCTGCTCTGAGACTCCAAGTGAAGGCTGGGTATAAATCCAATCCAATCTCATCTCTTCCTCTTCTTCTTATTCTTTGCCTGACATCTCTGTGCATGAAATACTATCTGAGGAGCAGTTTGCTACCATGTGACCTGCGTGTAGCAGTCTGAAGTGGTACAGTCTCACCCTGAGGATCTTACAATTAATGACTGCAGCTTAACCAAAACAACAAATGTCGGCCAATGCAGCAATGTCTACTTCACTGTTGTTTCAACTGGGGACAGCGGCGATGGGTTACACCGAAATTTCGCAAGAAAGCAGGCTTGACGAAAAGGGTTCAGCCTGCCAAAGGCAGTCACAATTTATCCATGTCGAACCTTTACAACACGGAAAATGAAATGAAAACCAGGGATGGTTCTGAATTTCTCCTTCCTGCCATTTCGGCCCAGAAATCGCCGGTCTGATTCTCCTTTGCATGAACTGGAGCCGCGGACGAAAAGGGTTCAGCCTGCCAAAGGCAGACACAATTTATCCATGTCGAGCCTTTACAACACGGAAAATGAAATGAAACCAGGGATGGTTCTGAATTTCTCATTCCTGCCATTTCGGCCCAGAAATCGCCGTTCTAATTCTCCTTTGCATGAACTGGAGCCGCAATACATTCTTGTCATGCTTTTTCTTTCCCGGCTCCAAATTCTTCCCCTCCCCATAAAATATATGCATTCTTCCATGTGGTTTGTCCCTCGGTAAACCATTCATTATAGTCTGGTTACACGTTATCAGTGAGGGACACAGTATGCATAAACAGCACACGAAAACCACACGAGGATTCTACAAAAGCAACAGGCAAAAAAGAGAAAAATGGACAAAACTCCCTAAATTAAATAGAGGGCACAGGCTCATTCATATTTTTGTTAAAAAAACCCAGCTTCTAGGTCGCAGAAACCAGCTTAATGTTCTTTCTGTACGAGAATGAGGATTCTACAAAAGCAACAGGCAAAAAAGGGGGAAATGGACAAAACTCCCTAAATGAAATAGAGGGCACAGGCTCATTTATATTTTTGTTAAAAAAAAACACCAGCTTCTAGGTTGCAGAAACCAGCTCAATGTTCTTTCTGTACGAGAATGATAAGAAAAGCCCCACAGGAAGGGAA
>NW_015165836.1:1524197-1524847 GCF_001447785.1 Gekko japonicus | reverse complement strand
AGGATGCCTTGTTCTCCTCTGGACATCTTTGCTGCCCTATTTACAGCCTCCTGTCACATTTCCCTGCCTTGAATTAGGGCTATGCAACCATAGTAAAGTAGCTGAGGAATTTTATTTTTGGACAAACTGGAGGGAGAGAGAGAGAGAGAGAGAGAGAGACTATCCCCCCTCTCTCTTCCCTACCTGTCTCCCTTTTTTAAAAGCTCATTTGTTTGAAAGTTTTAGACAGAAGGGGAAGGAAGGATCCTTTGGGGTGCTTTCAAGTGGGGCGGAATATTTTCAAGGAAACGACACGGGGTAATGGCCTCCACGGATTAAGGAGGAAGACATGTTTAAGGCCAAAGGGCTTAAATCTTTTGGTGTAAGAATGTACCCGCCGAGATCAAATGAAAGATTCAAGTAGGTCAGTATCGTATTTCCAAAAAGGCATCTGCTAGATGCCTCTGAGAAGAGGGGCATGTGGACAACAGCTGCTCTTGTAGATAATATCCAGAACTATACTGCCACTGTACATGGAGGCTCCACCACTCAGCTATCCTGCCTTGCGGCCACAGACAGGGCCGGCCACAGCTTATTTTGCACCCTAGGCGAGGATCCGTTCTGGCGCCCCCCCCCCCCCCGTGCACCCACCCGGCGATCCGGAGCAGAGG
>NW_015165836.1:1520838-1524088 GCF_001447785.1 Gekko japonicus | reverse complement strand
AGCACTCCGCTGGGAAGCCAAGGGGGCAGGCAGGGAGAAGTTAGCCAGCCAAAGAGGCGGCGGGCGGGGATCACCCGGCCACAGAAATGCAGGGCTTTTGGTCGGGGGGCTTTTGGCAAGGGGGCAGGTGCAGTTTGGCACCCCTAAGGGCTGGCGCGCTCTAGGCAAACACCTAGTTCGCCTAGTGAGCGAGCTGGCCCTGGCCACAGATACACTCTATCCTCCTTCCTGAATTTATCTCTTCTCTGTTTCAAAAAGCTACATGATCCAGGGGCCTCTATCAGAACTTGTGGCAGAGCAAGCCAGAAGATAATTCAAGCAGCACCTCATTTTGACTGCCTTGAATCTGCTGCGGATGTCTTTGGTCACCCAGACTTCTGTTACTCTGTGCATCATGTGTCTCTGTGTGTGCGTGTACCAGAGAGAGAGAGAGAGAGAGAGAGAGACTGGACCCTTGCAGGCCCAGATAACAGTGCACAGTTGCACATGTATCCGCTTATCTCACTTTTTATTATTTCATCTTTCCTCCAAGGAGCCATTTTACCTTCACAGCAAGCCTCTTGGGCAGGTTAGCTGAGAGAGAACCATGGAACCAAAATTACCTAGTGAGATTCACGGCTGATAGGGTATTTAAACTAAGGACTCCCCAGTCATTAGGGGACATCTTAGCGATTCTGGGGCCCTAGGCGAAAAAAATATCTAGGATGCGGACCCATAATCACCCCCAGTGCACCTCCCCCCTACCACCAGGGCTCAATCAAGTGCCCTGTGAGATGGCTGGGAGCTGCCACCACCATCACCAGAAACCAGCTGCCCAAGCCTTGGATGGGGTGGGCAAAAGCAGGCACCACTGCTGAGCCAGCTGCCTGAGCCTCAGACCACGCAGCCGCAGGCATCTGTTGCCACTGAGATGGCTGCCCCTCCATCATGAGGTTGGGGGCAATTGGGGACCCTCTCCAGCATAGGGCCCGGGGCAGCTGCCTCTGCTGGCCATTGGTTAAGACTGTCTCTGGAAGTCATAGTCCAAAATATTCACTACAGCACACTGGCTGGGTATAAGAACATAAGAACATAGGAACAGAAGAGAAGCCAATGTTGGATCAGGCCAATGGCCCATCCAGTCCAACACTCTGTCACACAGTGGGCCAAAAATACCGGGTGCCATCAGGAGGTCCAGCAGTGGGGCCAGGACACTAGAAGCTCCCCCCCACGGTTGCCCCCCCAAGCACCAAGAATCCAGAGCATCCCTTGCCCCAGACCAAGAGTTCCTATCTATACCTTGTGGCTAATAGGCACCCTCTGCTCCATATGCTTATCCAGGGCTTTTTTTGTAGAAAAAGCCCAGCAGGAACTCATTCGCATAATAGGCCACACCCAGAAGCAGAAACTCATTAGCATATTAGGCCAAACCCCTGACAGCACAGCTCATTAGCACATTAGGCCACACCCCCATGTTACCAAAAGTGTGGTTATCCAGCCACACCCACCTTTTGCTTCTTATTCTGTTTACCTTGTTTGTGGTCGAAACCCAGGGCCTTTTTTTGTAGCAGGAACTCCTTTGCATGTTAGGCCACACACCCCTAATGTAGCCAATCCTAATGAGTTTCTGCTGTTGGGTGTGGCCTATTATGCTAATGAGTTCCTGCTGGGTGTGGCCAACTTGGGAACCAGCCGGAACTCTGTTCCGGCGCGTTCCTGCCCACAAATAGCCCTGTGCTTATCTAATGTGCTTGTGTCAGTCGCAGCACCATGAGGAATCAAAGTGTCTGGGGCACCGTCAGAGCAAAGCACAGAAGAGAGAGGAAGGGAGAAGCAGAAGCACCAGCGCGGCCCACAGACAGCTTATCAAGGTCCTGGGCTGTCAAAAATGATCTTGTTTGTCCACCATGTTGGAAAGGGGGTGGAACAAAAGAGGGCGACCCCTTTGAGGCCGTTGCAAGCTATCACGGAAGGTGTTTGGACGTGTCTTCACCCAAGAGCTTGTCAAAGACTAGAAAACGCTGCACATTTCAGGACATCACAAAGACAAACACACAGACACACTCCACACACACACAGACACAGAGGATAGATGTTTGTTTTTCCTCCATAGCTCTAACAGAACCCTTGGGATTGGAATGGAAGGGCAGAAGCAAACTGGTTGGTTAGTATTCTTCAGCACAGCATGGAAATACATCACTGGACACCACTGGGGTCCAGTGTCCCCTCTAAGCTGAGTTAGTGTGAACTACCTCACAGTTTTTTTAGTCTCTGGGTCACACATTTTTGTCTTAGCTCAGGAAGGGTGGCTCCAGAGCAAGCTAATTTATGCAGCAGCCAAATAGCTTGCTCACAACTTTAATGCCAGTAGCTCACAAAATAGGATTTTTGCTCACAACACTCCACAGCTTAGAGGGAGCATTGGGGCCTGGCATATATTAATTGAAGGAACTAGGACCAAGGCAAAAGTCCAGAGCCAGATCCTGCAGGATCTAGGATCCAGGATCCGTTCCCCAAAATACTTAATTGTTGACACAGAGCAAACATATCTATGGCTACTCAGGAAAAACTCCCACTGTGTTCAGTGGGGCTTACTTCCGGGTAACCATACACCAGGTTGCAGTCTCCGATCAATGAACAGCTAAGCATCTGCATGGCCCATTTCATTATCCTCAGAACAGCCTTGGGAAATGGGTCAAGTCATGAAAGTCAACCGTTTGCCCAGAGTCAGCCAGCGATTCTCGTGGCAAAACCGAGATGTCAGTCTGTGTCTTCTACATCTACACCAAACCTTCCAGCCGACACAGCATGCTGGCTAATGCCGCCCATCGGCAGCATACGATCCTTCTGCAAGAATGCTTGGGACCACATCTTGGACACGGCGCCTTCCAGGTGTCAAAGCACCTATCACAGAGCAATCCCTTTCCTTTGGGGAACTCCTCAAAAGCAATTCCTTGAGGGAAACGACTGCCACATGTGACTGAGCAAGATAATGAGGGCTGCACCCTTTAGTCGATGAACTGGTTAGATTAACCATATCAAAAACATATGCTGTAAAACAAGCACATTGATGGTGGTAATAATAATTAATAATGATCATATACCATTGTGTGTAGTATAGCCAGGAGATCCCAGGATCGTCTGGCAGCCTTACGTTCTAGCTCATTAGTGTCATGCACCACTAGGTGGTGAGCTAGACTTATTTTGGGGGGGGCTGAGAGAGCTCTGTTCCTTACACAGCCCAAAGTCACCCAGCTGGCTTCACATGGAG
>NW_015165836.1:1518506-1520697 GCF_001447785.1 Gekko japonicus | reverse complement strand
CCTACATTATTTTTTTTACTGATGCCATCATGAAAGAGGCATCCTTTCCTGAGCGAGAGAACAAGGAATGCCTCTTCTGAGACAGTGACTGCTAAGACACATGGCGCATCCTCTACAAACCAAACACATTTGTTTCTTCAGAATGTTTGTTTTTAATTCACCTGCCAATATAGATCCATCATGGAAGAGGCATTCCCCTTCCCTACCCCACTGGATGAAACACCTCTTCTAAGATGACGTGTGCACTCATCCTCTAAGAACAAACAAAGTCAGCTTTGCCCTTTAAGCATGATGCATTTAATTCATGCACAAATAGATCCACTTTAGAAGAGGCATTCCCACTTCTGTGACATACAGAATAAGATATGAGAAGAGGCATTCTTTCCGTCGCAGAAGAGGCATTTCCCCTTCACCCACAGAGAGGGGGGAGTATTAGGAGAGGCAATCTTCCGTTAGAAGAGGCATTCCCACTTTCCCCACACACGACAGAATCTTAGAAGAGGTATTCCCCAATCTTAAGAGCACATTTCCCCGTCTCTCTCACACACCGGAAGGAACGCCACTTCTAAGCCAGTGTCTGCCCTAACATATCCCGGCATAATTTGAAATGAAGTATCTTTCCCACCTTTAGAGATACTGTTTTCTCCCGTATGCATATATATGTAGAGTTCATTGATGAAAAAATGACGTTTTCTCTAAGTGGGTGCCAGTCCTACAAATTATATGTTGGAAAGTGCTGTAAAGTCACCGCTGACTTCTGGCAACCCCGTAGGGTTTCCAAGGCAATAGATGAACAGAGGTGGGTTTGCCATAGCCAGCCACAGCGTAGCAACCCTGGGCTTCCTTGACAGTCTCCCATCCAAGTGACAGCCAGAGCAGACCCTGCTTAGCTTCCGAGAATATGACAAGATCAGGTCAGCCTGGGCCATCCGGACCAGGGCAAAAGTTATATATACATATATATTCCTCTTCAGAAAGTTTCACTGAAATGGTGGTGACTTGTGTGATGCTATAACATCATTTTTATACCTAGGCTGGAATTCCCCATTCTGTTCCTTTTCCTTTTCCACCCACCTAGACCAGCAACCCACATCAGGGTTAACTGCAGGGGGGCCCTGCAGCTGAAATTCAAAGGTCTTGTTCAGATAGACATAAGGACATCAGAAGACCCCTGCTGGCTCAGACCCGTGGTCCACCTAGCCTGGCATCCGGCCTCACGCAGTGGCCAACCACAGGTCCAACAACAGAGCAGAGAGGTCAAGACCTTCTCCTGATGTTGGGCACTGAGATTCAGAGGTTGACTGCCTCTGAACATGGAGGTTCCCTTTAGTCACCATGGCTAGTAGCCACTGATAGACCTATCCACTGTTAATCTGTCGAATTGCCTATTAAAGCTGTCTATGCCTGCGGCCATCACGACATCCTCTGGCAGCAAATTCCACATTTTAATCACTCTCTGAGTATAGCAGTGTTTCCTTTTCTGTCCTAAACAGGGGTCGTTTCGTAGAAAAAGAGCTAGGGGAACTCATTAGCATAACTCATTAGCATATGCCACACCCCCTGACATCACCGGAACTGTGTCATAAGGCCACACCCCCTGACATCACTGGAAGTGTGTCATAAGGCCACACACCCCGCCCCCAATGGTCCCGGCCACCGCTGCCAGCCTTGCAGCTCCATTGCCGAGCCCCATGAGGGGCCTGGCGGTGGACCTGCAAGGCCGGCGGGAGTGCAAGGAAGCCCCGTGAAGGCCCTCCCTGGCCCCAGGCAGGCAGGGGTGGGGAGAGGCAGGGAAGAAGCAACTTACCCTCCCTCTGGCGGTGGACCTGCAAGGCCGGCGGGAGTGCAAGGAAGCCCCGCGAAGGCCCTCCCTGGCCCCAGGCAGGCAGGGGTGGGGAGAGGCAGGGAGGAAGCAACTTACCCTCCCTCTTCTCCTGCCTCCTCCTGGCTGAATGAGGGCCGGAAGCGGGGCGGCCGGAAGCAGGGGGCGGGGCTTCATCATGTGCCCCGCCCCCCATACCTCACCCGGGGGAACTGCGATCCCCCGTGATCCCCCCTAAAATTAGAGTGAAAAAGGAAGAGGCAAGCTTTAGTTGAACTAGATCTGATCTGTATCGAACTTGGATAATTGGGAAGAAAAAACATTAAAGAAAAGCAGAGTAAAAGGCAGAGACTGAGAGGGGCAGTCCCA
>NW_015165836.1:1510170-1516447 GCF_001447785.1 Gekko japonicus | reverse complement strand
AGTGGTTCCTATTTATCTACTTGCAATTTCTTGCTTTCGAATTGCTAGGTTGGCAGGAGCTGGATCTAGAGACGGGAGCTCACTCCGTCTTGCGGCACCCGGGTCTCGAACTGCTGAGCTACTGACCTTCCACAGCCTGCAGTTCAGCGTCTTAACCACTTGAGCCACCGCAGCTCCTCAAGATATACAAGACATAGGGTGCAATAAATTCTCTTTGTGAGTATAAAGCTCTTAAAATAGCAGCGTTTTTCTAGGGTCCCGTCTGACCTTCCACAGCCTGCAGTTCAGCGTCTTAACCACTTGAGCCACCGCAGCTCCTCAAGATATACAAGACATAGGGTGCAATAAATTCTCTTTGTGAGTATAAAGCTCTTAAAATAGCAGCGTTTTTCTAGGGTCCCGTCGGAACCCTTGCGGCAAACATAATAACCTTATCTAGGAGAACATCTCTCTCTAGTTACATCAGGCAGCTCCTCATATTCATTGCACAGTTTAAGGCACTTAAAGGAAGAGGAAATTGACAAAGGAGACCAACTGGCTGGAACCAATCATAACAGAGAGGGATGGAGCTAGGAAATGGGGCAGGCAGAGCTAGACGGTCCCAGGAAACTGACTGGGCCCCACAGGGGAGCAGGGGCAAGACTTTAGTTTGGGCTCCAGAAGCCCCAGGGTTCGAGGATGACCCCCCCCCCCTTGCCAGTCCTCCTGACACCTATGTAGTCCAGACCAGTGTTCCCTCTAAGCTGTGGAGTCTTGTGAGCAAAAATTCTACTTTGTGAGCTGCTGGCATTAAAGTTGTGAGCGAGCGATTTGGGTAGGGCATACATTGGTTCACAATGGAGCCATCCTTCCTGAGCTAAGACAAAAATGTGTGAGCCGGAGGCTACAAAACCGTGAGCTAGTGTACACTAACTCAGCTTAGAGGGGACACTGGTCCAGACCACAGATCTGCCAACCCAAATGCCAAGCAATCCGAGTCTGCAAGTTAACCTTACAGAGCTGGAAATGAAATTAGCAAACTCGAATTCTGAAACTCCCAGCCTCTTATTTTAAGGGCGTCTTCTTGGCTGTTGTTGTTTTAAGATCTTGCTGACACATTTGATTTGCCTGAGAAGAGGCCCACTTGCTATGTTTGAGGCCACCCTTAACTCCCCGGGTTATCAAAGGACTCTGTGCCTTCTTCCCGGCTGTGGCCGTCAATCTCAGCATTATTAATTGATTCCCTGCTCCCTCGGGAGCCATTATTAATGTCATAATCGGAACTTCTCTTTCTCTCTCTTTCACTCTTTTTCTGAAAGCCAGATGGATTCTTTCCCCCTTTTCGTGAATACTTGGCCAAGTTTCCTCTGCTTTGAAGAAGAAAGAAGGGGGGGGGGGAGAACCTTAACAACAAGCAGGGAGCTTTTATCTGAATTGGGAAGGCACAAAAAAGAAAAAAAAGAAAGAGAGAGAGAGAGAGAGAGGAGGAAATAGATGGGGGCGGGGAGGAGGGAGAAGAGTTTTTAAAGCCTCTATATTTTGCAGATATTCAACTACAGGCTCGCTTTAATAGTACAGGCAGTAATTGCGGCCGCTGGGGAACTGCCAGCAAAAATGAGGCCAAAAAAAGGGGGGGGGAAGAGAGCAAGAAAAAGACTGGTTCCTTTCACAAAGGGCTTTGAAGTTTACCCAATTGACTGCGAAATCCCTCCCATCGAGCCTGAATCGCACAAATTGGCAGCTGGCAAATAACCACAGTCCTGTCTATCGTTATGACTGGCAGCAGGAGAAGGGGGGTCCATATAAAGTGGAGACCTCCAGTAAGAGGCAATTAAGGGGTTAAGTGCACGGACTCTAATCTGGGAGAACCGGGTTTGGTTCCCCACTCCTCCACTTGCACCTGGCTGGATGGCCTTGGGCAAGCCGTAGTTCTGATAAGAGCTGTTCTTGAAAAAGTTTCTGTCAGAGCTCTCTCAGCCCCACCTACCTCACAGGGTGTCTGTTGTGGGGAGGGGAAGGGAAAGAAGTTTGTAAGCCGCTCTGAGACTCCGAGTGAAAGGCGGGGTACAAATCCAATCTCTTTCTCCTCCACATACTCCACTGGGGGGCCTCAGAGGAGGTCAGGCCATTCCCTGGGACCCACCAAAAGGGGCGGTGCTTTCCCTCCCCCCCCAAATACTACAGAATGAAACTTTGCCCATTTCATTTTTCAAAAAATATATTTGCCAATGTTTTTTCTTTTTCTTTTTGGTCTTTGTACATCAGCACTGGGTTTGCAGACAAATCTGTAGTTGTATGGCTTTTGCGTAGTCTTTAAATTCCACACCTTAGATGGCTTTTTGTAAGTACACTACAATGTATGTTGTTAATGTGGTATATATTGCTTGTTTATTAATGCACGAGAAGCCATGGAAAAACTGCTCAGTTTTTATGGGGAAATCAGGTGTGAAGAGAGACAAACAAACACACACACCCAGTTACAAAGACCCAAGTGGAAAGAAACATGCATTTGATTGCCGCAAGGGAAAAGCAAACCGAAAAAGGGATTTGGGGGTTTAAGAACAGCGGAGATGAGAAATCTGAAATCATCCTATCGGAGACTGACGGGACGTATATGGAATAAATCTGCCCGAGGCCATTTCGGTCTCTTGGGAGAAACAACCTCTGCCCTTCTCCCACCACAACTGCTGACCTCAGTACATTCCATTTACTGCACAGATAAGGGTTGCCAGCCCCCTGGTCCTGGAAGTGACGTTATCATGTCGGGGACACTGCATGTGATGCTCTGGTTTGAGGGCAAAACTCTATGATAACTGGCCTAAAACCAGAGTGTCGCCAGGCAACGTTGTCAACACGATGAGGTCACTTCTGGGTGAGATCATCATCATCATCATCATCATCATCATCATCATCATCATCATCATCATCATCATCTTTCAATTTATTGATCGCTCAATCCTTGCAGAGCTGCTGGCTCTGAGCGATTTACAGTTACTCATTTCACAAGGGACTAACAATGCTTTATAGGGGTAAGGGAGGACAACACATATAATCTTTACATAGCACACGTTTTGCAGCCGATGGGGATTTGTTCGGTTGCAACTCAGACGTGATCCGGACCGCATTTTTCCCACTCGGCTTGGCTTGGCTGGATGACGTCAGCTCTTCCTCTCCAGGACTCTTTGGGTCGCAGCTCCATACTGCCACCTCCTGGCCGGAACGGCCCATTACGGGCTTCTTTAATGCCGAAGAGATCTTCTAGGCTTTTGATCTTGCGAGCTGAACCTTCCGTTTACCGGCTAACACCTCCCCCATGGGGGGGGGGGGTTGGTGTGCCCACCCTCTCTAAGGAGTGGTACCCATTTTATCTACTTGCCGTAGCTTTCGAACCGCTGGGTGGACGGCGAGCTGGGGACAAGGCTGGTAGATCACACCAGCGCGGGGCTAGAACCGACAGCAGTTCTGTTCAGCTCAGATGTTACTTGTAACCAGAGGATAAATCCCCTGTGCCACCACTCCCCAGATCATCCCGTTGGTGATGTCCCGGAACACCCCCCCACCCCCAATCTCACTGCCAGCACTTTGAGGAGACCAGGCATCCCTGCACAGAACTTAATGGGAGCCATTCAGAACCAGACCTTTTAAAAGCTGCGTATGGTTAATAACACTGTGACAAAACAGGATCTTTGCAAGACAGTGTTCCTCGAAATAAAATAAACAACTAAAATAAAATAATATAAAATGCTGCCATCTTACCTGGCATCATGCTTGTAAATGCGATTGTTCTCTGTCCAATAAAATCCCTCCCAATAGGATCATGGTCCCACACCAGGAACCGCACCAGTGCAATCTCCGGCATGCAAAGGGAGAACACCAGGGTTTCTTCCCACATTGGGTTAAAACCTGTGGAACGGAAAGTCAGAGGCTTTGGTTTTATGACAGCCGGTGTGTGTGTCTATTTCTCCTGTAGGAGAGATGGAAGACATTTGCCTTCCGCTAAAATATTTTCTTTGCAGTGTAGCATATACTGGGAATGTGATCCTGAACAGAATCATCGTTCCCAGGGTTTATGGAAAGAAAACAGGGTTGTGTCCAAACAGGGTCCTCCTGATTCACAAAAAAATGTTACCTTTTACAAAACAGTCTCCCCTCCACATGTTTATGATAGTTCATCAGGAGACCTATTAGTGGGATGAAAATGTCCGCCTATTCAGTGTGAGGGCAGGAATCATTACCCTTACTCTGATTTGGCTTCCTGATGTAATTACATAATCTAATCAAATCGGCTAGAAGAAAACACCCTCTTTTCTTTTTGAAACGTGTCCTTTGGATTCCTCTCCACCTTCCTGGAATCCAAAGTTATGATTCACACTGTCCAAGACACAGAACGCAATTGTATGTGTATGCTGTTCACAATTTTCCATCGGTTTGTCCCAGATGGGGGGTTTCGTAGGTCAGGATATCAAACATATTCACAACATTTGGCACAATCCCTACAGTTAAACTGTCCATAGGACAGACAGACCCAGAGCAAAAGACAGATGGAAGCATTCATAAGGAGGAGAATACCAGATTCTTTCAGTCTGCACTGGCTCAGCTGAGGTATAAAATGAAACCATGGTTACTTAAACTGAACCATGGTTGGTGTTATTATCTGAATGCAGGCCACAGTACCAAAGATGGCTGGTTAGGGCTCAGCAAACCAAGATCTGAAGTCACGGTGGGTTTTTAATCTCTGTGAATTGTCTGATTTCATGTGCTGTACAAATACAGACATCCAAGATTAATCCTAGCTTGTTCCCTGGTGAAACCATGGAATCATAGAGTTGGAAGGGACCTTCAGGGTCATCTAGTCCAACCCCCTGCATAATGCAGGAAATTCACAAATACCTCCCCCTCCACACCCACAGTGACCGCTGTTCCACACCCAGAAGATGATTTTAAAAACCTCCAGGATTGCTTCCTGACTCCAAAGTGGCAATAGCATTTCCTTGGGCACGTAAAAAAGGGCCACAAGCAATGCTCCCTCTAAGCTATGGAGTCATGTGAGCAAAAATTCTACTTTGTGAGCTACTGGCATTAAAGTTGTGAGCAAGTGACTTGGCTACTGCATAAATTAGTTTGCTCTGGAGCCCTCCTTCCTGAGCTAAGATAAAAATATGTGAGCTGGAGGCTAAAAAACGGTGAGCTAGCTCACACTAACTCAGCTTAGAGGGAACACTGGCCACAAGAACTAAGCACTGAGTCAACCCATCCTGCCCTCCCTCTCATGAACTGCCTAAGTTCACCTTTGCACAAACCCCAACTACAGACACACCCAACCAGATGAAAGGCGACAAAATCAGCACTGGTGAAAACAACCCAGGATTTGCGGACTGTCGTAGCTGAAAGACACTGTAAAATTAACTAACTGAAGGCACAAGAAACCAGTCTTCTATTATGCCTGAACGGAGCTACTGAGGAAGGCTCCCTGCTCATATTCTAATTGGCAGTGTGTGAATAATCACAACAGAGCACCACCTTCATTATTCTGTAACAGGTATATTTCATGCGGTTGCCTGCCTGTGCAATTTACTTTTCACAGATCTGTGATCTTTGTCCTGTCTGTATGGGTTCTCCCTTTAACACACACATACACACACAACCTCGTCGCCAGTCATTCTGTGGGTTTCTATCACTCATCAACTTTGGAATGACCTTAGCATTCTGTACTCAGGGTAGCCACATTGGCAAGCCCAGATCACTGAGAAAGGGAGGGAGGGAGAAGAAAAGCCGTACCGTTGTCATCAACAACTCTGGTCTGCTCTTTACAGCAGTCCACGGGCAAGCCGATGATCTCCACTTCCACAAACGGGTCGATAATCTGGAAAAGAGGAGAGGAGGGCAGGATTTACCAGAGGAAAAGGAAACACTCCTTTACACAGAGAGTGATTAAAATGTGGAATGCGCTGCCAGAGGATCTCATGATGGCCGCAGGCACAGACAGCTTTAATTGGCAATTCGACAGATTCAGAGAAGATAGCTCTATCAATGGCTACTACCCATGGTGACTGAAGGGAACTGTCAGGATCCACAGCAAGACAACGAAGTACACGCTTCCAAGAAGGTTTTACTTTTACTGAAAAGCCATAGATGCAGTAACATGAACACTGTTAGGAATGGCGGGTTACCTATGCACATAATAGGATATAGGGCATTCATATGCACCCCCCCCCCAGCACTACCCAATTAGATGGACTCCCACGCGGGGGCATTTGGCATACTCTCTAACAACCGCAAAGCCGGGAAACAAAGACGC
>NW_015165836.1:1503369-1509873 GCF_001447785.1 Gekko japonicus | reverse complement strand
GAAGGCCCTCCCTGGCCCCAGGCAGGCAGGGGTGGGGAGAGGCGGGGAGGAAGCAACTTACCCTCCCTCTTCTCCTGCCTCCTCCTGGCTGAATGAGGGCCGGAAGCGGGGTGGCTGGAAGCAGGGGGCGGGGCTTCGTCATGTGCCCCGCCCTCATACCTCACCCGGGGGAACTGCGATCCCCTGCGATCCCCCCCGAAATGACCTCTGCTTGATGCTGTTACTGACATATCTAACAGCATAAAGCTTATTGAACAGATGAAACTACCATCAGGCTCACTATTTCTTTACTTTATATCCCGCTTTCCTCACCAATGGGGACCCAAAGTGGCTTACAACGGTCTCCCCTCCTCTGTTTCACCCTCACAACTGTTGCACCTTCATGACTGCATTTGATTTCATCAGTCCTACGCTGTGACTTTAATTTTTTTTAAATGTCATCTACTTTATGCATTTTATTAATATTGTAAGCCGCCTTGAACTCCATAAGGAAAAAAAGGTGGCTGATAAATATTTGAAATAAGCAATTAATTAAATATATACCTAAGATTTTGTTTGTCTCCCCACTATGCCCTGGAAGCCTGCTGGGGAACCTGGGGCCAGTCACGTCCTCTCAGCCCTAGCCTACCTCACAGGACTGGTGGTGAGGATAAGATGAGGAGGGGAGAATGTTGTGAGCTGCCTTGGTTCCCCACGGGGGAGAAAAGTGAGGGGAGTCAATCAATCAATCAGATTAGATCTCTTGAAGAAGAAGAGGAGGAGGAAGAGGAGGAGGAGGAGGAGATTGGATTTATGCCCCGCCTGTCACTCGGAGTCTCAGAGTGGCTTACAAATTCCTTTTCCTTCCCCTCCCCACAACAGACACCCTGTGAGGTAGGCGGGGCTGAGAGAGCTCTTTCCAGAACTCCTCTTTCAAAAACAGCTCTGACAGAACTATGGCTTGCCCATGGTCATCCAGCAGCTGCGAGTGGAGGAGTGGGGAATCAAACCCAGTGCTCCCAGATTAAAGTCCATGCACTTAACCACTACACCAAACTGGGTCTCTAACTAGAGATGCCCAACAAAGAATATGGGTCCAGTTTGGTGTCGTGGTTAAGTGCGTGGACTCTAATCGGGGAGAACCGGGTTTGATTCCCCACTCCTCCACTTGCACCTGGCTGGATGACCTTGGGCAAGCTGTAGTTCTGATAAGAGCTGTTCTTGAAAAAGAGCCGTTTCTGTCAAGAGCTCTCTCAGCCCCACCTACCTCACAGGGTGTCTGTTGTGGGGAGGGGAAGGGAAAGGAGTTTGTAAGCCGCTCTGAGACACCTTTGGGTAGTGAAGGGTGGGGTATAAATCCAATCTCTTCTTCTCTTCTACATGGCAAACCATGGGCTCCATCACTGAGCCATGAATGCCTCCTTCACTCAGAACTGACATGCAATGAACACATGAAGCTGCCTTATACTGAATCAGTAACCTTCGGTCCATCAAGGTCAGTGTTGTCTACTCAGACCGGCAGCGGTTCTCCGGGGTCTCGGGCAGAGGTCTTTCACATCGCCTATGACCCGATCCTTTTCACTGGAGAAGGCGGGGATTGAAGCTGGGACCTTCTACATGCCAAGCAGATGCTCTACTGCTGAGCCATGGCCCCTCACTGTAAGTATAAGATGCTGTGGGACTCTCGCACTTGACTTTACATACAGAGTCAAGAGAAAAGCCGCTATGAAAAGGCAGCCCCGGCCGTGCTTTTCTCTCGGCTGGCGCTCAAGAGGCTTGGGGGAGAGCGTGGGGATTCATCTCCCTGCCCTGCCCTCTCCCCCCTTACACCACTTTAGAGGGAAAATAGGAAGGCACGATAAGCAGTGCTGGGGGATGTTGGGGGGGGGAGATGCCGCACAAACGGGGCGCCAAAGCAGCCTCATCCGTCTTGGCTGACAACCTCGGTGGCTTTTCTGTGGTTTTACTGCAAAGGTTCTGGGTTTTTCACTTGGCTCCCTTTCGGGGTGCATGTGTGTGTCCTTTCTCTTCCTCGCTTTGTTCCTGGGAGGTGCCGTGAATAGGGGCCCTGTCACGGTGATGGAGCATCTTGGCCTCCCTCAACCGTCTTCCCAAAGGCACCCAACGGATAATAAAGCGAGCTCGGCTCCTTCGCACAAAGAGAAGGGGGAGAGCACCTGCTAGTCCTGGGGAAAGGAACGTGTTGCATAATAGCCACAAAATGAGGCTAGAGGACCTCCCTTCCTCCTCCTCTGGGGGAGAGAGAGAGGGAGAGGGAGGGAGAGAGAGAGAATTTTAACATCCGGCAACCAGTCCAGCTTTTTAAAAAAGTAACGTCACTTAAAAGGTAAAGGTAAAGGTTCCCTTGCTCGAAAGCCAGTCGAATCTGACTCTAGGGTTGCGGTGCGCATCTCCGTTTCAAAGCCGAAGAGCCAGCGCTGTCCGAAGACGTTTCCGTGGTCATGTGGCCGGCATGATTAAACACCAAGGCGCACGGAACGCTGTTCCCTTCCCACTGAAGTGGTACCTATTTATCTACTTGCAATTTCTTGTTTTCGAACTGCTAGGTTGGCAGAAGCTGGAACTAGAGACGGGAGCTCACTCCGTCATGCAGCACCCGGGTCTCGAACTGCTGAACTACTGACCTTCCACAGCCTGCAATTCAGCGTCTTAACCCCTTGAGCCACCGCAGCTCACTTGTAAGTCACTTGTAAGTGTTCAAAAGCATTTCATGTACATTGTCTTGTTGAAAGCCTCACAACAACCTCGCAAGGTACCGTGTTTCCCCGAAAATAAGACACTGTTTTATATTTATTTTTTCTCAAGAAGACATACTAGGGCTTATACCACTAAGTGTTCAAAAGCATTTCATGTACATTGCCTTGTTGAAAGCCTCACAACAACCTCGCAAGGTAGCTCAGGCATATCTCCACATTGCCGTGGGGTGGGTGGGAAGAACTGAGTCAGACACAGTGTCTTCCCTAAGGCCACTTGGTAAATTCATGGCAGAGAAAAGCTCTGAACCGGGAACTTACCAATGCAGGCGACTATCCTAAACATACTTGTTAGAGCAGGGGTCCCCAACACGGCGCCCACCAATACCTTTCCTGGAGCCCAACAAGTGCTTTTAGAAAGTGGGTGCGGTCAGGGGGACTTCTGCCCAGTAGCCCTTCTGATTGCCCCTTTGAGATCTGAATGGCTGTGCAGATTAAAATAACATGTCAGCAATGACTGCCCCTATGGTGTTGGTTTTACTCTCTCTCTGTCTCCTCTTTCCCAGTGTTTTTTTAAAAGGTATTCCTCTTATCCCCTGCACTTGAGATTCCTTTGTGTGTGCAGCTCGCTCCGCCTCCCCCATGGCCAGCTTGTGTCAGAATTCAAAAGGTGCCCACAGGCTCAAAAAGGTTGGAGAGCCCTGTGTTAGAAAGTAAGCCCCATTGAATTCAATGAGATTTACTTTTGAGCATAAATACTTGGGATGGCCCTCATCCTCCACACTACACCGGAATGACACAGATGGGGGGGGGGGCTATGTGTGACCTCGCCTGCGTCTGCGGTCTTACGCGCATTACAGACAAACTGGTTTGACAGCCATTCCCACTCGCCTGGGAACTGCAATGGTGGGTAAGTTGGAGAGGTTCTGGGAGAGTTCTCTGCATTCTCACCAGACTACAGTTCCCAGGAGCCTTTCAAGGCAGCCATGACTGTTAAACCGGTATAAAACTGGTATACATATTTGCTGTGTAGATAAAGCCACAATTAGTCCCTTTTATACAGCACTGTCTGAACCAGGCTCCCAGGTGACTGTAGCAGCTGCTGCCAGAACTGAACACTACAGTCACCTTCAGAGTCTTCTTCCAAGTCACTGAGCACTGTGGCTCATTTGCCCACCCTGCGGATATTACCTGGCTTCTTCCAGCAGACAGGAACAGACAGGAAGTTGCGCGAACAGACAGGAAGTTGCCGCCACTTTCTTGTCACTTCCTTATTCCCCCTGCTGTTATGAGAAGCTGGGTGTTGCCAGAAGGCCATGGGGTGAATGAATATCTAGGCGGCAGCATCAAGCAAGCACCAAGTTGCCTTTCTGCATGTGCCTGTTGTTGTCATGGCTGACAGCCACTGCTACAGTCACCTGGAACCCACAGAGTGGCTCGTTCAAAGCCATCTTGGTGACCCAGATCTTTCTGTTGCTCTCTCCAGTTCCATACCTCTCCTCGGTCTCCGAGCATGGAATCGCGGGGCTTTGGGAGCTGTTGACCGCTGATTATTTTTAAGACAAGCTGCTTCTTCATCAGGCCAAGCAGGGGATCTTCGGAATTTGGGTTGAAGATACCTGCAAGGGGACACAGAAGAGACACGGTGTGCTAGCGACTTGAGGCAGAGCCGAGGCAGGTCTTTGCAAGGAGTTTTGTGTTCGGACACCCTCTGGCTGCTCAACGTGTAAGTGCAAATGCCAAATTTGGCTCCTGGTGGGTGGCCTGGCTGGTGCCTCATAACTCTCCTTTTTACAACCTCGGGGAGGAAAGCAAAAGGGGGGATTACAAACCAGAAATTAAGCTCAGGGCTTCACCGCCCTGGTTTTTGTTCCCGCACGGCTTCTGGACTGAACTGGGTTTTTCCTCTTCCTTATCGTTTGCATTGTTGTCCTGGTTTCTTCACAGACTTTTGCTGCTTTCCCCCAGATTGCTTTTACAGTGGTCTCAAAAAAAAAAAAAATGGGGGGAAACTCGGAAAAACAAACTGGCAAATGATACTGTGTGTAAGGCAGGAGGACCCCCCCCCAGCTGATGCAGCTAAGAAGTACAGTTGCCAGCCTCCAGGTGGCACCCGGAGATCTCCCACTATTACAATTGATCTCCGGATGACTGAGATCAGTTCCCCTGGAGAAAACGGCTGCTTTGGAGGGTGGACTCTATGGCATTATACCCTGCAGAGATCCCTCCCCTCCATAAGCCCCGCCCTTCCCCGGCTCCACCCCCAAATTTCCAGGTATTTCCCAACGCAGAACTGGTGACCCTAGTTAAGAAGCTGAGCCGGAAAAAAGCCCAGAGTGGTAAAGCTTGACAAAAACACCACCTCAGTGTGCAACAGCGGCGAAAAAGGCAAATGCTATGCTAGGGATGATTAGCGGTGGAACTGGCGACGAAGCAGCCAGCCTTTGTAATATCTTTGCTGAGAACTGTGGTATAGCTGCATTTGGAATACCGTGCGTGGCGTTAAGAAGCTGAGCTGGAAAAAAGCCCAGAGTGGTAAAGCTTGATAAAAACACCACCTCAGTGTGCAACAGCAGCGAAAAAGGCAAATGCTATGCTAGGGATGATTAGCGGTGGAACTGGCGACGAAGCAGCCAGCCTTTGTAATATCTTTGCTGAGAACTGTGGTATAGCTGCATTTGGAATACCGTGCGTGGCCGGTTACCAGGTCTCAGACCAGATGGATACTCTGCGGGGAAACGGAAACGGCTGGGCGTGTTCAGCTGCACTGCCCTTCTGGGCTGCTCTCGGATACGCACTTATCATTTATCATTCATAGACTTCATAAAAACCCCAGGAAGACTGGAGGAATGGTACACCTCCCT
This sequence comes from Gekko japonicus, assembly GCF_001447785.1. Taxonomy (NCBI): domain Eukaryota; kingdom Metazoa; phylum Chordata; class Lepidosauria; order Squamata; family Gekkonidae; genus Gekko; species Gekko japonicus. The sequence continues at coordinate 1,504,316 of NW_015165836.1, read as the reverse complement.
TCTTCTAGCAGACCTTGACCCTGGAGCCATGGACAGAGTTGCTAGATTCTGTGCAGCCACTAGAATCTACGGCTGGCTCAGAGCTGATCTAGTGAAACAGAATTCCTAAATAGAAACCCTAGTCATAGACCAGCAGTAAAAAACAAAAAAATAGCAAAACTACTTACAGAAGAAGAAGAAGAGAAGAGATTGGATTTATACCCCGCCCTTCACTCGGAGTCTCAGGGCGGCTTACAAACTCCTTTCCCTTCCCCTCCCCACAACAGACACCCTGTGAGGTGGGTGGGGCTGAGAGAACTCTGACACAAACTGCTCTTTCAGGAACAGCTGTGCCCGAGCTTGTGACTGACCCAAGGTCACACCAGCAGGTGCAAGTGGAGGAGTGGGGAATCAAACCCGGTTCTCCCAGATTAGAGTCCGCACTTAACCACTACACCAAACTGGCTCTCTGTTACTATACACACACACACACACACACATATACATACACACAGAAAACCAGTTTGGTGTAGTGGCTAAGTGTGCGGACTCCCCACTCTTGGCAGTGGGGAGCTCAAATCTGGCCCACAAGCACGCTTGTTCTTTGGAGCCTTCAGCAGATGCTGTACACCTCTTCTTTTCCACGAGGACTAGGAGATTGCCTCCAAGTCAACAGAAATCAATTTCTCTAAGTCAACAAAAACCAATCTGTCTGATAAATTTGGGAAATGGAATGCTTTCCTGCCTAGAATGAGAAATTAATTTCGAGCTCATATAATTGATGTTTTATAATAGCTTTGTCGTTTGCATTTCAGAACTTTGTATTAGTTTTATTTCAATTTTTTTAAATCAAAACTAAACTTTAAAAAAAATCAGTTTCTCTACAGATATATATACAGCTCTACCTACATGTCAGGAAGGAAGGGAGGGAGGGAGAAAAAGAGGAGGAGGAGGAGGAGGAGGAGGAG
>NW_015165836.1:1500464-1502936 GCF_001447785.1 Gekko japonicus | reverse complement strand
GGAAGGAAGGAAGGAAGGAAGGAAGGAAGGAAGGAAGGAAGGAAGGAAGGAAGGAAGGAAGGAGCCGTCTGACTGGCAGTGAATCTGAAGTTCAGAATAGGAGGAACTGATTAATCAGAGACAAATATGAGAGAGAAGCTAAGGATGACTGTACTTCTTTTGCATTTTCTTTTAAAAATCACCCAGCAGAGAGAACAAGAGGCTTGTCAGAGAGGATGGTTATGACATCAGCCTTTAATTTAATCAGCATCCAAGGGTGTGCCGACATCAAGACAATGGGGCCCGGTGTGAGAAAAGGCTGAGAATGGCAAGTCCAATGAGGCAGCAGTGTTAAAGCGTTTAGGCCCAAATTGTTGAGTCTGCCGTGTGCCACAGATAAGGAATGTCAAAGCGGCAGAAATCATCACAGGCAAGGGTGGTGCGAAATCACAAGTGGGTGCGAAACCAAACTCAGTGTAACATGAGCCCAACTGAAGTGCTTGGTCACCATGGGCTAGAGAGCTGAAAGGTATGTCCACCCCACCCACCCCACACACCAGCTCTCCAAACCTGACACAATGATTATGATCATAGAATCATAGGATCATAGAGCTGGAAGGTATGTCCACCCCACCCACCCCACCCACCAGTTCTTCAAACCTGACACAGTGATTATGATCATAGGATCATAGAGCTGGAAGGGACCTCCAGGGTCATCTAGTCCATTGCTCTGCACAATGCAGGAAATACACAAATACCTTCCCCCCAAACCCCCAGTGACCCAGAAGATGGCAAAAAACCTTCAGGATCCCCAGGCAACTTGGCCTGGAGAAAAATTGCTTCCTGACCCCAAGTGGAGATTGGCATTTCCCTGGGCGTGTAAGAAAGGGTCACAGTGGGAGTAAAAACAGGCTGGCAACGGCGTCACATGATTAGACCACGCACCACGAATAAGTGAAATTGTGGCACACGAATTCACAAACGGTGAGAGTCTACTGTATTTGATAGTAATGGGTAACCTGTAATGGCATTTGCCTAACTGCAAAGTTGAGAAGCTTATGGGAATTCACAACCCAATGAAATGGAAGCATGCGATACCAATCCTAGCTACTGCTCCAGTTTCCAGTTTTGAGAGCCAGTTTGGTGTAGTGGTTAAGTGTGCGGACTCTAATCTGGGAGAACCGGGTTTGATTCCCCACTCCTCCACTTGCACCTGCTGATGTGACCTTGGGTCAGTCACAAGCTCTGACACAGCTGTCCTTGAAAAAGAGCAGTTTCTGCTAGAGCTCTCTCAGCCCCACGCACCTCACAGGGTGTCTGTTGTGGGGAGGGGAAGGGAAAGGAGTTTGTAAGCCGCTCTGAGACTCCAAGTGAAGGGCAGGGTATAAATCCAATCTCTTCTTCTCTTCTTCTTCTTATTAAAACATAGAAGCAGGTTGTTAGAATGACAAGGATTCTTTCTATCAACTGGATTTGGTTTGTTCCCCTCCTCCTTTATATTCAGTCGACCAAGCCAAGTTGACCTAAGCTTCTGTGGCCTCGTGGCTGCGCTACTGTAATGTGCTTCTTGTGGGGCTGCCCTTGACGACAACCTGGAAACTTCAGCTGGTTTTAAAAGTGGCAGCGTAATGATGGTTAGGGTCTAGTCAACAGAAATGTATACTTAGAGCTATGTTCTTCAATATAATTGCTGAATGCCCATTGAAGAACATAGCTGTAAGCATAGCCTCATGATGAAGTGAATCAACAGTATATTGCTCGTTGTCGAAAAGAACAGAAGAAGATCATTGTCAAAACGGCACACCATTCCGGAGACCACCGTCTACATTCACTATATATATTACTTAACTTCTGTTATTGTATATTATGATTTATGAATATATTACTAAGCGCTAAATTGTCACAGTTCTTTTTCCTTTTTTCATTGGTCTTATTACTGTGCCCATTCTTGTAACTATTTAAAGCAGCTACACCAGCTACCACTTCATTCCTGAGCTCAGTTCTAGATGCCGGTTATAACCTTTCAGACCTTGCCTACCTGAAGGACCATCTCTCTATGTGTGCCAGTAAGACTCTGCTGGTCATTGCCTTCTGGTCATCCCCCCTCCCCTTGGGAATGACCACCTGGTATCTATTAGAGCCAATAGTGGTCCTCATTTTAGAAAACAGGCTCAGTGACTTAGGAAGAGAGGGTGTGCTCTCTGGAAGTTTTTTACAAACTGTCGGATAGAGCATTTGCAGGACATGAGCTGTAGGCCTGGGAGCGCTGTAAAGTGTCTTTATGGGTGATGCATTTTATACTCAGGGGTTTGATGGAAAGATCTGTAAGCCATACTGTGCTGCAAAAGGAAAAGGTAGGTTTAATAAATCAACAAGAAGTAATATCAAAGGCGACGTTTCCTTACCTTGACACATACACTTCGGCTTGAGGACGTAGCCGCAATTCCCGTTGGCACTGAACTTGGCGCGGTTCACCTGGAGACTCCGCTCTGT
>NW_015165836.1:1477206-1500450 GCF_001447785.1 Gekko japonicus | reverse complement strand
GTATGCTATGGGGGGGGGGGGGGCAGACCAGACAATCAATTGCATGAAGTGTTTTTGGAGGCAAAGCTGACTGCTCAGAACGGGAGGAAGAGGCATTTGAAAATGAAAGGGCTGGAGAACGTCTTGGATGCTGGCTAGCGCGAATCCAGGTGGGGAGAAATTCTGTAGGGAAGAGAAGGTTCTTGCCACAGTATCTATGTTCAGCTACTTCCTGATTTGGAGGCAGAGATCTGACTACCTCACTAAGTATTGGGTTGTTTTTTTTAATGCTGTTACTCTGCTTTTATATGTTGCAATTCCAATTTTACCTTATATGGATTTTGTACTTTCTGATCTGTAATTGCCTACTTTACAATTGTGTGTGTGTATGTGTGTGTGTATATATATATGCCAATAAAGGCTTGTCTGTCTGGTTAGGAGTGTGGACTCTAATCTGGGAGAACTGGGTTTGATTCCTCACTCCTCCACATGCAAGAAAAAAATTGTATATATATTCCGCCCATCCCGCGAACAAGCTCAGGGCAGGTAACATCACATTATAATAAATACAATTTAAAATTTAAAAACACAATATACTTATCTAATTGTTTATTTATTCATCTGATTTACAGTCCGCCTGTCTCACAGGGACTCAAAGTGAGCTGATAAAGTCAAAAGATGAGGCATTCCATAACTCATGCATTAGGATGTTAGAAGTCCGGAACCGCCAGTAAGAACTGACGCACAGCACAACCATTCACACGAAGATTAAGTGGTACAGAAATCATATAAACAGGATCCTACTTACCATAAGCTACACACAGCAGTATAGACCACAGTCCCTTTCATTTATCCAAGCAAGTTTGTAAAACCATTTTGTGCAGTGCCACCCTATTACTGCCTCACTTATTACACACACCATTGAGTGCCTTTCCCATTATATAGCTGGGGCAGTGGTGCTCTGTATTCTTGGTGCTTGGGGGGGGCAACAGTGAGAGGGCTTCTGGAGTTCTGGCCCCACTGGTAGACCTCCTGATGGCGCCTGGGCTTTGGCTACTCTGTGACACAGAGTGTTGCTCCAGATGGGCCACTGGCCTGATCCAACATGGCTTCTCTTGTGTTCCTATAGATGGAACACTCTGTCGGGGGCAGTGGTGCTCTGTATTCTTGGTGCTGGGGGGGGGGCAACAGTGAGAGGGCTTCTGGAGTTCTGGCCCCACTGGTGGACCTCCTGATGGCGCCTGGGTTTTGGCCACTGTGTGACACAAAGTGTTGGACTGGATCGGCCATTCTCTTATGTTCTTACGTCTGGGGCAGTGATGCTCTGTATTCTTGGTGCTTGGGGGAAACAGTGGGAGAGCTTCTCGAGTTCTGGCCCCACTGGTGGACCTCCTGATGGCCCCTGGGTTTTGGCCACTGTGTGACACAGAGTGTGGGACTGGATGGGGCCATTGGCCTGATCCAACATGGCTTCTCTTATGTTCTTATGTCTGAGGCAGTGATGCTCTGTATTCTCGGTGCTTGGGGGGCAACAGTGAGAGGGCTTCTGGAGTTCTGTGCCTGCTGGTGGACCTCCTGATGGTACCTGGATTTTGGTCACTGTGTGACACAGAGAGTTGGACTGGATGGGCCACTGGCCTGATCCAACATGGCTTCTCTCATGTTCTTATCTAGGATTGGTTTTAGGTTACTTTCAGCAGCACTGGGAGGTAACATTGGGCTGAAAAGGAAGGTAATTTTTTTCTCCAACTTTCCCCTCCATAGAATGAAAGACAAATTCCAAAGGACTGAAAGGCAAATTAGAATTTTTTTTTCAAAGAGGGTGAAAATACGAAGCGTTCACATCGTCAAAGAGAAAACACAAAGCAAGAAGGGGGAGGGACCCTGACTATTTCCCCACAAGTTAATTTTAAGAAAAGTGATAAATGCAAATGTCATTAAATGAAAAGAGAAGCAACTTCAAAGTTTCTCTTGGAGGCTGGGGGGGGGTGACCCTTTTGCTCAAAACAGCCTTTGTACCTGTGTCTGTAGGTGGGTAATACAAAGCTTTAACCAATTTCCAGTCAAGCAGTTCTGTTCTCATCGCTATGGATTTTACTCCTTTAATGGGAAAACAAATATGCTCTTTTCTAGGGAAAGGTGCAAATTTTTCCTGTCTGTGCCTGCTGCTGCGAAATCCTGGATCTGATTTCCCTTCTGCCTTGTGGAAATTGCCCCCGATTCCTTATCTGTGTGCCGTTCTCTGTTTCCTCACAGCAATTCCCCACCACCACCATTAAATGCTCCCAGGGAGGGCTTGTTCTTTGACCCACTGACACAGCTGAGGATGCACCAGCTAGGGATGCCAGCCTCCAGGTGGGGCCTGGAGAGCTCCAGGTATTACAACTGAGCTCCAGGCAACAAAGATCTGTTCCCTTGGAGCAAGCAGCTGCTTTGGAAGATTGGTTCTCTGGCATTGTACCTTGCTGAGGGTCTCTCCCCTCCACAAACCCCATCCTACCAAGGCTCCCCCCTCCAAAAAAATATCTAGGTATTTCCCAACCCAAAGTTGGCAACCTGCCATCAGTACACGTGCATCTGCCTTGTACTGAATCAGACTAACTCAACATTCTGTGTACACAGTGCAAACCAAGAGCAAAAAGCTGAGGACTGAAACGGCTGGCAAACTCGTAAACAAATACACAGAGATGCTCCCCCCTACATAGCCCTCAATTCTTCACCCTTACCCAGTTGGCAACCGGCATTCCAGAAGGGCTGGGGGTTGTAATTGCTGGAGTCCACTCGGTAGGAGGAGGGATAGATCCGGGAGAGCTGCTGTTGGTTGAAACGCAGATAGTGGACCGGCTTCTGCTGGATGATCTGATGAGCTTTCGTCTCACTGAAGGACGAAACCTGCCAACTGGAGGAGACTGGAACAAGAAGAGGGAGAGGGTTGCCTCTTTGAGGACCACAAACACTTTCAGCAGTGTAACCAAAACTTGAGAGGAGAAATGACAGAGCCACTACAAATGTTCCAGAAACATTCAGGTGAGGCCAGGTGCAGGAGTTCGTGCAATGCTATAACGAGATCGGGCAGCAGTTCCTGGGCCGGCCTGCTACGCACCCTCCTCGCTCCCCCCAACTGACCCACAGTGAGGCAAGACAGGGAGGTGGCAAGTTCCTTTGAAGACAATGGATTTAGAATGGTGCAACTCTACTTAAGATGGCGCTGCCCTCCTAAATTCAGCCTCTGGAGGAGGAGTGATCACTGTAACGCTAGTTTGTTAGTTTGCTAACACTCTCCAAACCGTAAGTTTCTGATTCCTGTCTGTCAACCAATTGCAAACCCTAGTTTAGCAATTCTGACCATCATTTCAAACTGCAGTTGGCATCAACCATGGACTGCAGAATCACAGTTTCCAACTCTGGTTTGCTGATGTGTCACAAACCATAGTTTGTCAGTTCAGACAATCATAGCAGAAGAGCTTTTTAAACCACAATTTTGGCACAACATCTCAACTGTGCCAGTCTCTCTCTCTCAGAGTGAGAACAACAAAGCCGTCTTCCATTGAAACAGAAGGAACATGACACAGACTGGCGAAGACCTCTGTGCGAAACAGATTCGTGGCTGCTCGCTTCTGTTCCTCCTTCTGTGTGGAGCAGACTCATCATTTCCACCTACTTTCTGATTCCACATCATGGATCCCAACAGATTTGGTGTATTTCACGAGGTCTGAGAGTGCACGAGACAGCTTCATCGTCTTCTTCTGCCGGTTCGTTCTGCGGGGACAAGATGGCAAAGTCTGATTCGAGGGAGAAAGGGACAACTAGAATATTACTTGAAAAGGTGAATGTGTATAATCAAGAGAAACCCTCAACGGCTTAAAAAAAAATAGAAAGAACAACCCCTAAACTAAATTATCCTAACAAAGGACAATGAGAAAAATCTATATACTTAGCTGTTTTTAAACTACCAAACTGAGTGGAAACAGAATTTTGGACTCTCAGGAAACTAGTAGAAAAGAGCAAGAGTCCAGTAGCACCTTAAAGACTAACAAAATATGTGGCAGGGGAGGAGCTTTCAAGAGTCACTGCTCACTTCTTCAGATACTAGTTTCTCAGGACTAGTTCTGCAATTCACAGGACTGAAGAGATTAAAACTTTGCCCAGGAGCAGACATGCTTTTCTTCTCCTTCATGTTCCAGGTTCTGTCTCATTGTACGGCCTTTACATTTTCAGAATTCACACTACAAACATGAGGCCAGAAAATTGCATTCTAAAACTTTTATTTATGAGGTCTGTATCCCATCTTTGCTCCAAGGAATTTTGGATGGTCCCCCTCCTCTTTTCTCCTCAACCAAGGCTGGGAGAGAACCACTGGCCCAAAGTGAGCCAGTAATCCGAGTGGGGGTTTGAACCCGAGTCTTCAACATCAGACACTCTAAACTACCACATTGGGTCTTAAATATCTCTTCTCCGACAGATGGAGCTGCAGTTAAGCTTGACCAAGAGTTTGGCCCAGGATCTGATTGTATGTGTACGTGAACTTGTATGTTACCCAGAATGCATTGCCACTTACTTGTTGTAATGCACCGAGGCCCTGCCTAAGTTTCCTTGACAGTTAAGGTCGTCTTCGCCCTCTTCTACGCTCGGTGTTCTTTTGAGTTTGCTGCCTTTTTTCTGTGGAGGAAGACAAGGAGGGTGAGAAGCTGCAGCTGATACTTTCAGCACAACTGCAGGTGGATGCAGAAGACAGTGAGTTAGCAAACTGCCACGACTGAGAAACCCCAATAGAGAGCATTTTAACATATTGTGTCTGTGCCTGGTTTGCCAGTTGTACGGCTGTGGAGAGGAAAGCACTCCAGAGAGTTGTTATTACAGCCCAGAAGATCATTGGCTGCCCTCTCCCATCCCTGGAGGAATTGTATAGTTCTCGATGTTTGAAAAAAGCAAAAAACATTTTGCAGGACTTGTCACATCCTGAACATTCCCTGTTTCAACTGCTGCCTTCGGGCAGAAGATATAGGACAATTAAAACAAGGACAAATAGATTAAAAATAGTTTTTATTCGAGAGCTATTATTGCCTTAAATGCTGTATGAAATTGGAATTTGGGTGACATTGGTGGTTTTAAGTTGCTATGTGAATCTTAAGGGAGTTATGGGACAGTTGTGAATGGTGTGTGAGTGTATATAAATATTGTTGTAGATCACTGAAATGATTGCATCTTTAATTTTGTTGTACTATGTACAATAATAATAAAGTTTGTTGTTGTTGTTGTTGTTGTTGTTAATAATAATAATGATGATGATGATAATAATAATCTGATTATATCTACTTGGAGATGGACAATCACCCTTCAAAGGGCTGCTGCTGGAAACACAGAGTCGTCATTTCTCATGGAGCATAGGCTGACTTCTTTAGTCCCACTGTCCTCTCCAATAAAATAGGTTTTGCTGGTGTTTGATACACGCAGCCAAAAAAGGGGGGGGAGCCAGTGTACAATGCAAGAAACAAAAAAAGAAGACCACTTGGCAAAAAATAACTCACAAGCAATTAAGCAAGTATATAATGATCAAATAAGCATAACAGCAAGTATAATATAAATCAAATAAGCATAACAACAAGTATGATATAAATCAATTGGCCAAAGTGCAATAATAAATCATAGTAGAAACAGTCACAGTCTTCTCCAGCATAGGAGCAATATCAAAGTCCAAATTGGAGTGCCAATCATCAAATTTTCTGAGCCATCAATAGCCGACGCATAATCCGGATGCCTGAAGCCGCGTTTCGAATTATTATTATTCAAGCATGGCTGTAATGGGACTGAATGCAAATTCAAAGCATATACAAATGAGAATGCGTACAAAATATAGATATTGGAACAATACACAAGTAAGAATGCATACAAGGATATAAATATTTGAAAAATTAGAGAAATTAGAAAAGTTAGGAGCTGCAAAGAAAACTCACCCCAGTCTCAAAAGCTGGCATATGCTAAGCCAGAATGGTCAGTCAAGGAGGATTAAGGGTCCTTAACCTGCCATGTGCTGCACCTTAATTTATACCTAATTTCAGGATGCATCAACACAGGCAAAGTTTCTTAAAAGGTCATAGTGTCATGCATACTGCTCAAAAATCCAGAAGCAGCAAGTGCACTGAACTGCCATCACTTAAAACAACATATTTAAGTTTCATTTGGGCAACTATCATTGATTGATATAAGGTGTAAAATCCATACTCTGATTCATACCATGAGGATGATATGTCTTTAAATTGTAAATGAATCTAGTTTCCTTTTGCAAAAGGATTTGTTCAATATTTAGTTGTTGGAAGGGCTTTTTTTGTTGGCAGTATAAAATTATAAACTTCATTTCATTCGCACTATGACCTGCCTGCATGTAGTGTCCAACCATTGGTGAATTTTCAACATTATTATTCACTCTGGACTTTTCTAATTTCTCTAATCCAGCAGCTGCAAATGGAGGAGTGGGGAATCTTCTGGTGCACGCACCATGATGACATCACCCAGAAGTGACATTATTGCACCAGGCATGTTGTGCAGGGGATGCTCTAGCATTTGGGCAAAAAACTCTATGGGTGACAACTTCACATCGCCACGTTGAGTATGACGGGGCTCTTCAGGGGTGGGGCTCTCCCTGCTGGTCAGGGCTCTCCGACTGTTGGCGGATTGGGGCCCCCAAAAGTGGGGGGACCCCTGCTCCCAGGGTAATACCCTGAATTACACCCACCACCCTGTGTCAGAATTCCAAAGAAGCCCAGAGGCTCAAAAAGGTTGGGAACGGTTGGGATTTACAAGTTCTCTCTCCATAGTCGTGAAAGGGTTAACTGCTTGTTTTATGCATGCTTTTGTCCTAGTGAGTTAATTTAGGGACCCAGTGGTAAAGCCAGCCACAGCAAGGTGACAAAACGCATAATTAGTTAGCACTGGGGTTCTCCAATTGCCTAATCAATACTTTGGGGGTGGTTTAGAGAGGAAGCACTGGGTTTCAATTCCATCGCTCTTCTTCTCTAGTTCGTCCTCACACGAGGCTTAGAAAATGCCGGAGTAAAGCGGTAGGTTAGTGCAGCTAGACAGAATGATTTCCCTGTATTTTTTAAAATTTTAATCTCCCTCATTAGTAAAGTTTCTTCTTCAGAGCGAATACAAGTGTTCTGCTGAGTTTATTCACTCTGCGTTTACATAGAGATCCCTAACAGGAACCACTGCTCGAATTCCTGTCTCTCACTGAAATGGCTCATAGAACAATGTTTAAATCCAGTGGCGCCTTGAAGACCAACAAAGTTTGATTCTGGGTATAGGCTTTCGTGTGCAGGCCCACTTCCTCAGATACAGCTCAGCAGCAGGAGCCATGGGAGGAGATTCTATTAAGCAGCAGCTGGGCAAACAGTTGTCAGGGATGCTCTAGGCTGATCTTGATTGAGCAAAGGGTTGGACTAGATGGCCTGTGTGGCCCCTTCCAACTCTGGGATTCTCTGATTCAATATATGTGCTCTGTCAATGAGATGCGGCCCTTCCTTGAAAGCATTTGCCACGTGAATCCTGGTTCAAACCAGAGGTCATTTCGGGGGGGATCGCAGTCCCCCCGGGTGAGGTACGGGGGGCGGGGCACATGACGAAGCCCCGCCCCCTGCTTCCGGCCGCCCCGCTTCCGGCCCTCATTCAGCCAGGAGGAGGCAGGAGAAGAGGGAGGGTAAGTTGCTTCCTCCCTGCCTCTCCCCACCCCTGCCTGCCTGGGGCCAGGGAGGGCCTTCGCGGGGCTTCCTTGCACTCCCGCCGGCTTTGCAGGTCCACCGCCGGGCCCCTCAAGGGGCTCGGCAGTTGAGCTGCAAGGCCGTTGGGGGCGGCCGGTACCATTGGGGGCAGGGTGTGTGGCCTTATGACACACTTCCCGTGATGTCAGGGTGTGTGGCATATGCTAATGAGTTATGCTAATGAGACCCCCTAGCTCTTTTTCTACAAAACGACCCCTGGTTCAAACCACTTTTTTAATCCAGCTTAACCCCGATACCATCTCTGCCAACTGGCAGCCGCTCTCCGAGGCCTCGGGCTGAGGTCCTTCCCAGCTCTGCTTCCTAACATCTTTTTAGCTGGAGATGCTACTGACGGACTTAGAGACCATTTTGCTTGCAAAACAGGTGCCTGACTGCTGATCTTCAGCACCTTCCCAAAAACACAAACTGTAAAGACAATATGCCTTTGCCAAGTGGACCCCAGGAATCAGGATTTAACATGCCGGCCGACAGCAGGGATTAGAGACCTGTAGTTTGAAAGCTCTGTAATGCCATCAAGGGAGTGGTAGTTATCGCTAAGAGCAGAAAAGGCTTTGGAAATGGATTTTCTTTGATAGCAATAACTCTGTTGACATAAGTCATTCTGCTGTTCGGTGGGGTGCTCGAGCGGAATTTTACAGCTGCTTGTGTCCTAAGTCATTATTCAAGTGAGTCACAAGGAATGAAGAGAAACTGGCTGGACCAGGGGGAAATGAGCTAGGAGGACCTCTCTGGAACTGGCATCACAAAGGCTATAACTGATACCCTCATGACCAATCCAGGAAGCAATGCCCTCACTCTAAATGGGCTTCCTTTGTCCTCAGTGACATCAACATGTGGCCAAATCCAATAGAATACAAGGTGATGTGATGGAATCAGGTTGACTATATGCTCCCTGATTGGCTGGGATCGTTCTAGGAAGGAGAAAGAAACAGTATGGAGGCCGCAATGGGTTAGGGGAATGATACCTGTGAAGAGGGTTTTTACACCTTCAAGGGTTTCGGGGGGAGGGGATGTTACCCTTTTCCTGCAATAGCACTTCTCTCAACACAAAGCTCCAAATGGACAAACCCTCAGGAACACTCAGAAATCTACATCATTGGCTTGGAACTTGGATCCAGACTGAATTGGCAATTTCTATTATTCCCCCTTCCTACTTCAGACTTCCCGTAGATCATTTCTCAGGAGCCCTGTTCCCCCAGGAGTAGCATTGTATGGAGATCAGTAGGAGGCAGTGGAAGGAAGGGGGAAAGGAAAGTTTTATTCTATCACTGGAAAAATTGTTCTGGAAAATAGCTAGATGCATGTCGATTTCACATTCATCTAAATCCCAAGAAATGTTCTCAGGATATAAACCCAACTTAACCTAAACTCCGACCACTGGATGGGACGTTTTTAAAAGGAGCATCCAATTGATAAATGGTTGCCCTTTTCTATTCTAACGTTTTAGAGTTCGGACTCTGGAGATGTTGAATTTGAAGACAGTCGTGTGGGACAGGGCTGCGGGGGAGGGGATTCCACGAATAAACGAACAACCTTGCGCTTGGAAAAGCTGCCCATCAGGGACCGGTTCTGGCGTTTGCTGATGACCGAATCTTCCCCGGACTCCACATCTTCCTCATGTTTGTTCTACGGGACCGAAGAACAACAACAGACAAAGCAATCAGTCATGAGATGGACGGATAGACAGACAGAGAAGCTGTAGAACAACCAGAGAGACTTACGCTGAACATTCACAAGCAAAACGAGAGAAAGAAGACACTGCTGTACAGATTATGTCACAGTGGAAGTTCTTCCAACATGGCCGGTCTCCCAGAGTTTTCAAATGACATTTTGTTAGACAGTGTTTTTCAGAAATATTCCTGTTATCTGCTTTGGCATGTTTCCATCCTTTCCCCAAAGGACTTTGGGTAATTACATCATTTAAAAACTATTCATAACAAACCTAAGAGAATTTATGATCGATGTCTCCCTCTTCTCCCCAATAGAGACCTGAAGCAGGTTACACCATCCATGTTATCTCCACAATAACCCCCTTGTGAGGCAGGCTGGGCTGAGAGAGGGAGAGTGACCTGGCCCAAGGCCACCCAACAAGTTTTCTTGGATTCAAACCTGGGCCTCCTGGATCCTAGTCCAGAATTCTAACCACTATACCCAAGTGTTCCCTCTAAGCTGAGTTAGTGTGAGCTAGCTCACCGTTTTTTAGCCTCTGGCTCACACATTTTTGTCCTAGCTCAAGAAGGATGGCTCCAGAGCAAACTAATTTATGCAGTAACCAAATTGCTCGCTCACAACCTTAATGCCAGTAGCTCACAAAGTAGAATTTTTGCTCACAAGACTCTACAGATTAGAGGGAACATTGACTACACCATACATGAAGCGGCTTTATACCGAATGAGACCTTTGGCCCATTGAGGTCAGTACAGGCTCCTCTGACTGGCAGATGTCTTTCACATCACCTAATATCTGGTCCTTCTAACTGAAGATGCCGGGGATTGAACCTGGGACCTTCTGCGTGCCAACTAGATGCTTTACCATAGAGCCACAGCTCCTCCACATCCGCTATCATCCACTCCTCTGAGGATCTGGCCTACCAATGGAGCTATTAATGCTAGCAAAACTTCCTGTCATTATAATGTAAGGGAAGAAACTTGCAAAGCCTGCTTCCCAGATGCGATGGGAGAACAGAAATTGGTACATACAAAAGGAAACGCAGCGTCAGTGACACTCTTGAAAACGATGTTTCTGGCAGTATTATTTCTTTTTTAAATCTCTGGCTGCTACGTTTCAACTTTAAGAAATATATCAGCTAAAAACCTCTGCCTTTCGGCTTTCTGAAAGCCCTCCCGTGCTCTGGGAAGTAAACTGACAACACTTTGAGGACAGAGTTCAGACACTTGAGCATGACAATGAAATTAACATGTTTTGAAAGTGAACGCAAAGGACAAGAGGGAAGAAAAAATCCCACAGGCAGACATTTCGGATGAGGAAAAGCAGAGTTTCTAGGAATCTCAACCTCCTCTTCAGCAGCTCCTTCGGTGCCATTTTCTAAAAAAATATAGGAAGCTAGTACTACTTGGGTCCAGCCAATCAGGGATCATTCAGCCTACATAATGATGCCATGGTGCAACCCAACCAATCAGATCTGCCTGCATGGTCAAGACAAATCAGAGTGAGGGCAACATTCCCTGCCCTCACTCTGAACTGGAGAACATTTGGACCACATTTCACAGGCTTGATTTTTAAAATTTTTATAGCAAAGCGGATGTTTTGTGCTTCCAAGCTAGTGAGATTTTTTCATGACATGCGGCTGTACATTTTGTCTTAGCCTGGAATTTTAGCATAAAACCGTCCGATCATTAAAAATGTACTTCATTTCATTACGGGAAACAATATTCCCAGCACTCTGAATGAGGAGACAGAAATTACCTGTGTACGTGTTCAGCTCCAGTTGCTTTGTGCTGGCAACCGGTAGCAGCCCTGCGTCTCTCAAAAATCTCACTCACCTGGCTTCCTCATTAAGCATGAGCACTCAGCTATGGAAGCCAGGGTCATTAATAAACAATTTAGAAAGAAAGCTAATAAAAATCCTACCAAGTCAGCTGCTAAAACCCCCGCTTTCCCTATCGCACCCAATTTGCATTTCTAAAGCGAGGCACCGTTTGCATTATTCATTTACGGTGGCAGATTATCCCGCTCGTACCAAACGGGCACCATTAGAAAAAAAAATAATGAACTCTTGTGCTGATCAAAATATCTTTACTGAAAATAAAGAAAGAGAACCTGCAAATGGACAGCGACGCTGGGGGGAAATGTATTCTGACATTGTCATAAACAACTGTGAAGAGTTAGGAGAAAACCAGAACGAGACAAACCCTTTGCTTGGCGGCTCTCGTTTGTTAACAATTGCTACTCAAAATCTAATTTCAGACTGTATTGATTCTAGCAGACCTGTTTCAGGCATATTTGGGGCTTGGGGATTTTGTTCCTGGGTGGCTTGAAGGGAGGGAAACTCACACAGACAAAACTAAATGGCAAAGCAATTGAGTAAAAATAAATAAACCCCAAAAGGAGGGTGTGATTGCTATCTACAACAGGAGGTAGCCAGCTTCTTCAGTCAAGGGGAGTGCACGTGCTATAACTCCCATTGCCAGGATATGGGACTCGGTCATCTTGACCTTGTCCAGTCAAGAAAGTTTCAGAGGGCAGCCATGGTGATCTGCAGTAGAAGAGCTGGATTCGAGTCCAGCAGCGCCTACTGACCAACAGGAGCAGAAGGGAGCGTTCACTCTTGAAAGCTTATACCCCGCACATCTTGTCGGTTTCCAGGTGCGACCAGACTCGACTCTAGCTCTTGTCCGGTCAAGTGGCCCGATGCCACTTACGGTTCCCCAACCTCATTGTACAAGAGCCCTGTAAAAAGGAAAGCAGGAAAAGAGAGCCATGGGCTGGGTCCAGTTAGAGCTCTGTGGATCGTTGTGCATTTTCTGTGGGGTTACTTGCCCCGCTCCGCCGAGATAATCGGTAAACCTACTTCGAATCCTATCTGATAAGCCTGTTTGCTCTTAGCCTTCGTCGCTCCTCACTGCTCCTTGGTTCTCATGGGTTGCTGAGGCTTCGGAAGCTCAGATGCACAGAGAGAGGGGAAGGAGCCTTGAAGACAGGGGGCAGCACCTCTGCCGATTGCGGGTGAAGCCTACGGGCACCTAGCGGCTGCGGCAGACAACTGAGATAATCATGTATGTCTTGTGGCGCCGGGAGGAGTCAATTGGAAATGGGGTGGGCAGAGAAGCCCGAGCTCATCAGAGCTCAGAAGCTACGCAGGGTCAGCCGTGGTTACTACTTGAATGGGAGACCACCAAGGAAGTCCAGGGCCGCTACGCAAAGGCGGGTGGCTTCAAACCACCTCTGCTCATCTCTTGCCTTGAAAACCCCATGATGGGGTCACCGTAAGTTGGT
This sequence comes from Gekko japonicus, assembly GCF_001447785.1. Taxonomy (NCBI): domain Eukaryota; kingdom Metazoa; phylum Chordata; class Lepidosauria; order Squamata; family Gekkonidae; genus Gekko; species Gekko japonicus. The sequence goes on along the minus strand of NW_015165836.1, from coordinate 1,487,737 downwards.
TATGACTTGACAATTATTATTGTTAATAGCAAGGAGCCCCGAGCAAGCCAGGAGAAGCCAGGTGGCGGCTACAAGCAGTTACGGCTTCAAAAGGGAATTAGATAAGCATATGGAGCAGAGGTCCATTGGTGGCTATTAGCCACAAGGTATAGATAGGGGCTCTGGGGCAAGTGATGCTCTGTCTTCTTGGTGCTTGGGGGGGCCAACAGTGGGAGGGCTTCTAGTATCCTGGCCCCACTGGTGGACCTCCTGATGGCACCTGGTATTTTTGGCCACTGTGTGACAGAGTGTTGGACTAGGTGGGCCTTTGGCCTGATCCAACATTGGCGTCTCTTATGTTCTTATGTTCTCATCACCTTGTTGTGGAATTAGTTCAGCGGGCTTGGATTGGAGTGACTCTGCCTAGGACCGCACTGTGAAATCCTGAACCTTGAGTTCAACCTCAGTTCCCAGCTTACACCCTGATGCCCAACTTCCTACGGGCCAGTTTGCTTAAAAGCAGCAACGTATTCTCGGGATTTTCTCAGTGGGTCAGTATCAGTTAAGTACAAACAAGAGACCCGCAAAGGACCTGCTTGGGGGAAATCTCATCCACCCCCTCGCTGTTCCCTGGACTCACACTATCTCTGCTTTCTCTCCTTACCTCCCCATCACAGTCCCCATGGCCTCTCCCCATTTCCTACTTCCTTCCCTCCGTCTCATCTAGCTTTTTGGTTTCCCCCCCTGAACTGCCACTTTTCTCTGGTTGCTCATTTTTTTTGCCCCTGCATCTTTTCCACCTTCCGCTCCCATATCTTCTCCTTTCTCCTCCCTCCCTTTTAACTCCTGTGGGGGCAAAGCAATTCAAAAGAGCCCTACAACGCCCCCAAATGCCATCCCAACATCAGTTTCTTCTGATGTCTGCATAGGCACAGACTTTTACACAAGCTTTTCAAGGATCCTAGCCACCCCTCGAAAGCTTTTCTAGTTTTCACTTTTTGGGGAGGTGACGTGCTATGTGGCTTCATCATGTGGCTTTCACACTCAAGGACCAAGTTTGGAATTAGATATATGACGTAAAGAGTGCAGTTATTAATCCATTACTGATAATCAACGATAAATTAAGGTGAGAGGTTTAATCACGGTACAGTGTTCCCTCTAAGCTGAGTTAGTATGAGCTAGCTCACAGGTTTTTAACCTCCGGCTCACACATTTTTGCCTTAGCTCAGGAAGAATGGCTCCAAAGCAAACTGATTTATACAGAAGCCAAATTGCTCGCTCACAACTTTAATGCTAGTAGCTCACAAAGTAGAATTTTGGCTCACAAGATGCCACAGCTTAAAGGGAACATTGATCACGGATGGAAAATTTGTACTACAGGGTGGAAAGTTATGGACATACTTTGTGTATAGATAAGAAGTAGAAAAGAGCAAGAGTCCAGTAGCCCCTTAAAGACTAACAAAATATGTGGCAGGGTAGGAGCGTTCGTGAATCACTGCTCACGTCTTCAGGTATCTGAAGGGGTGAGCAATGATTCACGAAAGTTCCTACCCGGCCACATATTTTGTGAGTCTTTAAGGGGCTACTGGACTCTTGCTCTTTTCTACTGCTACAGACAGACTAACATGACTACCCATCTTGGTCTCTCTCTACAAATAAGACATTTATTTTGTGGTATGAAAAAAGTGGGGCGACAGAACTTTTTTGTTCCAAAAATGCTATAACTCAGAGGCACCCCACGAATTTTATTGGCAGTATGTTCAGAACCTTCTGACCTGGATAGCCCAGGCTACCCTGATCTCATCAGACCTTAGAAGCTAAGCAGGGTCGGCCCTGCTTACCATTTGGATGGGAGACCTCCAAACAGTAGCAGGGTCGCTACACAGGAGGCAATGTCAAACCACCTCTGAACAGCTCTTGCCTTGAAAACCCTACCGGTCTTGCCTTGAAAACCCTACCGGTTTTCCACAGTACTTTCCACCAACACCAGGTTCAGAACAGACAAAAGACAGTACTTCTTGGGCTCTTTTTGTAGCAGGAACTCCTTTGCATATTAGGCCACACACCCCTAATGTAGCCAATCCTCCAAGAGCTTACAGAGCTCTTCTTACAGGAGCTACTGTAAGCTCTTGGAGGATTGGCTACATTAGGGGTGTGTCGCCTAATATGCAAATGAGTACCTGCTACAAAAAGAGCCTTTGCATAATGCACAAGTAACTTGCGGAACTCACTGCCATATGATATAGCAATGACTATTAACTCAGATGGCTTTAAACAATTAGACAAATTCCTGGGGGACAGGTTCATCAATGGATAATAGCTCATTAGTTACGACGGGTAAATAGAACCACAGTATTCAGAGGCAGTATAGCTCTGAATACTGATTGTGGAGTATGACAACCTGGGAGACCTTTGGCCTTCATGCTGGACTAGGTGGATTATAAACCTGATCCATCTGGGGTCTTCCTATGTTCTTAACATTACCTGTCTATTATTTTAGTTTTGATGTACCAGAGAATTATTTGTTTAAGAGGATATTAAAGGTAAAATGGGTCAAATTCAAATCATTCACAAGACCAGCTCAAGACACGGAAAGCGACGAGCACACTCACATTGGCTTCAAGCTCTGAGAACACAAATCGACCAAGAACCATTTTATCGACTCCAAAGATCAAAAATGGAATCTAGAAACCATTACCCCTCTAGAGGGCAGTGTCCCTACATGACAACTGACACAAGCCACTGAGAACAAATTTCTGAAAGTAAAATAGAACAGGGGAAAGGAACATGAAAACTGGTCTCATACAAGGGACCTGTAACCACACGGTACATGGATTTCACTGGACTGCTCAGTCCCTCACCTTGCAGGTTAATTGTGCAGAGCGATTCTATTGGAAAGACCTGCATTTCTCCACTGTGACTGATAGGCATGTGTGGCTCATTCACATAAAGAGGTGCGTAAATGCTGTGTGGTACAGATTAGCGACTTTTTTTACTGGAGGGGGGCAATTCTTGGTGGCCAGTTGAAATGACTGGAACCTGGAAATGGATCTTTAAATGATCCAGGTTCCCCAGAGACCTTTCAAGTCCTGTCACTCGCCCGATCATGTAATTGTTCCAACACAGACAAGGTCCCTCTTGCTGCCCTTCCAAATGGAATGATGAAGAAGAGATGGAATTTATACCCCACCCTTCACTACCCGAAGGAGTCTCAGAGCGGCTTACAATCCCTTTTCCCTTCCCCTCCCCACAACAGACACCCTGTGAAGTAGGTGGGGCTGAGCGAGCTCTCTTGAGAACTGCCCTTGAGAGAACAGCTCCGAGAGAACTTGTGACTGACCCAAGGTCACACCAGCAGCTGCATGTGGAGGAGTGGGGAATCAAACCCGGTTCTCCCAGATTAGAGTCCACGCTCGTAACCACTACATCAAATTGGCTCTGAGGTGCGGGTCAGGGAGAGCCCCTTATCCAATGAGAACCTTGTTCAACAGTTACTACCCTTCTAGGAGTGAAGGTCGAATTTTGATAAGATTACCAAACCCCAGGGTTAGAAGGAAGGTTTATATACATGTACAGGGTGACTTTTTATATACATTAACCCCCTTGGAAATCATTCAGAAATTCATTCGTTAAACTGACACCAATGTTCCCTCTAAGCTGTGAAGTCTTGTGAGCAAAAATTTCTACTTTGTGAGCTACTGGCATTAACGTTGTGAGTGAGTGATTTGGCTACTGCATAAATTAGTTTGCTCTGGAGCCATCCTTCCTGAGCGAAGACCAAAATGTGTGAGCTGGAGGCTAAAAAACGATGAGCTAGCTCACACTAACTCAGCTTAGAGGGAACATTGACTGACACCCCAGATTTCTGTGAGAACCATCAAGATTAAGGTGGAGGGGGAAACCTGCAGAATCAGCTGTATTTAATGCAAAAGAACCCATCAAATAGGAAACGGGTAGCTTTTCTACAAAAATGACAGCGTGATTTGCTTCAGCGTGACAATGTATCAGCCACATTTTTTTCACTGCTGAACCCAAAGTACGACAAGCCCACAGGGAGAGGAAGAATACAATCTGAAGTTTTAGAAAATATCGAAAGACCCCCAAGAGGCAAAGGAGAAGTTTTATTTCACCTGCTCTCCATGGATACTCCGTTTCCAGGCCCACTGAACAGAACGCCCCCTGTGGGTGGGATGAGGCATGGCTAAAAGCCAGCATCCGTCCACCAAGGCTCGGCGGCTTCTCAAGTGCAACAGACAGAGCTGGGGCTAGAGGTAGGCATGGCAAGCGACCATCTAGCAACTGGAGAGGCTGGATCCATTCCCAAAGGATAAAAGGGCACGGAGGCAGCAGAAGAAGCCAGATGCGAGAGAACGGTGTCCTGGACGGAGCCGCTTAGCAAACCCAGAAGGACTATCCGACGAGGCTGACGAGAACAGCGCTGTAGCTGGCTCATGGGAGGAGCTCAGAAGCCGCCAAACTCAGGTGCAGTGATTAAAAACAAGACTTTAGGCGCCTGGATGTCTTTCTCTTCCATCTGAGCCTCCGAGAGAAGGAAGAGTCGATGCGACATGAGAGCTACGCGGAATGTAGGTTGGCCATCTTGGGAGCCAGCAAAGAACTGTCATCTGCTGAGACGTCCCCAGGCCCAAATTTGAGCACAGGAGGAAAGCTCCAGTGCTCAAGACCAATGTAGCGCCATCTTTCTTTTCTTTTTTCAGCAAGAAAAAAAAAAGGAAGAGGGGTGTGAACCGGAGTGCGGAGAACAGGGTGCAAGAGCTCGGGACAGCCTTCGAAATGGGCTAGCCCAATCCTGGGCTAGTTAAAGCCAAGAGGTTATTATTGCGTAGCCTCGCTCCAGCAAGCGGCAGGCAGGATGGAGTCAGGTCCAGAGGGCCAGCTGAAGCCATCTAAAGAGAGAAGGCTCGAGAGTTGTAGTCCCTCCCCCCTTGTTTTTAAATACACAGGCGGAACAGCACGGCGGGGTGGTTTGCATTCTGGACAAGGATCTGAGAGGTCGGCCTAGCCTACCTTGCAGGGTTGTTGTGAGGGTAAAATGGAGGAGAGGAGGACAATGTCAGCCACTCGGGGTTCCCCCCCCCCGAGGGAAACAGCGGGATATAAATGAAGTAAATAAATAAATACGTATGAAAGGCACACTTCCACAGTGGAGCAACTCTACAGGGCATCCCGCAGTCCCCTTATTGCTTTGTGCACACATCATCTCTGAGTTGTTCTAGACCACAAAGGGGCTCCCAGGGCTCTTTTTGTAGCAGGAACTCCTTTGCATATTAGGCAACACACCCCTAATGTAGCCAATCCTCCAAGAGCTTACGGAGCTCTTCTTACAGGGGCCACTGTAAGCTCTTGGAGGATTGGCTACATTAGGGGTGTGTCGCCTAATATGCAAAGGATTTCCTGCTACAAAAAGAACCCTGCGTCTCCCACATTCCACGGAGTCCCTGGTCCAAGTCTAGCAGGGGTGGGGGAAGAAAAGGAATTTGGTGGCATTCCTAAGAGCGGAGCAGTGTAACGACTGAAAGGTAGTCCCGGATTCAAATCTCACCTCAGCCACAAACTTCTTCTTTTTTAATTCAGCCTGTAATCTCTCACCTGGAACTTTTGAAGGGGTGTGTGTCTGTGTGTTTAGTACTGTCAAATCACAGCTGACCTACAGCAACCACAGCAAGGCAAAGCAGCGGAGGCGGTTTTGCCTTTGCCTTCTTCTGCAGAGTCTTCCTTGGAGGTCTCCCTCACCAGGACCAACCCTATTCTGGCCAGCTGTTTCAGACCTCTGCTTTTTGCCGTTGCTTCTGTCAGTTCCTTCATACCGCAGGTGATTATTGTAGTCTTTCCTGGGCAATCCATACAGTACTTACACTGCATTTATATAGATATTTGCTTATTTCCCCCCCCTGTCAAGTGGCAGTTGACTTATGGCGACCCTCAAGGCAAGAGACAAACAGAGGTGAGTTGCCATCGCCTGCCTCTGCAGAATGACCCTGGACATCCTTGGTGGTCTCCCATCTAAGTAATAGCTACCTCGGAGGTCATCTGTTGTGGTGGTGGAAGGTGCCATCAAGTCACAGTCGACTCACGGCGACCCCGTAGGGTTTTCAAGGCAAGGGACAAATAGAGATGGTTTGCCACGGCCTGCCTCTGCATAGCAACCCTGGGCTTCCTTGGCGGTCTCCCATCCCAGTACTAACCAGGGCTGACCCTGCTTAGCTTCTGAGATCTCATGAGATTGGGCCAGCCTGGGCCATCCAGGTCAAGGCAAGAGATATTCAGAAGTGGTTTACCACGGCCTGCCTCTGCGTAGCAACCCTGGACTTCCTTGCCGGTCTCCCATCAAAGTACTAACCAGGGCTGACCCTGCTTAGCTTCTGAGATCTCATGAGATCTGGGCCATCCAGGTCAAGGCAAGAGATATTCAGAAGTGGTTTATTACGGCCTGCCTCTGCGTAGCAACCCTGGACTTTCTTGCCGGTCTCCCATCAAAGTACTAACCAGGGCTGACCCTGCTTAGCTTCTGAGATCTCATGAGATCCGGCCAGCCTGGGCTATCCAGGTCAGGGCAGGTTTATTGCTGATTTATCGATGCAGAAATGGCTCGGAGAAAATGCGTATCTTCTACTGGAGGGAAACTTGTTAGACGAAACCGGAACATGGCATAAAAATCAGGAGTCAGAAGCGCTCTTCAGACAAGGGAGAAGAAAAATCAAAATGGAAATGATTGCAACTGACGAGCAGGGTGATAGGATAGCAAGTGGCCTTTTAAGTATCCCGGCCCCAAACCACTTAGGGCTGTAAGGGTGATAACCGGCGCTTTGAATGGCACACTACGTGGGCTGAGGCAGGCTGTGAATAAACCACGTTATCTGTTTCCGATAGACCCGCAGTCTTGGAAACCCCCACGAGGTCCATTTCCGCCGTACGCTGATTCCATTGTTAAAAACAAGCCTCTCTGATAATAAAAGGGCAGGAGGTCGAAACGTTGGCCGGCGTTTAAAAAAAATAAAAGTAGCACAGTGGAGAGCATATGAAAAATTGCTTTTCATTTCCCCGCCACGAGCCACAGACCCAGAAAGCAACATCTCCTGAGATCAGATTAAACGTGTTTTGCAGGCAGAGCCCGAGTGAGAGGCAAGAAGGAGCCATTCATCCCTTTCCTCTTCATTCATTCATGAATGTGGACCAGACGCTGCTTCTCACAGATAGGGGGGCTTCAAGGCCAAGACAGTTCCGATCACAGTGATGAGAGACAGAGGGGGCTGCAAAAAATATTTCAGGTCAATCAGCCGATGTGTCGGCTCAGGCTGCACTCTTGGCCTATGACTCTATCTGCCTGCCCTCTGGGCCTTTTGGTAGTCGCTGCCCAGGGTTGCCAGCTCCGGGCTGGGAAATACCTGGAGATTTGAGGGGTGGAGCCTGAGAAGGGTGGGGTTTGGGAACGAGAGGGACCTCAGAGGGTTAGAATGCCATAGAATTAGGGTTGCCAGCTCCAAATTGGGAAATACCTGGAGCTTTGAGGGGTGGAGCCTCAGAAGGGCGGGGTTTGGGGAAAGGAGGGACTTCAGTGGGGTGTAATGTCATAGAAGAGCCCACCTTCCAAAGCAGCCATTTTCTCCAGATGATCCCTATCTCCTGGAGATAGTTGTAATCCCAGGAGAATCTCTCACTGGCTGCCTTTAAGCAGCGGCTGGACAAACACTTGTCAGGGATGCTCTAGGCCAGTGATGGCGAACCTTTTAGAGACCAAGTGCCCAAACTGTGACCCAAAACCCACTTATTGATCGCAAAGTGCCAACATGGCAACTTAACCTGAATACTGAGGTCTTTAGAAAAAACAACTCATACATTAACTTAAGATGATCCAAACATAGTAAGGAAAGCAATCCCAAATGCTTTCATTTACTTAAAATTATTTGGCAGAGAATTCGACACTTTAATGATGGTCTGGGCCTGGCCGGGGCGATGGCACGCGTGCCTGCAGAGAGGGCTCTGAGTGCCACCACCCGTGTCATAGGTTCGCCACCACTGCCCTAGGCTGATCCTGCATTGAGCAGGGGGTTGGTCTAGGTGGCCTGTCTGGTCCCTTCCAGCTCTGTGATTCTAGGAGATCTTCAGCCCCCACTTGGAAGTTAATAATGGCAAATACAAAAACTGAGGGTCACAGGAAGACATTCAAAAATATATATCATTGTGTACAATAAATATATGCTTATGGTAAAACAATTTTATGCTTTGCTCTTTTTCTTTTTATATATCTTTTCAATACTATTGTCTAAATATTGGTGTCAAATGTGATCAAAAATATATTTCACCCATACAATACATAGAGAAAAATGTTTCACCCAAACAATACATCGAATGTCAACCTGCACAGTGATATATATATATTTTTGTATGACCACTTGGAAGTTGGCAAACATAGTGCTGCCTGTCCTCCCTAGCTGGATTCCAGAGGTTACTCACAAACGCATTGCCATACTAAACATCCAGTATATTTCTCTTGGCATGTTTTGAATCATCTTTGGAGACTCCGCCTTCTCCCTCAAGGTGCGCAGCTCACTAACAGACTACTGGGGGTGACGCGGAGGCCTCTCCTCCACAACTTCTTCCCACGCTTCAGTCATGTGTGGGCCAAAGAGCCACGGAAGCCTGGCCCTTTGTCACTCATTTGCTACCTTGGCCAGGATTCATAAGGTCATCACTGGGCCACCGGCAGCAGAACACAGGAGAAATCTCAGAATTACAATGACCAAGCTCTCAGTTCGCCCCTTTCTCCCATTTCCCCTCTTTTCTTTAGTTAGACTCCACCTTAATACTATTTCACTTTAGATTAGGCTGGATCAAGTGTGGTTTGACTTACAGGACCTGCGCGGCCTACCAGTGCATTCTCAATGTACAACACATGTTCAGGACCCCTTTTCAGAGTAACTAACTTAGGTTAAGTCCTAACCTAAATGGCCCAGGCCAGCCCAGACTTGCCAGATCTTGGGAGGTAAGCAGGGTTAGTACTATGGCAGTCCAGGGTCGCTACGCAGAGGCACGCGATGGCAAACCCCCTCTGTACATCTCTTTGCCTTGGAAACCTTACAGGGTTGCCATCAGTCGACTGTGACTCGACGGCACTTTCCACCATGGGCAGCCTACGTTAAATATTCCACAGGGTGCACTTCTCCTGGAGAGCAGCAGAAGCAGCGCCTTGCAGGATCAGGGCCCAGTTTGGAGCCGTGGTTAAGTGTGCAGACTCCAATCTGGAAGAACTGGGTTTGATTCCTCACTCCTCCACTCGCAGCTGCTGGATGACCTTGGGCAAGCCATCGTTCTGTCAGAGCTGTCCTTGAAAGAGCAGTTTCTCTCAGAGGTCTCTCAGCCCCACCTACCTCACACGGTGTCAGTTGTGGGGAGGGGAGGGGAAGGGAACGGAGTTCGTAAGCCACTCTGAGACTCCGAATGAAGGGCGGGATATAAATCCAATCTCCTCCTCCTTCTTAGCCAACATTCTTTGCAAGAGTCTGAGAAACCAGCCAGCTGTGATAGCGCCATGGAAACTGCCCAGAGATTGGCCTCGTGAATCGCTGTCTACATTCCGCCCATCAACTGAGCATCAATCCATGGGCCCTGTTTACCGAAGCCGCCCCTTCCCTCCGCAAAAAGTGAAGAGACGATCCTTCATTCCCTCTTCCCCGGCCTGTTATTTTGACTGAGTGGACACCAGCCATAAATCCCCGATAACGGTGGGCTTTCCAGATGAATCCTTGTCAACAATCGCTCCTCCTTCCCTTCTCCTGCCCACAGGCAGACAAACTCAACGGTCCGTTATTGAGCCAGCGGCGGCTGCCGGCTCTCCAGGACAGCTGACGGAAAAGGGATATTAATGGTTCTGCGCAGGGGAAATAAAAGCAGTTCTCTCTGCATCATTGCCCCTCGCCCATCGGATGGTATGTGGCTCAGAAACAACGGGGCAATCTGGGCCGGCGATAAATATTTATCGTGATTACAGGGAAAGCCAACAATGCCCCATTAAGTGCTTTGAGCAAAATGGTCCCCGCAGAGCCAAATGCCAGGGTGCCGATTCATCAGGATTAACTGTGATTACACACCTAGCTTCACCCCGGTTAAGAGTTTTCCAAACGATTATTAAAAAAGGACTGCGGTTCCCGTCCGTCCAAAAACCACAGTTCCCCTAGGACTGGTTTGGAGAATGACCTATTTCTGAATCCTTGCATAAACTGACGTTCTCGGAATACATCTCCAGCACGGCAAAGATCACTGGATGTTGCCTGAGCAGGAATAGGGTGGGCAGGTCAAATCCCCCAACATTTCAGGCAGCAAGACAGTGGCTTCTCCTGTCCTCTCGGCCAATCCCCTCCTCGGCTTGCCAGGCAGCACATCTGAAGTCCTGATCATTTCTGCAGACATATAATTCAACAAGATGCCTTAATCTGTGGTTCATTCTGCATCTGGCATCTGCTCTACATTTTCTCAGGACTCAACCTGGTTCCCCCTTGCCTCAGATTTTCCTGTGTCAGTACTTGCCTCAGCA